>NW_020874428.1:13367788-13967788 GCF_003935025.1 Abrus precatorius | reverse complement strand
ATATATATATATATATATACTATTAAAAACATAATTTAATATAATTTTTGGGTATTGTTAACCTCAGTACTAAGGGTTGAGTGTAAACATCTACAAATAAAAAATTTTATGAAGAAAATACATAGTTTTTATATTGAAGTTATAAAAATATAATAATATTTTTTTAAACAAAATTTTACTATTATTAGTTGCTGAACCTCAATTCTAAGGGCCGAAAATAACAAAATTCATAATTTTTTAATCGATAATAACTTTTTTAGTAATGATAATTACAGGAAAATGAAAATAAAAGTAATAATTTAAATTACTCTTTTTGGAAAAAGAAACACTTTGTTTAATTGAAATTTGTACTTTTATTTGATTGATAAAGGGGTTGAATATTAAAAACACTAAATAAAAGGTTTGAATAATTTGTAAGTTATTGCACCAATAATTCATGCAGCTCAAAAAGTCATTTAAAAACTATATTCAAATTAACTTTTATAATTGATAAAAAGATAAAAAAAAAATCCTACGATTCTTGAAATAGAGGAGTACAATTAAAAAGGGCATTTCAACATTGAATATAAGTACAATCATAAATTTATGTCGATTACGTTATGTACCATAGTTATTCCACTTTTCTCTCTATCTTCTCCGTCCATTTAATAATTGATGGATTGTAAATGAAGGCGCACAAAATGCCAAAAAGGGAAGAGCTGTGCATTTAAGTTCTTCGTTAATCATTCTCCCTTTGCCAAACAAGGCTTTATGGAAGGATAATTTGCGTGGGGTCTACAAAGTGGATTCATACAATTCTGTTATTAATTTTCTAGTAAAAGAAATTGGGCGCCACATAAGAGAAGAATTTCATAGAGATTTTGACGCGATGAATTTTGTTTTTTTTAATGAAATTGTATTATTTTTATGCCTCGTTAATAAAGATTTAATGGAAAAAAAATTAATTTGCTGGTTATACTTACATAAAAGAGAATCATAAACACCAATATATTTTTACATGATTTGTTACTTTTACGAACACTTCACTGCATCTTCTCTTTTGAGTACGTAGTCCATTTTTAAATAGGATTAGTTGTTCGCATTGTTTCTCGAAATAGAAAATGATACATGATTAAAAAAATATATAAAGTACATTTTCTATATCACTTATGTTACACAATGGATGTATAAAGTTTTTTATTAACGTTAATTTTATTGGCAACTGATCCAGAAAATTGCTTATCAGTATTAACTTTACAACATAATGTCACATTTTTTATAAAATAGTTCACACATAACACTTTAACATTTTCATTTCTCTCTAACGCAAGATTCAAAATCCTTCTATCTTCTTTGTGACAACCTTATTCAAGGTTAGTCTTGGTTTAAATGTCAACATTGTACATAAATCACTCTCTTTTCATTGTTTTGTTTTTGCATTTCATTCTTCATTACATAAATCATGCGCTCTTTGTTTGATATGTGGTTTATTTATGAAGATATTGTCATCATCTTTAACTTTTGGAGCATAGATATCTTTGCTAGGTTGAAGGAAACTAGTTGAAATTTGAAGTTAGTATGACATTTTCTTTTTTTCAAATATGTGGTATACATTTATTTTCATTGCTATGTTTGTTTTTAAACTGTGAATATATTGTTGTTCCTATTATTTTCTTGTTATTTTTGTTTCTAAACTGTGGTTAATTATATGGCACGTTGTTTGATAATCCTAACGTTGCAACACTATGATTGATGAAAAGCTCAATAATTGTTAAGTACCTTAGATATATATTTGTAATCTATATAAACTTTAAAGAGTGAGTTCGTAGTGATAGTAAGTATTGGGAGTGAAATGTAGGCTAACTAATGGTAAATATTCTCCTTAGTTTATGAAATTGCTTATGTAGGTAATGGTTTGGACATTGCTTGTGTTCAGTTAAAAAATCTTGGTAGAGTAAGGGTGTTTTAGTGACTTTTCTAGTTGAAAGGTATGAAGACATGAAAAGGAAGGGTAAAGTGTCTTCTTTGTTGCTCTTTTATACACATACACTAGCCCATTTTATAATATTTTTTTGGCCTTTATTTTGGTTTGTAGAATGTACAACTCCCTTGTCATAAGGATTTAGTTTGGACTTGTAGTTGGGTTATATCACTTCTTAGTTGAATTCTGATTTAAGAGTTTGTGTTGTTGCACTAATTAATTTGCATGAAATTGGTATCCAATTTGGTTAGTTCATGTACTACAATTTCTAGCTATATTAAAGTATGGATAACTCCTTGACTTAGTCAAGATTCTTAACTTTTGTGTCCCTTAAGCTTTTTGTGTTCATTGGCTCATAAATTTAGATTTTTATTCTCTTATAAATGGCTTGCACTTAAAGATAAATGATATATGACTCTAGCTAAATATTTTTATGTGAACTTTGACCAAGATTTAATATAATACTTGTAACGCCCCAAATTTTTGTAATAATATTTTGATATACTAATATAAGTGTATATATAGATTTTCATGTTATATGTTTGATTTATGTATATGATAATATATATGTATAATGACATGGACATGTATGAATGTGTATATAAGATTGTGAGAAATCTGTATAGTGTGCTTGGAATGTAATGTTTGATTTGTGTTTGGGCTAGACTGATTGTGAATATAGGCTAAGTGTGTAGTGTAGGGGTATTCTCGCTGCAGCGAGAGAAGTCTCGCTATAACAAGAGGGCCTTAGGAGGAAGGCACGAGACTATTGCTTTCTCGCTGTAGCGAGAGGCCCTCGCTGCAACAAGAGAGCGGCAGTGAGGCGTGTATTTTTTGGTTCAGTCTCACTATAGCAAGATGGTCTCCCTGTAGCGAGATTCTGTAGAAGCTATAATGCAGTTTTCTCTAAGTTTTTTTGCTGTAGCGAGAGAGGGTGTCGCTGCAGCGATAATATCTCGCTGTAGCAAGAGTGTCACAACCAGAGGGGTATTTGAAGGGTTTAAGGTTTGAAAATTTTATTTTTTTCACTTTCCCTTTGAGATCTCTCTCTATTCTCTTGATTCTCAGCCTATTCTTACCGATTAAATAGCCTCCAAGGCCGTTTGGAAGCTATATTGAAGGTGGTAATCACGTTTGGGGCTTTTGGAGGTAAGTTACAATGGCTAGGATTTTTGTTTATGTCCCTTTTCTCTGTTTTCTTGATCCTCTTGAGTTCTCATGGAATTTCTCTATGTATTTAGGATGAAATCTGTGTGGGAGATGCTTCCACTGATTGATTGCGTTGTGGGTCTACGATTTGAGGTAAGGGGGATTCTACCCTATCTCATTTTGCTAGAGATTCGTTTATTTTGCTATGTGTGGCAATGTGATTGAAATAGGATGTAGAAACATGTGTGTTGATGAATATTTTGTACTTGATATGATGTATTCCATGTTAGTGAATATTGGGTGTGATGGGGTGGTTTGTTGTGGTAGGATTCGTATGAAGATCTTATGTTTGTGTGTAATGTGATTGAGAATGTGGGGGAAATGTGTGTAGACGTGTCTTTGATTGATGCCGTATAAATGAGATAGTGGAAAAATGTGTGTGATGGCATATTGAATATAAATGTGGTTGTATTTGAATATGTTATAATGCCGTGAATGGTTCAACGATACACTGGAGGTGTGGAAGATAGGGACGGTAGAAATACCCTGGGAAAGAAAGGGTGGTGGTGACACCAACAGTGAGCGTGGGTGCACCACAGGCCACACACTCTCCTCTTGACCGGCCTCTGACTAACACCTTTACTTAGGGGCTCAATATCCGGCGAGCATCCATGGTATAAATTGAGTAAGTCGCTAAGGTTGAGGGCATCAAGAATCTGTGATCACAGTGCCACAGTGAGCGGAGTTACGTGTAGTGAGCGCATATGTGTGTATGGATTATTTGATGGAGCAGTGAGTACACCTATATAAGGATCAGTATGGAATGTTGAAATGTGATGAATGCGTAAATTGATGCATGAGTTGAATCTGATAGTAAATATGTAGGACATGCAAAGGTGAGTCTCTGTGCTTGTGTATGATAGTATAGAGTACTCACCCTTATATTTATTTTTCAGGTGACTAAGACGATCGCATCAGGCTCAGTGAAGGGATGGATGAGACTGCTATAAGACTAGAAATTTGTTTTTGAAAATTTTGATTTAATTAAATTAGTCTTGTAGCAATGATTTGATGCAAATTGTAAACCATCTTTATTTTGAAATATTTTAATGAACTATGTCTTAGAAACCATTTGAATGAAAATTTTATTTCTTCCATTTTGCGAAGTTTAATTATTTAAAATTTAAATTAAGGTGTTACAATACTCCTTTTTTGTTGTATTGAATCTTTAATTAATGTTTTCATCGCTTTCCTCGTTGTAATGCTCTTAAGTTTAAAAATTTTCATCACTTTGTGTTCTTGAATGAAATTTTAGTTTCTCATTCAAGATTTAATATAACATAGCTTGTTGTATTAAATTATGAATTGACAAGTTAGATTAATTAGAAACAAACTTTTTGTCAAGCAGCTATCAAATTGTACATGATGTTTAAATATAAATACATATTATATATTTCTAAACTATATATGTATTTGTGTTTATTAAGTTTGGTTATAAGATAGAAAAACAATGTATCTTTAAAAATAAAAAATTGTATATCAGTTCTACCATATCTGATTTAGAATGTTAGTTTCTAGATCAATTAAGAGAATAACTAATTTAAAATGTTACTTTTTAAATCAATTATATCATAATTAATGTAAAAATAATGACAATTTATATTATTTATAACACAACTAATATAGAAAACTTGTATTTTCTACATTGGTTAACAATATAACCAATTTTAATATATGTAGTCTTTTTAATCAGTTTTCTTATAATATATGTGAAAAAAAATATTTTACATTAGTTGTTTAACCAATCTAAAATATGCTTATTTATTGCATCACTTGCATCTATAGTAGTTATTTACTTGATATGAAAAATTGTTTTTAACTGATAATTTTTGTTTTCTGCATGAGTGATAGTAATCATGTTTATATTGCTTCGACAAAGGAAAATAATTATATTTTAATGAAAGAGAAAAAAAATTATGATATATATGTAAGAGTGCCTAACGTGTGACATATTAATTAAAATTATTGTTCCTAAAATTGTCTCATTCGTCCATTGCACCAAACTTGACGACAATGCATTTGGTATATTCACTGAACCACAAAAGTTGTAATATTCTTACCTATGTCATGAGCATGATCGCTGTGTTTACTACATATATCACCAGGACCCTTTGCATAGTGGACTTTTCCTTTCATTCTACGGCTCCAAAAAGTTATAACTAATTAGTGATTTGACAAAGGGCCAAAAAAGGAAGAAAAGTAAGATATGAGTATCGCCCAGTCAAAATTATTTAGGTAGAGATCACAGTCTAGACAATGGGGGAATTGGAGATCAAGGGAAAGGATTTTGTTCTCTTTTATTTGAAATTTCATATTGATATTTGATATGATATTACACAGCACCCTGGCCCATCAAATCTTTGTTTTGAAAATTGAATGTACTAGACTTGAGTGAGAATGAATTCAAGAATAATATTAAGGTGTAGCCACGATTACATGTAATATATCAATTTATTGAATCATCTTGCAATGTATAGAAAGCTAAAGAGCTTATTAGAAGGATATGTTCTTATGGTAGTGTATTTTGAAATCCTACTAGTATATCCTTGCATTTATTTATATTGTTTGAGTAATTCATCTAGTTTGTAAAAGATGAGTGGGATACAACGGAATGATTGTATATATTAATTCATACAATCCTTGATACTAAAATATTTCCACCCTCGTACATTTTTACTAATTATTGTAAATTCCAAGCAATATCAACTATCATTAGCCACTTTGAATTATATATATCCCCTTATCAATGTCAATATTTCTTCTTTTTTTTTCCTTTTCATTAGCAGAAAGGGAAAATATATATTATTAATAAATAAAATACATGAAGTATTCCAACCTTCCACAACAAATAGACAATATCTACTGTTCAGACATCAAAGATATATATATTTTTAGGTTGGTAGAAATATTATACATGTACCAAAATTTTAGTTGCTAAATACTCCATATGTAATACATTTTAAGAAATGTTAATAATATTTTTTTACACACTTTTTTAAATACTCATTTATATTCTTTTATAATATTAATAAATTTTAACTAATAAAAAATATAATAAATTTTTTTTTAGCACTCCTAAATTTTACATGCTATGAATTATAAACAAATTATAACCAGGTTTAGATTTTTGCACTTTGTAAAACCCTATGTTCTATTTTGTTGTAATTTTATTTAAAGATTAACTAGCTATTTGTTTAAGTGTACTCATTGAAAAGTAATAAAAATGACTTTCAAATTAAGTTGCTAGACTATTGTCCCACAAAAACGGTTAATAATTACAAAAAATATCGTAATTTAATTTGTTTGAATTAAAACAGTGCATAAGAGAATAAGAGAAGCTAATGAAAGATTTAAACTAAAGAGAGTAATTAAAAGATAAAAGAACACTATGCAACTTTTGATAAGAAAACTATTCGAAATGAACTTTCAGTATATGATTTCACCTCTTTATGTTTATCTTTATTTTAACTCCAATCCCAATTTCTCTATGATGGTCAATTACTTGTACTAAAACTATTAACACTCAATGATCATGCAATATTAATATTCTTTTTCTTAAGCTATCACCTGTAATGGTCATGTAAGGTAGAAGGAGAGGGAAAACATAAAAAATCTATGATCTTGTTAATTTAATAACTAATTGAAAGGTAAAAACTAAGATTGTTCAACTTAATTTCCTATCCCATTTTACCATATAGATCCATTAAGTACAATCGCCTATCATCCAATCAACTATAAGATCATAAGAGTGGCCAAATCCCAACATATGTACATACGCTAGGGAAAATAGTTAATCTTGAAAAGAAACTAGCATTGTAATTGATAACTGTGACAACCACGTCATAATGGTTTCAAACAAAACTAGCTTTCTCAAATAATTTTACAATATAGCAAGCAAACCTAGGTCATCTCACAAGGACACAAATCCATTCTGTTTCTAATTTTAAGCATGCAACAATGGTTAGATTGAGGGTTTTGTGGTTTTTAAGAATTTAAACAGAAACATAAAATTGACAACAACAGATTGAATTAAAAACACATCTAAAAATGGATTTAAGGACGAAAATAAATTTAATTTAACCCAGAAAAACAAAAACAAATTGAAAACGAAGTAAATTGAAAATAAAAACAAATTGAAACGAAATGAGTTGGAAAACGAAACCTAGAAAAATGAATTAAATCAATAAGTTGGAACCCGAAAATGAATTGAAAATGAAAATGATGCAGATTAAAACCAACGCAGATTAATTAAAACGAATGCAATAATGCAAATGAACACAAATTAAAATTAGAAAGCGAATTAAAACAAGAGAATGAAGAAAAGAATTGAAAGCAAAACAGAAGACAAAACGAAAGCAATTAATGAAAGCAATTAACACCATGAATCACAGGCATGAACTAGGATTACTATACTGAGTTTATCTAAATATCAAATGCAGAAGAAATCAATCGATCACTATTACACTCAAGAATAAAATCAAATTCAATCGAATTATGCATGCACAAATCTTAATAAAAAATTGTGAGAAGGTAAAAAGACAAACTCGGAGTGATCAATTGATCTTGCAATCTACGCTTGAGATGAGATGATTCTCAAGAAAAGAATAATTGAGAACCATAGCAGAATCACAAATTAAATTTGTTGCAGAATCGAAAAAGGAGGCAATAACGGTAACAGAAAAAGGTTTATCATAAAAAAATGGGAAAAAGTCTTTTAAAAAAAATGAAATTATGAAAAGGAAGAGAGAAAAATCAACATTTTGACCCCTATATATACTGGTCTTAAATGAGAATGAAAATAAATGGGCCAAGCTTGCTGCAAGTAATTATAATAAAAGCCTTAAATAAAAACCCTAAATATAAAAGGAATGTTTCAAGTCTGAACTTCAAAAATTAATAAAAACAAATAGCTTCGAGCTCCAAATAGCATGATCCATATGTCAAAATTGAAGCCCAAGAAGTTAGAAATCCATTGCAAAAAGAATCAGCCAAAAAGGAGATCTACCGAAAAAGTTATGGCCGAAATAGTAGACAAAAGTCAGAATAGCGAAAATATAAAATATAAAGTAAAGATAACAAGTATTCATGAAAACTCCAATTTAATGCAAGAAATGAAAAAACATGGTAAATGAAATAAATAAAGAAGGAAATATATTTTGGAAGATGCAATAAGGCTATAAATTTGAGTACAAAATATGAATCATTAAACTGCCAAGTCTTTGTAATTTGTAAAAGGAATTAGGGTACTTATTTTCTTTAATGAATTGATTTAATTTTTAATTACCTTATTAATTTAGAAGAATTTGAATTAACCAATTATTTCAACTTAGAGACAGAGATGAAGAATTTTTTTTATCCCTTTTTGTTGAATTCCTTATTTTATAGAAACTTAGGGAGGGAGGAAGACAAGGAAGAAAGAAAGGAAGTGAATCTACCAAATTTCTACTCAAGAAAAAAATTTCTTGTTAAGTAAAAATGTAAGAAACAAAAATTCAAATTTGTCTGATTTTAGCTAAAGTGAGAATTTTTAGCTTAAGCAATAATCCCATTTTAGCTTAAGAGAGAATTCATCAACCCCATTTTTAAGAAAGAAGAATCAATGAAGATAAAGGGATTACAAAGTGGGAAAATAGGGAGAGAAGGGAGAGCCAAGGCAAGGAGCATTAGACATCAATCCTTATCTCTTTTCTCTTTTTCTTGTGTTGTAATGATGTCATGGGTAGCTAAACTCCCTTTGAGATTGGATGTAATCTTCAACTCTTAAGCATTTTGATGACTTATATATAGTTATCTATTTCTATAGATGTTGGTGGTTTCATTATATTTTTAATGCTTGATTCTATTTTTAATGTTAGTATTTTGATTTAGGATTCAAGGTTTAGCTAGAAAGAAAATTTTAGAATCAGATTGAATGAAACTCACTCAATGTGTTGTGATGTCAGAAATAAGTTTCAATATGTGCTGACCCGGCCCCTTTTGGCAAAAACATGGTCAAGAGTATTAGTTAGGAAATGAGTGTGAGGCCTACAGTGCTCCTACTCTTATTTGTTTTGCGCAATTCAAGAGGAGCATTCACCACCCTCATCTCTCCAAGACTTCTTAGTCGTCTTCATCTTCTACACTCCTAGTGTACCTCTGAACTATCCATACTCATCCTTATCATATTCCATTCTTATTTAATTTCTCTTTCAATTTTTCCTATCTCATTTCTATATTTCTCACTATCTATTTATTAACATATTATTCATTGCCAAGAGTTAGTCCTTTCGGACTCAGTCCACCATGTACATGCATATATAGTCAAAATAAAAATCATACACATCATCAAACATCACAAAACAAGCTTCAAATATAACAAAAACATGTTTTCATCCAACATATACTTAAAATCATAAATTTCATCACAAAATCTTCATGAATACAAGCATACCACTTTCTTAGTAACAAAATGGAGCTCTCCCTACCTTAAAATGAAAGTTTAGTAAAGGGTTTTCTAAGGATCTTGCTGAAAAGGCTGAGTTCTTCCTAAATATCACAAGAGTTTCTCTTTAGAGGAGGAAGAGAAAAAAATTTAACCAAAGAAATAGAGAACAAAGCTCCAAAACTTACCAAAGAACAAGGGAAGTGATCTTTTAAACTTTGATCAGAGAAAAGTTGAGGTTTTTTTAAAGATTTGTTAAGAAAATGAGCAGAGAAGTCAAAGAGAATGTATGAGGGTTGTAACTTTGATTATAATCCAAGTTTCTTAACCTGGAAACTCTTAAATACCTCTCAACTCATAATATTCTCGATGTAGCAAGGATTGGCTCGTTACAGCGAGACCTCCCCTCGCTACATCGAAAAAATCAGACAAAATTGCACTTTGCTATTTGTCATTTTAGCTACAACAAGAGCTTCTCGCTACAACGAGAGAACATCAGAATGCCTAATTTTGGACACTAATTTCTCGCTACAGCAAAACACATCTCGCATCAGCGAAAAATCCTGCAACTTAAACATCTAAAACTCTCTTAATCTTAAGCAACATGCATTAACAACTCATACCAAATACAAAACTAATAAATAATAAAAATAGGGGTTTTACACTTTCCACCTTCCAATTATATTGTCACTAAGTTAAGAGAAAACTAACTAGCAAGTGTACTAGGTAGTTATAGCAAGTAATAAAATTTGGAATTCAGTTTGAGTTCCAAGTACCGTCCTCAGAGATTAGTTCTATCAATTACCACTTCACAAATTAATAACTAGTTGAGCTAAACAAAATTTGGAGTGTTTTGAATCATTTAAGAACAAAAGCAATAAACTATAGAAATCAGAAAATAACAGTAAAATAGAGTGACGAATATAGAAATGAACTGAAATATGAATGGAGTTAGGACTGATTTCACCTCTTCATCATTTGCAAAATGGAAGTAGATCTAAACTCTAAGTTCTTTAATTGATTGATGATCAATTTCACTAGATTAATCAAAGTTTAATTCCTTGACTCATTGATCCTAATATTCAATTAACTACCCTAATTCCTTAAGTGTAAATCAATCAAACATTGAATTAGGATTGGAAATTAAGAGATCACAAGATCATGAATTTTTATCCCTATAATATCCATAACCTTGACATTCAATTCAGATATGAGAAATTAACTCAACTTCCATTGATGAAAATCTTCTAGGTTCAATTCAATTGAATAGCTAATTCAAGAATTGCATTAAGGAAAGAATTAAACGTTCAATACAATCAAGATCTTAAAATCCAGATCCACAATTAATTTATAATATCAAAATCAGATCCATCAATCCATAACAAAAAGAAATCAAAATATGTTCATAGAAGAAAAGAGAGAGAAAGAGTAGAAGAAGAGGAGCTGCAAAATTTCTTCATAAATCCAATCTCTAGCCAACAATTTCCCTCTCTAACTATTCTAAGGTGTGAAAATCAAAAATGAGAAAAAGATCCCAAGTTTTTGGGCTAATCTCTTATTTATAGAATTTTTTGCATTTCTAACGTGATCACTATTTTTCATAAAAGTAGCAACGCAGAGGTTTGTGGTCTGCGCATGTTCACTTTTGTGAACAATAGGAGTCACGTGCAGCTTGCTCTGCTAGAGGGCTCTCTGGAATGATCACTTTTATAAACAAAAGTGATAACGCGCAGCTTGCTTTGCTAGAGGCTTCTCTGGAATGATTACTTTTCTAAACAAAAGTGATCACGTGCAGCTTGCTTTGCTAGGTGTAAGATTAGAGAGCGATATGTAGAACCGCTCTCTAAAGTATAAATATAGACCAAAATCTGAAATTTGAAATTGGTTTCTTTTTTAGTTTTTTGCTGCAAAGTAAAATTAATTTATTATTACGTTTAAATCAAAATTTGGAATTGATTTCTTTGTGAGTTTTCTTCATTTTTATCACAAAGTAAACTTGAATCTTGAGTTTATATGTTTGGTGTTAACCAATCAGTCCACATCTGCATGAACCAAACAGAACAAAAAGGAACAAATTAGTAGGATGATTTTTAACGTTAATAGAGAAAAAAGAAAGAAAGAAAGAGAGAATGGATGATTCACTGTTAACAAAGAGAAGAAAAAAGAAAGAGAGAATGAAGAAGTACCTACAGATGTGAAAAAAAACCAATTTGTTAGCGTAGAAAATATGAAGAAAGCAGGCTAACAAAGAATGAAGAGGTACCTACAGATATTAAAAAAACTAATTGTTAGCGCAGAGAAGATGAAGAGAGCAGACTAACAGAGAATAAAGAGGTACCTATAGATGTAAAAACAAACCAATTTGTTAGTGAGTAAAGATGAAGAGAGCAGGTTAACAGAAAAATATGAAGAGAACATAAGAGAGCAAAGAAGACGAACAAAACTTACAGTAAAAGAGACAAACTTTGTTAGCTAAGAAGAAGAAATGCGTTGAGCGTGTTTCATTTATAAACAACTTTAATGACTTTAGAGAGCAGTTAATAGAGAACCACTCTCAAAAGTATAAATCTGAGAGCAGTTAATAGAGAACCTCTCTCTAAATATATAAGTATAAAGCGATTTTTACTAACCGCTGTCCACTACTAAAAAGTCTGTTTATACAGACGGATTTACAGACGGATTTTTAGAGCATTACAGACGATTTTTTCTATTACAGACGGATTTACAGATGGATATAAACCGTCTGTAATATCCTTGTCGGTAAATAATTACAGACAGATTTTCAAATCCGTCTGTAAGTTACAGACGGAAAAATCTGTCTGTAAGTTACAGACGGTAGAATCCGTCTATAAGTTATAGACGGTAAAATCCGTCTGTAAATCACAGACGGGAAAATCCGTTTGTAAGTCACAGACGAAAAAATCCGTCTATAAATTACAGACAGAAAAATCCGTCTGTAATCCGTCGGTGATATATTTTACTATAATTGATATTTTTTTATTTGTATAGATAGTTATTTCCTGCTGTTCTTGATTATCACAATTTATAAACAAAATAGAAACTATAGATTCGGCATCTAAACATTCCAAAATGATTTATAAAATATAAAATTTAAATGTTGTTACAAAGGAAGAAAAAAAAGCATCTAAATAAATACATTTAAAAATAAAATACAAGTCTTCATCAGGAATAATCTATATGGTCAGAATCCGAAGGAGCATCATCATCAGTAGAAGAGGAGTCAGTAGAGGAATGATGCATGGAGGTGAAAACCGGTGGTGCTGGAGCTGGTGGAGGAGGAGGAAGAGGTGTGGAGCTGCTTGCTCTCATGAGCACAAAATAAGCATGCATCTGCTGCATTTGCATATGCTGCTGCGTCATCTGCTACTGGACCTCCCTTTGCATTCTCGACGCCACCTTCTTCTCTATCTTCTTCTCCATTTTCTTTGCCCACTTCTTCTTCCATGCACTTTCTTTGCTCTTCCACATCTCCTCATTCTGCTTCTGGAGTTCTTCATTGAGGGCATGGACCTGAGTACGAACCATGTCCTCCACATCCTCAGGTGCAAGAGAATGGGCATCTCCAGTGACAGATGCAGGGGACATGGAGTCTGCAAAGCGGCCCCCCATGCCATAAATGCGACCTTTATAAAGGCCACCCACTGTCTGTGACCACATAGCATCCTCATCTACTGACTCTGGATTCTGAGAAGATGCTTCCTCAAGCCTTTGAATATAGTCATCCTACAGTTCAGTTCAGATAATTAGATATTAGTTTGGAGAACTATTTAATAAGTCGCTAATAATCACATATATTATCAATAACTATGACTTACATATGTGGCCTGAGATCGTGTATCAACCCACAGGTTTTTGTCCTGCCTGCGAGTGTGTGTCTCTTTAAACAACTCTCCAGTAGTAGGTGGCCTCTTCAACGACTTCTCCTGCAATTAGAAATAAATCACAATCTCAAATATGAAATTATAGATAGAGTAAACTGAATTTTAAAATCACATACCAAGTTTGCCTTACTGCCAGCCAAAGTCGTAGACCCACCAGTATGCAGTGACCCCCCTTTATTAGATGCCCTGTTTGTCTTGTTCTTTACAGAGAGATTTTTAAACTCATCTGTACCCCAATACTCCTGCAAGGCATGAAGAAAGTTGGGTGCTATCCAATCAGCAGTAGAAGGGTCCTGGCAAGCCTCAGTGTACATCTGTCTTAGTCGCTTTGCAGTGCGACTCTTCCAGGCCTTGAAAATCATCTTTTCGTCCTGGGGAGGAATGGAGAAGTTGCTCTACAGAAACACAATTTCATTAGAAGAGGTACAAACAGTCATATGTAATTACACTTAGTTAAAATTAATACACTATTATTACCTTCCAATCTTTGAACCATTCTATCTTTGTATCATTTGGCACCTTTGCAAAACTTCTGTAAGGCGCATCAAACATCTTCTTAATCGTATCTGTGACCTGATGGAGACCTTTCTGTGGTGGTATCCAACTGATAACACAATAAAATAAAACATAACTACTAACATTCACATAAAATACGCAATGTTAGGCATATTTGATTGAATTACTTACCAAGTGGACCCATCCCATCTCAAAGTTTCTAACGATCTCGATGATGCCTGGGTCTGTGATGACTGCTGCCCGCTTACAGATGGGACAACAGTGGATCCATCTCCTGTGCCCTGTGTAGCAGGTGACTGTGTGGCCTGTGTAGTATGGGGTGCAGAGTGTGAAACTCGCTGTACTGGAGGGGGAGGAGCAATATACCCAGGATTCGGCACCATGATAAATTGCTCCTGTCCCCTAACCTGGGAGGTCTGCACTGTTGCTGGTGTGGACGTCGAAGTCGGAGCGGTAGGTGAAGAAGTGTTGCCACGATCAGTTTGCTGAGTAATACCCTTCTTACCTTTACCTTTACCTGCCATATCTGAATCAAACCATATATATGTTTAGAGACAAATACTATAATTTGTTTAAAATATGAATAATATTGGTGATAACTCAAATTAAATAATCATGGCAACATAGTAAATTGACAAACCTACTTACTTTACCTCATTTACTCTGATAGTTCAAGACTACCTTCATCATCATTCGATGAACGTTCATCCATAATTCCTTCATCCTCGTCTTCTATGATGTCATCCATTTCATTATATCTCATAACTTGGGTAGGAGGGTCAATTATTTCAATTTCATTCAAAGGAGAAGATAAAATTGGAGGGACAACAGTGTCTATTACTACACGTGAAGGAATTGAGTCATCAATTTGATATGCATCTTCATCATCTACTTCATCACTTTCAATTCGACCCCTTGGTTTAGTTTTAATTACAATCCTCCAACTTTTATTACATTTTCCAGGGTAAGATAAGAAATATACTTGTCTCGCATTTTGTGCAATGATGAAGGGGTCAAAGCCTCTATATCTTTTGGTATGGTTAATCTCAATTATATTGTAATGGTTATGTTTACGTGTACCTGTTGGACGTGTTGGATCAAACCATTCACACTTGAATAAGACAATCCTTTTTATGGTTTCACCAGCATATTCAAGCTCAACAATTTCATGAAGTTTTCCATACCAATCACAGTCACCATCACTTGAATTTTCTCTTACACTAACTCCACTATTATCTGTTTTTCTCCCTTGACATGATTCAATAGTTTGAAATTTATACCCATTAACAAAGTAAATTGGCCAACAATATGCTTTATTTTTTGGACCTCTGGACAAGTTATATAGGTCAGGATCTGTGATACCATTAATAGGATCACGCACCTACACATACCATAAATCGATGTCAATTGATTGAATACAGAATAATATTAAAAAGTCGATTAACTAACATGTTAGGGAAATGTCATGACTTACATAACTTTTGAACCATGATGGAAATTGATTAAGGGATTCGTGACCATATAATTGTTCAAAATATCTGTAAACATTGCAACATCATTAACTAGATTTGAATGACCATGATCAGAAAAAATCATTAAAGCAATCATAAGTCACTTACGTTCTGAATGGTTGAACTTCATCACAATTTAATAAGATGTGCAAGTGGGCGGCCTCTGATTCATCACCTAAGATCCATCGTTCTTCACATTTTCCAGATACACGACCTGGTTGGTTGAATATAGATAGACTTGGCTCATTACTACTTTCTCCCCTATCATCATTTCGACCAACCCGAGTTCTCCTAGATTGAACATGAGGTTCAAAATAGTATGTGCAAAAATTTGATGTCTCCCTTGATATATATGCCTGGCATATGGATCCTTCCACTTGAGCTCTATTTTTCACAGTCCTTTTGAACCCTCCAATTTCTCGTTCAAACGGATACATCCACCTGTATTGTACTGGTCCACAAACACGTGCTTCATACGCTAAGTGTATAGGCAAGTGCTCCATGGAGTCAAAGAAACCAGGGGGAAGTATTCTCTCTAATTTGCACAAAATGACAGGAATATTTTTCTCCATAACTAATAGATCTTCAACCCTTAGAGTAGGTGAACACAGGTCCCTAAAGTACTCACTTAACTCAGTCAATGGCTTCCAAACATGGTCTGGTAGTTCCCTAAATGCAGCAGGTAGAAGACACTCCATGAATATGTGGCAATCATGACTTTTCATCCCAAAAAATCTTCCTTGTTCAACATTCACACAACGACTGAGGTTTGATGCGTAATTGTCAGGCATTTTTAACTCCTTCACCCACTTACACACATCTTGTCTTTGTGGTAAAGTCAGAGTGTAACTTGCCTTTGGCTTTGACCATCGACCATCTGCAAGTTGTTGTAACCTCAATTCATGACGCCTACAATATTCTTCTAAATCTTGCCTTGCCTTGACATTATCTTTAGTTTGATCAGTGTCCATTACAATATTCATGATATTGTCAAATACATTTTTTTCCACATGCATCACATCTAAACAATGACGAACTAAGTTATCCTTCCAATATGAGAGCTCCCAGAATATACTTTGTTTGGTCCAATTATGTGTCATCCCATAACCAGGAAACCTAATGGATTTTCCTACTTCTGTTATTTTTGGCAAGTGTTTAACTCTATCCCATACTTGATGACCATTTAAACGGGCGGGAAGGTCCTCATTCTCAACAGTTGCTTTCTTAAATTTGTATGCTTGACGCCTATAAGGATGTTCCATATCTAAAAATCTCCTATGGCAATCAAACCATGAATTTTTTCCTCCATGTTTTAAAGTAAATGCCTTTGTATCCTCCATACAAATTGGACATGCTAATTTCCCTTGAGTCATCCATCCAGACAACATTCCATAAGCAGGAAAATCATTTATCATCCACATCAGTGCTGCCTTCATGATAAAATTTTGCTTCCTTGATACGTCATAAGTTACTACACCCTCACACCATAACTCTTTCAACTCATCAATCAAAGGTTGAAGGTATACATCAATTTTAGCCTTTGGATTTTCTGGACCAGGAATTATTACAGTAAAGAATAAATATAGATTTTTCATGCTCATTTCAGGAGGAAGATTAAAAGGTGTAACCACAATAGGCCAACAAGAATATGGTTTATTAAATTGATTGTTTGGAGCGAACCCATCAGCACATAACCCTAACCTTACATTTCTAGGATCGGATGCAAACTCAGGATACACTTGATCAAAATGTTGCCAAGCCTGACCATGAGAGGGATGAGTCATTATCCCATCACTCCTTTTATTTTCAGCATGCCACGTCATGTAAGGAGCTGAACTCATAGATGCATACAACCTTTTTAGCCTAGGAATCAAAGGCAAATAATGCATTCTACTTTGCGGTACATCTTTATGTTTACCACTTCTACCACCTCTTCTTGGTTTAAACCTAGGCTCTCCACAAAATTTGCAATTGGTCAAAACAACATCATCTTTGTAATACAACATGCAGCCTTTCAAACAACAATCAATTTTGACTTCTTTTAATCCAAGTTTGGAAACTAATTTTTTGGCTTGGTAAAAGTCCTTTGGGATGGAGTCAGGTTCGGGACTAAGCTCACTAATTAATGTAGCCCATTGATCAAATGAACTCTGACTTTGATTGCCTTCTGACTTTATGCTTAACATTCTTATTGCTAAAGATAACTCTAAATGCACACACCCATCCCATAAAGGCTTGTTTGCTGCTTCTAAAACATTATAAAACTTTGCAGCCTCTCCATTAGGTTCTTGTTCAGCTTCAAAATCATGAAAAATTCCAAATTCAGGACCAACAGCATCATAAACCATTTCTTGATAATGACTATTGCTTTCTTCCCAACTTACATTACCTACATGACCACCTGATTGTAATATATTTGAATTACCTACTTGATTTTCTAAATTAACTTCTTCCCCATGCTCAGTCCATATCCAATAATCATGTTTAAATCCAAACTTATACAAATCATATCTAATTGAATCAATATCCAAAAACTTTCTACACTTGCACTTAGAACATGGACACCTAACGACCTGATTGGTGATGAATTGCTGCGAATTACAATAGACGCGTATAAATTCCTCTACACCCTCAAAGAATTTAGGTTTTATTCCCCCCCGACTTGAGTGCAACCTATCATACATTCACTGACGATTTCTGAGAAACATCTTCCTCAAGAACTATATAAACCTAATACAAATATACAATGTGGTATCAACCTTCTAAAATACATTACAGAAAATTTTAATATAAATTTTGGCAGAATCTCCTCTAATACATGTTAATTTCCTTACATTTGTTTACTATTTTTTTACAAAAATAAAAATTTCACCTAAAATCAACTAATAAATTATATAACAATAAATTATTCGATACATCAAACACAAACACATCACAATCCTAAACCGTTCTAGAGCACATTCCCTTGTAACTCCACAACATGCATATTCTACAAACTCCACAAACACAAATAATCCCACAGCACACAATAATCAGGTTCGGAGAAGGACCTCTACGCCCTTCCCCCCAGTCATACAATCTCCAATCCTACAACTCTATCTTAGAAATTTTAAGTCTCTAAAAAACATAAAAAATTAAAAAACTAAACTGATTAAAAGTTAGAGTATCGTATCAGGAATACAATGATGCAAAAAAACTTTCAAATGGTTGCTCCAATAACTCGCAATGGCCAAAACACTGAGCTCTTAGAGAGAGAGAGAGAGGGGGGAGCGAGAGAGAGAAAGGGTTCTGATAATGGGGGAGGGAAAGAGGAGACGCGGTTTTAATGGGTTTCAGTCATTACAGACGGGAAAATCCGTCTGTAATGGGTTTAATGAAACGGTGCGTTTCAGGAGGCACATTACAAACGGATTTTTTCGTCTGTAAATGCGTCAATCCCATTTACAGATGGAAAAATCCGTCTGTAATGTGCCACCTGAAAGGTCGGCTAAAACTGCCATATTTACAGACGGGAAAATCCGTCTGTAATTTCCCGCTATAATATTTCGTCCTATTTTCAAATTACAGACAGAAAAATCTGTCTGTAATTGCTGTCTATAACGTTTGGCGCCAAAAGGCGGGCTAAATACAGACGGATTAAAATCCGTCTGTATTACAGACGGATTTTTTAGAAAATAAAAAAAAATTATTTCACAAATCCGTCTGTAATACAGATGGATTTTAATCCGTCTGTAAAATCTGTCTGTATTAAGCGCTTTTCTAGTAGTGGTCTAAGTTAGCGCTCCAAAAACTCATTTTTGGCGTAGTGTCTTCATGCTTTCTCGACCAATTACCTTGAATGATAATTGGGGGTGTTTGCTCAGGGAAAAGAATATTGACATTGTATAATCATTGGATGTTAATAGAACTAATTATGAGTGGTTGGCAAATATTTGAATACCAATATCAAGATTAAATTAATTAGAACATAAAGAATTGTAGAAGGTGAGCCCATAAGTCCTAGGCTCATCTCATCTAATCTCTCTCATACATCGTATTACTGTTCTTTTAATTTATTGTTAACATTAAGATCTAGTTTTGGTCTATTACAATCCCATTACGTTTAAACAATTGAATCAAGCTATTCTTGGTACTTGAAAATAATCTCTGTGGGACGATAACTTGAGAACTCTTTTCTAAATTCCTTTATTACTTTTTGATGGGTACACTTGCCTATAAACAAAAAGTTATAAGCAAACCAAGTTTTTGAAGAGAATTTATGATTTTACTATCATTATATGTGTGCAATTAATATTGAACTATTATTTTGCATGATATGTGTTAAAAAAAATACTAAACTTTAGGATAAACAATTTTATTAAAGACAGAGAAAGTGTGTATGTTAAATTGTATGCCTAGGTTGAGTCTGAAGGTGTTCAATCTTTGACATATTGTATTGATCTGTATGATGTGAAATTGATTGATGATTATTTGTATTAAAATGACATGTTATGGTGATCTTGAATTTTTGTTTGAAAGTTGATGTTTGTTTTAAAAGGATGAATTGAAATAAATGAATGATGAGGAAATGTATTTTCTTATGTATACGTGAAATCTTAAACATGTTTATTTAATCGAATGATGAGGAAGAAAAATGTAATATTAATGAACGACATTAGAAATGCTGAGAAAAGAATGTTATGAGAAATGTTGAGAAAAGGGGACGGGTTGACACACTTTGTATCTGTGTTGCAATGGTTATCCAACAACTATATATACCTATGAAATACCTCAAGAGATTCTAGGGGCAACGATTGTGAAATTGTGATGGATGTAATATAGTATAGTAATTGTGTAATTATAATATTTGTGTTGTAACATATCAATTTATGTTGTTATGATATATGTGTTGTAATACATTGACAACTACGATTAGGACACATGTATTGTAACATATTAATTGATGTGATATAATACATGTATTATGACATAAGATCACTGTAGAAATATATGTTTATGAATATTACAAATTGAATGATTTAGTGTGTTTTGTTGTGATAATCATTTGTATAATATGTGAATTATTATTAATTAATATATAAAACTATATTAGTTAATATTTTTAGTATCATTCAATTAGTCCATCAAATAAGAGATTTATTGGATTGGAGAGTACTCGCCCATACTAATTATTTTCAGGAGATGAAATTGAAGAGAATTAAAATAAGGTTGATCCGTTCTAGGATCATAGTCCTGTAATATTGTGAGGAATGACTACTCTTTAGGATTTGAATTTTTTTGAAATTTGTAATATTTTATTAAGTTTTCAATTTAAATTGACAAGGTTATGTAATTGTTTTAATGTCAAATCTAGAATTTGTAGCACTGGAAATTTTATAGTAACCATTAATTTAAAGTGTTTATAATATTAATAGTTAATTTTTTTTTATTTTAGTTTATTTTCAAATTTTAGATAAAAAATAAGGATGTTACACTTACGGAGGAAGGAAGACAAGGAAGAAAGAAAAGAAGTGAATTTGACAAATGTTTACTCAAGAAAAATTTCTCACTTAAGCGAAAATGTGAGAAACAAAAATTGGAATCTATGAGATTTTAACTCAAGAAATAATTTTTAACTTGAGTGAAAATTCCTTTTTAGTTCAAGCGAGATTTTCTTGCTCCTAACGCTTCCAAAATTCGTTAAAAGTCAGCCAAAAAAATTCCAAAAGTCCTCTCTCACAAACTCTAATTACTTCTTAAATAGGATTTTCAAAACAATTGAAAATAGCTAAAAATAAACCTCGAGAAAGTGAAACACGATTGTGCATATCCATATCACGCTCATCTTACTCCGCAAAGCACTATCATGCTAAATACTAAGCATGATTATTGTTTATTTAAGTATTGCCATACTTGTTGAGTGTGGCTCTGTTGAATACTAAGCGTGACTTTATTGCTCTTGCTTTCTATCAAATTTCTTCTGATTATGACTATAATATTTTTACAATTCACTAATATTCGATCCATGCTAAACTTAAATAATTAATAAAAAAATCAGTATAAAATTTCAATCAAATAAGAATTAAATATTTTTTAAGAAAGAAGTTATAAAAGGGTCTCAAAACATAGAATCATCTATGTTCCACCTTTTTTGGCAGAATGCGAGACAGAGAGAGAACCATTAATAAAAGGCTCATTTTACTTCTTCTAATGATTTTCTATGTTAGGTGCATGAATGATTTAACGAGGAAAAAAACACACATAGGCTCGTATGATTATAGGATAGGATGAAATGAGGAAAAAGCCACGCCGATAAGACCACTAAAAAGTTGATTTGTTTTTGCAATTCAAACATTAAGGGAAACAAATGTAATGAGTTTCCCTAACGTACGATTACGTGTGTCATGTCCAACCAATTTCGTGATGAATAGAACCTAAAGATGGAAGTCAATGATTGGCTGTAACATGAAATGGAAGACTTGGATTTGTTCATTGATCTCTAGACACAAAATCTGTCTCTTATCTTCCGTTTTTGTCCCAGCGACTTTCCACTACATAATGAGTTTACCACATTCAAGAGGCACATCTATCATGTTAAGAAAGCATCTTTGACAATTTGTCATTAAACATTAGAGACCCACACGGCAAACCTGATAATTTGTTAAATTTAATTAGATAATTATCACAAAACGCTACTTAAGGATAAACATGTTTTTCAAATAATTTCTGTACTAATTTAATATTTTCTCTATCAGAAAGCGTTTGCGAAAGAATATAACGTTACTCTTTTAAATAAATTTTTTTTTTTAAATTTTTGATATATAAATTCATTTTACTACAGTAACTGCGCCTTGTTAATTCCCTAAACTTTATTGTTTACATAAGTAATTATGCTCATGTAAAAAATCTTATCATGTTAGTTCACTTTTACTTTTATACCTAGCCCATGATTTTCTTGAGATTTGGATGAAAGTGAAAAATGTTACATCGATTTTTTATTTTTATTTTTAATTTCAATATGTCATAAACAGAAAACAAGCCAGCCACAGTTTCAACCAAATTGCAATAAGCACAGGGAATATGGACAGATCATTGAGATCCCACCATTCATCGTTCGAAATATAGTAGCATTCATCTGAGTCATCTTTTAATTGCCTCTTATTAGCCAAAACTCCCAAAATTAAATAGAAATGTTCAGAGAATTATGCAGAAAAGTATTAAGCTGCATTCAAAATCATAATTTACTTAGGTATTTATTTAATAATTTTTTATATGTTAATTTATGTCATAAATATAATTATATATTTTATTAAAATAAATAAAAAATTATAAATTATTTTCATAACTTGTCTGTAATTTTTTTTTCTAAACTGACCATATTATCATAAAAAAATTATGTCATAAATTGTCTGTAATTATCTAAAGATTATTAGTTTATTTTAAACAAATTAATTTTGATTACTTATTATACTTAATAATTGTTAAATTTTATTAATTTAACTATTAGTTTAAGAACTTTAATAAGTACACAAATTATAAAAATTTTATAAGTTTTAAAAATTATTTCATACTTTATAAAATAACTTTATTTTAATATACAATACATTTTTAAAACATAAATAAATAATGACTTTAAGATTTTATATTTATTAATGCTTATTTTTCTAAATTTTACATAAAGATAAGATTACATATTTTAACAATTAAATTAGTAAAAATGAATATGTATTATACATTAAGTGAAATAAGTTAACAAATATTTATTCTTTTAGTACATGAATCTCTTTTTTTATGCTGACGTAAGTTACATCAATAATTATACTATTTTCAACAATTATATGTAATGTATATATATTTGTTGAACATTAAATATTAATTGTATAGTAATTTAATTATTTATGTTAAATTTATCAAAATTAAATAGTTATAAAATTATAATTGTAAGTATTTATTTTATATATTTCAAAAATATATATTATATTAATTTTACTAACAATTTATTAGGTGCATTGTTAAACATCAAAGATATACAATGTCCAACATCTGCCATGCTATTTTTCCTAGCCTAAAGCTTATTTCTTTTGGTTTTAACCTACTCCATCTTTCATGCCTAATTTTATTACTAAAGTAATTAATTTCAACATATTTTTCAACTGTCCACCATAATTACATGCAAAGACTGAATTTTTGCAAGTAAATGCAATTAATCATTAGAAACTCTTCTACGAGCAAACATCAATACTAAAGTATTTTAATTTGTTCAAAATTCAGCTCATTTTTTTATTATTTTTTATTATGAAATTACTAAAATATAATATTTTTGACAAATTTACCTTAATATGGTAATTTTTTTAAAAAATATCAATGACAATTTTACATGTCAGTTAATTATTTATGCATAAAAGTTGCCTTTGGCAATTTTAGGCTGGGAAAAATATTAATTTGTCACTACTGAGTATCATCATTGGCAAGATTTGAAAAAAAGAAGTAAAAAGCAAACTAAAAATGTCATTAAACTAAAAATGTCATTGGCAACTTTTGACTGTTAGAAAAATTTTTACTTTTTAAAAGTTGAGTAGCCAACAATGACCTTTTACCCATGAAAATTATTAAAAGAAATGTTTTTAATAATAAATCGCTAATAACAAATTTTAATTGGTGAGACTATAAATATTGCGATCCCCATTGATAGCAAGTCGTTCCTAAAAGGTTTTCAAGCATTTGTTAGTACTATAGTGTTGAATCTTATGTTAGAAGAAAATGAGTGTGGCAATTATAGTTTATTTTAAGGGTGAGATTGTACCAAATATAAGTGGAGGTGTGATATTTAGATGCGAGAAGCCATCATGTCTATATATTTCATATAATGTATCATTTTGAGATTAAAGTATTAGATTTGTCAATATATTGAAGTCTCATTCCCAAAAATAGTAGAAAGTATTACATATCTCCCGTCTTGATATTTTGACGGTTCATGCAATATCATACAATTCTAATAGGCAATAATGATGTTGTTGTTACTTTGCATGATACAACTCAAAAAAAGTCAAGTAGCAAGTGTACTAGTGAGGTTGTAGCAAATTTTAAAATATGGAATCACTTTTGAGTCTCAAATATCATCCTCAAGGATTGGTTTTTCCAATTATCAATTCACAAATTAACATCTAGTCGATCCATACAATTGATTGGAAGGTTTGCATTATGTGAAAATTAGAAATAACAAGTGCAGAAAAATGTAGACTTGAAGTAAAATAGAACTACGAATTTTGTATTAGAAAAGTATCAATGGAATGTAGTTAGAGAAACTATTTCAGCAAATTCTCAATGACAACTTAATCAAGTTCTGAACTCTTAAGTGTTCTGGTTTAGTTGATAATCAATTTCACTTAGTTTTAACCATAGGTCAATCCCTTGACTCAATGATCCTAATGTTCAACTTAATCACTCTAATTCCTTAAGTGTAATTCAATTAAACATTGTATTAAGAGTTAGAAACTATAGGATTACAAGGTTATTAGTACTTATCCCTAAGATACCATTAACCTTGGCAATTAACTCAAATATGAGCAATTAGTTCAATTTCCATTGATAAAAGTTCTCTAAGTTCAACTAATTGAATTATCATCCAACAAGTGTAGTAAAACTAGAATTACTTGCTCAATCTAATAAAAAACTCAAGGTTCAAATCCAAATCAAATTAACATCTCAAATTCAGATCCGTAGATCCCTAACAAAGAAGTTTAGAACATTACAGATTAAGGAAAGAAAGAAAGAGAAAAAGAAGAGCAGTAGAAGTTCATCTTTAATCCAATCCCCAATTTGATTCCTCAAGAATTGAAGCTTGGAAATTGCCCCCAATCTCTCTCTCTCTCTCTACCTCTCCTAAGAGGTGAAAATGAAATAAAAATGACAAAAGATTCCAAATCTCTAAATTGAGTTCATATTTATAATTTTCCTGCCTTTCTGACATGGTGATGAATCCATATTTTATTGAATTTTTACTTGCCTTTCTAGTGTTCTTTAATAGAAAAATTAGACTTAAAAAGTGTAAATAAGATGAAAATCTCATTTAGGTCAAATATCATAGATTTCTTATTTTTTGGTTAATTTACACATATTTACATAGATATAATTTTAAATTTTAATCATTTGAATAATTTTTCAAGAATTTCTAGACTTATTCTTATGGATTTTTCGCCTTGGAGAAAATTTGAGGTGAAAGTGATCACTTTAAGAAGTGATTGTGACCACTACAGCAAGTCAGATCTAGAGGGCAGACCAAAGTGATTACTTTTAGAAGTGATAGTGGACACTACAGCAAGTTAGATCCAGAGGGCAGACCAAAGTGATCACTTTTAGTAGTGATAGTGGACAGTACAGAGACCCCAGATTGTAATAGGCTTGCGCGTAGCTACTTTCAAATCCATAGTGACAACTACAGCAAGGGCCAAACTGATACAACATTGCTCGTAGCCACTTTCAAATCCATAGTATGCATAACTACTTTTAGATCCCATAGTGACAACTCCAAAGAAGAGTGACAGGACTAGGAGGTTGTGCGTAGTTACTATCGTTTTCATAGTAGTTACTATGGACGACGACCATTTCACTATAAATGAATTTTTGGAAATTATGGTTAGAGAGTTTTTCACACTTTTAGATTTTTGCCATTTTGGGAACACTTGCAAAGCTTAAGTCAGCCTTGGGTAACAGTTAAGGACTCAACCTAGGGTTTGATTCACAATTTCTCTTTACTTTACTTTGATTTTTACATTCATGTCATTGAATTCTCTTTGTTTTCATCTTGTATTTGTGAGACCCATCCTCATGGAGGGCTGAATCTTTTGTAATCCTTAGTGAGTTCACTTGAATTCCGGGGTTATGAATATTAATACAATTTCTTTTCCTTCATGAATTTCTTTTTCCCAATCTTTTGAATTGAATTAATGGTTGAATAAGGGGACATTGCTTAATTAACCCTAATTCATTTTAATGAGATTCTTAACTTGGTTTGCTTAATTCTAGGTTAATTTCTAAGGTTGCATAATCTTAGGAAAAGGGGTTGGTGTCCATTGAATTTGCTTAAATTCGTATGAAGTTTTAAGGTTGATTCTCGCTTATGGAATTAATCTAATTCAAAAGAAGAGGAAAAGTGTTAAATGTTGAGAGGAATGGGGATAGAATCACGTGAATGAACTAAGGATTGTTACACTTTATTGACTAAATTTTACCACTTTGTTTCTTGCTCCCTTTATTGAATTTGGAAATTAAACAAATCCTCCCTTTTTACTTGCTTTCATAGTGAATGTTTGTAACATGTTTAATGCACATTTTCAACCAAAGTCATCGGAGACAACCTAGGCTTGCATCCTAGACTACACAAAATTTTTGTATACTTTGATGAGGATTGGCAACAAATCTCTATGCAAATCTTTCATTCATCACATGGTCACTATTTCTACTGAAAGTAACCATGCATAAGGCTTTCTGTGAAGTTTCCAGCCTAAAGTAATCACTATCAATGAAGAAAGTAATCACTTTGTGGTGTTTTTGCAAAATTTGACATAAGCATGTTCACTATGGGTGTAGAGAGTGATCATGTGCAACTCTCTTCATGTCATAGCTCTATTTAGTTATCATTTTATGTGTAGAAAGTGATAATGCCTAGCTTATATGGGTGCACGTATTCATTCTGAGCGCTAAAAGGAGTAACACACAACTCTTTTTCTGCTAAATAGACGTGTGGGTGTTCACTCTAGGTACTTATAGTGATCACACGTAACTCTTTTCTTGAATATTGACATTATAGTGTTCACTTTATACAAAAATAGTAAACACTTTCATTCCTACTTCTAGACAAAGGCTCTCTAGTGTTCACTTTATACAAAAATAGTGAACATTTTCATAATACTTTGCTGAATTTACTCTAAAGTTGTCACTTTATGTGCCACTAGTGATCACTCTCTGTATACAACTTTGAATTCTTCACTCTTTAAGTCTAGATTTGCCACTTTGTTCTATTTTTTTCTTTTTGAATCTTAGCCTGATGACTCTCAACTTAAAATTTCCTACAAAATTTTGTTTTATAATAAGCAATTTATACTAAAAATGCATAAAATCTAAAATAACTAAACTATTTAAAGAAAATTGAACATTTTAGCATTTTTATGGGGTTTTAACTTTATCAATCAACTTTACTATTGAAAAAATACTAAAAATTGAACTGTAAAATATGAATTTACTAGATGTTCAACAAATGTTTCAAATACATTAATAACGTCATCCTCCAAGTCGTACCGTTGAGTTTGATGATGATGCTAATGATAAGAAGTCCCATTTGGTTGGGTAACATCCATTTGGAGAGCCACCCTTCATTTTTTATTTTGATCTTGATGCTATGAATGCTTCAAAGTTTCTAGTGTACGTTAACTTAGGTATGTAAAATTTATAATAATGTTAGTGAATTCAATTTTAGTTCTATTAATTAGTTTATGTTTGCTATTAGTAGGTAACACAAATAGATAATGAATTGTATGTTGGAAGGTAATTCAGTGACAAAGAAGCTATTATACAAACAATAAAGCATCTTAGTATATCAAAAGGTGAGGACTATAAAGTGTTTAAGTCTGAACCAAATACATTTTATTTTAAATGTGTAAGATATGACATAGATTCTAGGTGATTTTTGTAGGTGATTTTTTCAAGCTAGTTTCAGAAAGAACGAGTATTTTTTGAAAATAAAAAATATAACAATCCACATACTTGTACTAGTTGAAGCATTTCTCAAGATCATAGAAAGTTGGATACTGACACAATTCTAGAATGTATAAAGTCAATAGTAAAATCTGATCTTTCTTTTAAAATAAAACTAGCGATTGGGGAGATTCAATCTTGATTTAGGTCATTGATGAATCCATATTTTATTGAATTTTTACTTGTCGTTTTAGTGTTTCTTGATAGAAAAAGTAAACATAGGAAGTGTAAATAACATAGAAATATCATTTTGGTCAAATATCATAGATTTCTTAATTTTTGATTAATTTACATTGATTTACATAGATATAATTTGCAATTTTGATCATTTAAATAATTGTGCAGGAATTTCTTGACTTATTCCATAGATTTTTAGCCTTTGAGAAAATTTGAGTTGAAAGTGACCACTTTTAGAAATGATAGTGGACACTACAGCAAGCTAGATCCAGAGGGCAGACCAACGTGATCACTTTCAGAGTGATAGTGGACACTACAGAGACCCCAAATTGCAAAAAGCCTGCACGTAGCTACTTTGAAATCTATAGTGACAACTACAATATCCAGCACTGCGTGTAGCCACTTTCAAACCATAGTGGCAACTCCAAAGAGGAATGACAGGATTGGGAGGCTGCACGTAGCTACCATGATTTTCATAGTAACTACTATGGGTGACAACCACTTCACTATAAATAGATTTTTGGAAATTAGGGTTAGAGAACTTTTCACACTTTTAGATTTTTTCCATTTTGGGAACACTTGCAGAGCTTAGGTCTGTCTTGGGTGACAGTCAAGGACCAATTCATATTTCTCTTTACTTTCCTTTGATTTTACATCCATGTCATTGAATTCTCCTTATTTCTATTTTGTATTTGAGAGACCCATCCTCATGGAGGGCTAGATCATTTGTAATCCTTAGTGAGTTCACTTGAATTCTTGAATTCCTGGGTTATTAATGTTAATACAACTCCTTTTCCTTCATGAATTTCTATTTCCCAATCCTTTGAATTGAATTAATGGTTGAATGAGGGGGACATTTCTCAATTAACCCTAATTTATTTTATTGAGTTTCTTAACTTGGTTTGCTTAATTCTAAGTTAATTTCTAAGGTTGCGTAATCTTAGGAAAAGGGGTTGAAGTCCATTGGATTTGCTTAAATTTGTATGGGGTTTCAAGGCTAATTCTCGCTTGTTGAGTTAATCTAATTCAAGGGAGAGGAAGAGTGTTAAATATTGAGAGGAATAGGGATAGAATCATGTGAATGAACTAAGGATTGCTACGTCTTATTGATTGAATTGATAATTTCATTACTTGCTTTTAAATTGAATCTGGAAACCAAACAAACCCACCTTTTTACTTGCTTTCATAGTGAATGTTTGTAACATGTTTAATACACATTTTAAACCAAAGTCATTGGAGACAACCTAGGTTTGCATCCTAGACTACATGAAATTTCTACATACTTTGATGAAGATTGGTGAAAAATCTTTATGCAATCTGAGAGATCATCAAATTGGCGTCGTTGTCGGGGACTTTGGTGTTAATTTTGCATTGAATTTGTTAAACACTCTATTTTAGTGTTCTATTTTTAAATTTTCTGCATTATGAATATTTTGGCATTGATATAGCTTTATAAAAGAAAGAGTAGTTCTACAATTAGGTACATGTTTATGCTGTTTTTCTGCAACTTTTGGGTGTTAGTTTCTGCATCTTTCATTTCACTATTCTGCACCTCCAATTTTTTCTGCAGTCTGCTTTATTTTGCTGTATAATTCTGCAGAATATTTTGCCTTTGTGCCGCACTTTTCCTTGCAATCGTTTTGTAGCTTCTTTTTGTTTCTTGTTGCTTGGTATTATTGCTTCATTTTACTGCACTTAGACATTATTTTTCTGCATAATTGATGTTTACACTATTTTGCATTCTTGCCACTCTATTTAGCTTACTCTTTCTCATTTCTTGTAGTTAATTTCTAATGCATGACCAGATCAAATCCTGGAGACTTATACCCACTTGATCCAGAGATTGATAGGACATTTTCTCAGAACATTAGAACACATAGACATAATTTTGAACATTTTGAGGAACTCTTATCTCCTTCATCTATTTACTTATCACCACATTCCTTATATTCTAAATTGAACCAAATGGCTAACAACAAAAGAACATTAAAGGAATTGGCTGCACCTGACATAACTTATCAAACTTTATGCGTATAGTATCCTGACATTAATGCACCTTTTGTTCTTAAAACAGTACTAATACACTTGTTGCTAAGATTTCATGGCCTTGCAGGTGAAGCCCACATAAGCACCACAAGGAATTCCACATAATTTGTTCGACTATGAGGCCACAAGGTGTACCTGAAGAGCATGTCAAATTGAATACTTTCCCATTCTCTCTGATGGATGCAACCAAGGATTGGCTCTACAAGTTGCTGAACCCAATAAGCTGGAACACAAACTTGATGAATTAGCATCCATGGTAAGCAATTAACTTCCATGCAGAAGAGTGCTACTGCATCTTCACCTCCTCCACCATCTATTCCAGCTATGTTGTGTAGCAATTGTTTAGCTACAGACCACTACACTGATAGCTATCCTACACTACAAGAATCTGACACTTTAGAAGGTAATCCTCAGGCTTATGCTGCAAATATTTATACTAATAAGTTTCTCTTTCAAAATTCGCAGTAACAACCCAATTAGGATCTATTTTCCAATAGATACAACCTAGGCTGGAAGAACCATCCAAATTTGAGATGAAGGAACAACTCTTAACTGCAAAACTAGCAGCAAGGCAATCAGTATCAAGGACATCATTATGGCCCAAATAGGTCCCATCAATCCCCACATCAACCAAAACAAGCCCAACAACATCACCAACCATCTTCCTCACAACCAAGTGCATCCCAGAAAAATGAGCCATCATTGGAAGAGCTCATGAAGCAATTGACCATGAACATCACTTTCCAGCAAAGAACCAAGGCTAGTATTAAGACTTTGGAGAATCAAGTGGGACAGTTAGCCTTCTCTCTGAACCAAATGTAATCTCAAGGTTTAGGAAATTTCCTTGCACAAATTGTTATAAATCCTACAAATGTAAGTGAAATTACCCTGAAATATGGAAAAGTGATGCAAGAGCCCATCATTCCCAAAGAGAAAGAAGACTCAAGCTGTACTCTAGCTACAGTTGATCAAAATGGAGAGGAAAAAGCTCAAGAACAATCAAAACTTGCACCTGCCCAACCAAAGGTGGTAGAAGGTGTTGAAAGAGCAGTTCCTCTACCATTTCCTCAGAGCGTCATACAGTCAAGTAAGAAGATTGAAGAGGCTGAAAAAGAGATTTTAGAGACCTTCAAGAAGGTAGAGGTGAACATATCTCTACTAGATGCAATCAAGCAAATACCCAAATACGCTAAGTTTTTAAAAGATTTGTGTACCCATAAGAGGCGTCTTAAGGGTAATGAAAAGGTAAACATAGGTAGGAATATTTCTGCACTTTTTTAGAAACAAAGGTCCACAATGCCTAAGAAATGTAATGACCCAGGAACATTCACCATTCCATACATCATTGGTAATAATAGGATTGAGAATGCCACGCTAGATTTAAAAGCATCCATAAATGTCATGTTATTGTCCATTTTCACTTTACTATATCTTGGCCCTCTGCAGCCTACAAGTGTAGTTATCCAGTTAGCCAACAGGAGCATAACAAACTCAGCTGGGATTGTTGAAGATGTGCTAGTCAGAGTATATGATCTGATCTTTCCAGCTGACTTGTACATCCTGATATGTAAAAGGGAGAGTCAATGAAGAGTGCTGCACCAATCATCCTAGGAAGATCGTTCTTGAAGACACTGGGACACTCACTATGGAGTTTGGAGACAGCATCTTGCACTTCAACATTTTGGATGCCATGAAGCACCTATCTGAAGAGCATTCAGTCTTCCAAATTGATTTGTTTGATGCTATGATAGATGAACAATTTTTTGAATTTCTAGAATATTTTTCTCTTAATTTTTCTAAATGTATAGACACTTCTATTTGTGAATATTATAATAATTCCTCTATGTGTGACACTTGTATTTCTGACTTTTTGAATATAAATTTTGCAACTTATGATATTGAAGAGATTGAAAAATTTGTAGGGGAAGAATGTGATTTACTGATCAGCAAGTACAATTGAATCTAACCCCTTTGATTTGAATGTTACGAAAATTTCTTCCACTGAAAGTGCCAAATCACTTCCCTCTATAAAGCAACCTCCCACACTAGAGCTAAAACTCTTGCCAGAACATTTGAAGTATGCTTATCTAGAGGCAGATGAAAAGCTCCTAGTGATAATCGCCACTAAGCTGAATGTTAATCAAGAGGAGAGACTTCTTAAAGTGATAAAGAGACACAAGAAAGCCATAGGCTAGAACCTCGCTGATATTCCTGGAATCAGCCCTTCTCTGTGCATGCATAGAATACTGTTGGAGGAAGGTGCTAAACTAGTGAGGTAGCCTCAAAGGAGAGTGAATTCCATCATTCTAGACGTGGTGAAGAAGGAAGTCACCAAGTTACTGCAGGCTGGGATCATCTACCCTATTTCAGACAACACTTGGGTCAGCCCAGTCCAAGTGGTTCCAAAGATGCATTGACACTAACCTTATCCTAAATTTTGAAAAATGCTATTTCATGGTAGAACTGATGAATCCATATTTTTACTAGTATTTTACTATAGTTTTAACCTATTCAATAAGGAAAATATGTTAGGAAAAGCAGAAAAACTCATAAAAATATAATGATTGAAGATTTTCTTTAAATACATAGTTGTTTTAGAATTTGTGAATTTTCTGTGTAGAATTTAAGAATTTTATCATGTTTTTGTAGAAAAATCTGAGCCAAGTGCATGAAGATGGAAGATCAATGGAAGGATAGAGGAAAAGTGGCAATTCTGAACTCAAAGAACAAGATTAATGGAATGAAAGCTGGGCGTGATCACTATTGTTAGTGAAAGTGATTGTTCTAGAGCATAAATGAGGAATATAGTCTGGGCGTGGTCACTCTTACCAGCGAAAGTGAGTGTTCCAGAGAGTCTTTCAAAAGAACATACTGGGTGTTATCACTATTGCTGGCAAAAGTGAGCGTTCCAGAGGACTTCAATCTCAGCAAGGTTCTGCGTGATTACTTTTGCTAGTGAAAGTGGATGTTCCAGAGAGGAGTGTATCAAGGCAAGTTGTGCGTGGTCACTTTTGCTCTCGAAAGTGATCACACGCATTTCCCAACCTCCTGCATTGCTACTCTTATCAATGAAAGTGAATGTTCCAGTCTTTCAAAAACTACATGAGCCTCTGCGTGACCACTCTTATGAAGCAAAGTGACAATGCCCAGAGTGTGAAAAAATTATAAATTGTAGAAACGCTTAGATTTTTGGATCTTTTGTTCATTTTTCATTTCCACTTAGTTCTTGGGTGTGAAGAGAGTCTAAGAGAGAGATTGGGGATGAACTTCGAGCTCCAACCTAGAGGAATCAGATTAGGGATCAACTGAAGATGGCTCTTCTGTGTTCTTTCTCTTCTTCTCTTTCTTTTCCTTTCTCTGCTTTAATGGCTGTGTAATTTCTTCATAGTTAGGGATTGTATATCCAAAACGAACATGTTAAATTGATTCTGGATCTGGATTTCAAGGTTTGGAATGAATTGAGCGGTTGATTCTGCACTTTACGTAGTAATTAAATGGAAATTTGATTAACTAATTTCAGAGGAACTCTTGTCAATGGAAATTGAATTTGTTCTTTAGATCTGAACCAATCACCAAGATTATAGCTTTCTTAGGGATAAGAGAACTTGATCTTGCAATCCTCTGATTTCTCACACTTAAAGCAACATTGAATTGAATCAGATCTAAGGAATTAAAGTGATTTAATTGAATATTAGGTTCACTGAGTTAAGGAATTAACCTCTAAATAATACAACGTGAAACTGATTGTCATTCTTTCCAATGACTTGTAAGTTCAAAACTTTATTGAACATTGGAGTTTTGGTGAAGCAACTCCCTAGCTATGGTTTCTACCTCTGTTTTCTCACATTTACTTGTTCATTGTTCTATTTTTCTTTTGATTTTAACATTTGTCAATTTTAATTCCAAACACTCTTTGAAATTTGTTAAGCTTAACTAATTGTGGCCTTGTGAGGTGGTAATTGAATACTTTTATTCCTTGAGATCGATACTTGGGACTCTAACACAGTTCTATCATTTTTTATAACTTGCTACATCAACACTAGCACACTTACTAGTCAATTCAACTTCTATTTGAAGTGTGACAAGAACAAGGTGCAGTGTTAAGTCATATCATATCTGAAAAAGGCATTAAGGTAGATCCTGCAAAATTAGATGTTATTGCATAATTGCCTTACCCTTCTTGTGCCTGAGAGGTTCATGCTTTCCTTGGCCATGTAGGATTTTACAGGAGATTCATCCAGAACTTCTCCAAGATTGCCATCCTTCTATCAAAACTTCTACAAAAAAAAACTGAGTTCAACTTTGATTAAAAGTACAAAGAAGCATTTAATATTCTTAAGGAAACCTTGACCACTCTGCTTATCATCCAACCCCCAGATTGGACTAAGTCAATTGAATTGATGTGTGATGCATCCAATTTTGCAGTAGGAGCTGCCCTAGCAGAGGGGGTTGGTAAGCTTCCTCACATTATTTATTATGCTTCTAGAACCTTGGATCCAGGACAATGTAATTACACCATTATTGAAAAAGAATTATTGGCCATAGTCTTTGCATTGGATAAGTTTAGGTCATACCTTTTAGGGTCAAAAGTTGTGGTTTTTACTGATCATTTTGCCTCAGTATTTTTTGAAAAAGACAGATTCTAAGCCTAAGCTGATTAGATGGATGCTCTTACTTCAAGAGTTTGATTTAGAGATCAAGGATAGAAGTGGAAATCATAATTTGGTAGCTGACCACCTGAGCAGAATAGAGGGTGTTCCTGACCCTATTCCACTTTTAGATGATTTTCTTGATAAGCAACTCTTAGAGTTATATGTTTCATAGGCACCCTGTTGTGCTGACATTGTTAATTTTCTAGTTATAGGGGCCTTCCCAGCAGATGCACCAAGAGCTAAAAGGGAAAAGATTAAGAGTGATGCCAAACATTACGTTTGGGATGACCTTTATCAATGGAAATTTTGCAATGACCAAGTCATCAGAAGGTGCATACCTGATGAAGAGATTTCATCCATACTACAGTTCTGTCATGCCTCAGCTGTAGGAGGTCATCAAGCACCCCAAATGACAACAAGGAAAGTGTTAGATGCAGGACTATATTGGCCCTCAAATTTCAAAGACTCATGGCAAACATATTCTACTTGTGAGAGATGCCAAAGAGCGAGAGGAGTAAATACTTAGAGACAGAAGATGCCCCAACAGTCCATCGTATATTATGACATCTTTGATGTCTTGGGTATTGACTTTATGGGACCCTTCCCCTCATCTTTTGGTTTTCTTTATATACTTCTTACTATTGATTATGTCTCAAATTGGTGGAAGCTAAGGCCACTAGGACTAATGATGCTAGAGTTGTTGCAGATTTTGTCTGTAGCAACTTGCTTTGCAGGTTTGAAATCCCTAGAGCCATCATTAGTGATTAAGGAAGTTATTTCTGTAATAAGACAATAGAAGCCTTGTTGAAGAAATATGGAGTTGTGCATAAAGTTTCCACTGCTTATCACCCATAGACAAATGGACAAGCTGAACTCTCTAATAGAGAAATCAAGAAAATACTTGAGAGAGTAGTGCAACCTCATAGAAAAGATTGGAGCCGAAGGCTTAATGACACACTGTGGGCACACAGAATTGCATTCAAGACACCCTTGGGAATGTCACCATATAGGGTGGTCTATGGAAAAGTTTGCCATTTGCCAGTTAAGGTGGAACACAAAGCATATTGGGCAGTGAAGACCTATAATATCCACCATGACTTAGCTGGGAAGCAGAGGAAGTTGCAATTGCAAGAGCTAGAGGAGTTACGCCTTGAGGCCTATAAGAACTCAAGAATTTACAAAGAAAAGACCAAGAGGTACCATGACAAAAAGATATCAAGGAAGGACTTTTCTATTGGTCAAAAGGTCTTCTTGTTCAATTCTCGCCTCAAACTCATGCCTGGAAAGCTCAAATCAAGGTGGATTGGAACCTTCACAGTCACAAAAGTATTTCCTCATGGTGTAGTTGAAATCCAAAGTGACTCCACTAGCAAAAGCTTTATGGTGAATGGGCACCGTTTGAAGCCATTCTTACAAAATGTAACCACTTTGGAGGAAGTTAAGGAGATTGACCTGCACTCACCATGCACAAACCTCAACCTCAATCCTTGGCCTGAGTAATTCACTTCATACGTTAAGCTAGTGACGTTAAAGAAGCGTTGTGTGAGAAGCAACTCACATGTTCATAGGAATTTCTAATTTCTTTCTGCATTTAATAACAATCTTGCACTAGAGTTACAGTGAATGATGAATTAATGTATAGTTCTGCTGCTAAAGCTCTTCATTTTGCAGTATGCTTGCTAATTGACATGATTTTTTTGCATAATCCTAATTTTTATAGTAGGAAATTAGGAATCTTGGACTGAATGCATGCATAAATTTAAAAAAGTCCAAGTGCACAAGGACATGATCATTTCTACCACGCAAGATAGGCATTTTGGGAAGAAGTTCCAATTTCGTCATAAGAGGTGACCACTTTCATTTTCATAGTAGTCACTTTCAGCTAAGGTATGTAGTATTATTCTTTATAGTTATCACTTTCAGTTTCATAGTAACCACTTTCAAAGGATTTTGGGCTAACAAGTGTGCGCATAGCCACTTTCATTCTCATAGTGGCCATGCGCAGCTATACTGAAGAAATATCCAGGGAAGTACTCTCTGTAGTTGCCACTTTCGATTCTTTAGTGGCTACGCAGAGGCCCTTTTTGAGCAAACATGTTGCACATAGCCACTTCCATTTTCATAGTAGCTAGTGCAACCCCATCTTGCATTTTTGAAAAATTGGCACTCTCTATAGTTGCCACTCTCATTCTCATAGTGGCTACTTGTAGCATTATATGGTAAAATCTCAATGCGCGTGTCTACTATGATTTTGAAAGTGACCACGCCTAAAGCTTATATATATAGGAAGTAACCACTCTCACCCTTACTCTCACTCACAGTGTTGTACAATTTCTAAACACTAGCAAGTGCACTAGGAATTGCAGCAAGTAATGAGTAATTTTAAGATCCAAGTATCGTCTCCACATGGAATTAGGAATTCAATTACCACTTCACAGAGCAATAACTAGTTGAGCCATACAAATTTGGAAGGTTTGTAACATGTAAAGCAATAAACCAGAACAATACAAAGAATTAAACTTGCAGTAAAACAGAGTATGAATTTTTGTGTTGAGATGAGATATGAATGAAAGATAGTTAGTAATTTATTTCACCAGAATATCAATATCAATTCAACTATGCCTTTGAACATTCAAGCAATTGGTTAATTGACAATCAGTTTCACTTATTAATAGTCAAAGGTTAATCCCTTAACTCATTGACCCTAACGATCAACTAAATCACCCTAATCCCTTAGGTGAGATTCAATTTCAAGTTGCATTAAGAATTAGAACCATAGGATTGTAGAATTAAGTTCACTTATCCCTAAGAATCACCTAATTCTGGTAGTTAATTCAGATCGGAGAAGCAAATCCAATTCCCATTGGTAAAAGTTTCTCTTTTATTAATCAATTGAATTTCTATTCAAAGATCACGTTAACCACAGAATTAACCACTCAATTAATCCAAGAACTCAAAGTTCAGAGTCAAGAATCTAACCAATACATCAATTCAAGATCCATAAACTCCTAACTACGAAGAATTAAGCAAACATGACAACAAAGAAAGAGAAAGAAGGTGGAGAAGAAGAACACAGAAGAGCCATCTTCAATGATCCCTAATCCGATTCCTCTTCTTGGAGCTCGACGTTCGTCCCCAATCCTCTCTCTGACTGTCTCTGAACGAAGAAATGAAGTTAAAACAAAAAATGAGAAAAAGATCCTAAAATCTGAGCTTGCTCTAGTATTTATAAGAATTCCCGCCTCTGCGCGTCATCACTTTGCTTCATAAGAGTAGCCACGCAGAGGCTTATATAGTTTCTGGAAGACTGGAACCATCACTTTTGTTGATAAAAGTGACAACGCAAGAGGTCGAGCAGTGCACATGTTCACTTTCATGAGCAGGAGTGACCACACGCAACTTGCCTTGATACACTTCTCTTTGGAACATCCACTTTCACCAGCAAGAGTAACCACGCGCTACTCGCTATGGTGAAGCTTTCTGGAACGCTCACTTTCGCCAGCAAGAGTGGTCATGCACAAGTTTGCTGAGATTGAAGTCCTCTGGAACGCTCACTTTCGCCAGCAAGAGTGGTAACGCCCATTGTGTTCTTCTGAGAAACTCTCTAGAACACTCACTTTCGCTTATAAGAGTGACCACACCCAGACTATTTTCCTCATTTATGCTCTGGAACAATCACTTTCACTAACAATAGTGATCACGCCTAGCTTTCATTCCATTAATCTTGTTCTTTAAGTCCAAAATTGCCACTTTTCCTTTATCATTCCATTAATCTTCCATCTTTCATGCACTTGGCTTAGATTTTCCTACAAAAACATGATAAAATTCTTAATTTCTATGTAGAAAATATACAAATGCTAAAATAACTATGTATTGAAAGAAAACCTTCAATCATTCTATTTTTATGAGTTTTTCTGCTTTTTCCAACATATTTTCCTTATCAAATAGATTAAAACTATAGTAAAATGCTAGTAAAAATATGGATTCATCACACAACCTCTAAGCGCTCTCACTCTCGTCTCCAATCTCCCTAAATTTCTCCCTTTTATCTTCACTGTTCTGGGCTAAGACCCATCCGTTCCTGCACTTTTGCATCAATTTTGAACTCCAATCCAGGTAATTTTTCAATTCTCCTCCCTCTGTGTTAGGGTTTATTACTGCACAAATTAGGGATTTTGATTTAGGGCCTCCTGCATTGAAATTGTTGTGAAAATTCTGTTATTTGAAGTGTGATTGCATGATTGAAGGGGATTGGGGGTGTTTAAATTGGTTAATTTGCTGAACCTTATCAAGACCGAACCCTAGGGTAGCCATCCTCATATGTGATAGTAATTGTTTTGTGCATTTTACTGCAACAGTGCTTACTTTAAGTTTACTTGATGCAAATGGGTGTTACCTTGTCTTGAAACTCACCTTTCCATGGTTAAATTGTACCGCGCTTCACCTTGATTTAACCCATCATGTGCGAAACCCATAGTGGTTACTACCCTGTGTACACATGATCCCTTAAGGCTGTGAATTTTGATTTTACAAAGTGTTCACTTTAGAGCTGCATTGCATTCATAAACTGCTAAGTGTGATGTTTCTCCTAGTGTCCTGTGCCTAATCATGCCACTTTGTAAATCTCGCTGTTGGGATGAACATAATCACTTTCATTTTCACACATTCATACTTTGTTTCTGTGTCAGCTACCTTACAGAAAAGTGGCTATTTAGATTGCCTCACACCATTTGCATGCTACTTCTATAATTTGATGTCATCCTTGCCTGTGCTTTATATTTCCACACCAATTGCATGCATTCTGCCTGGACATCCTTCATTATAATGTTCATGTTAGCTGCACAACTCCAATTTCCCACTGCACATATACATATCTTTGTTTAAATTTTGCAGATTGAAAGTAATCATCCTTGCTGTCAGTAACGACCATTTTAGGACTGCATTGCATATAGTTTGAGTGATCTTTCTTGAATCTGTAGTGGCATACATAGTGGACTGTTACACTAAATCTGAGATCCTGTATTTATTTCCCCATTTTCTGTATTTTTGCACCTATTTTCATTTTGCTGCTGCATCACTATTTGTGTCAACTTTCCTACCTTAATGTTGTCATGTCTGAGCCATAGAGTAGTTACTTTGACACTGTACTCCATTACGGCACATATTCTGGCTTGCCCTTTTCACATCAGTCTAAACATTATTTTGTCTGTTATACACCATTGTTGCATAACTTTTCTGACTACTTAACTCATTATTCTTCTCTTCCTCCTTGCAACAACAAAATGGCTAACACACCAAGGAAGAATGCTCCAAGACCAAAAAAGGCTAGGATAGCTGGTGCCTCCTCCTCCAGACCCTTCTTGCACATGACCCTTGATTCCGGTCATTGGACCATGACAACTATTTCAAGACTAACATCCTACGAAGATAGTTAGTGCAGGACCACAACTTTAAAATTCAAGATGACACTTATTTGCAATTCAAGGAAGAGATCCAGAGAAGAGGTTGGGACCTCTTCACCACTTGTGTTGGCAATGGGTGGAAAGAAATCACCTAAGAAGTCTATGCAAACGCCATGAGGGTTAAGGGCGACACTCTTCCCCACAGACACGGCATGGTGAGGGGCAAAAAGATTGATTTCACACCCACAAATATCCAGAGAATCATGAATATTCCAGTAGTACAGAGGGCAGTTGGCCAATTGGATTTTACCACTTTCAGCTACCTAAAAAAAAGGAGTATAAGCCCATTCTCCAAGCAATTTGCAAGGAAGGAGAAAATTGGGAGTTCGACACCAAAGATGCAGCCCAAAAATCTTACAACAAGGCATCTTGTTCCTGCAACCAAAGTTTGGAGCATTTTCATTCTCAGCTCCTTCATGTCGATCATCCACTCCTTCACCTTGGCAGTGAAGAGGGCAGAGTTGATATATGTTATCCTAACAAGCATACCCATCCACGTCCGTGAGGTGGTTAGTGTCACAAACTATTTTTATAATAGGTCAATGTCATTATGCTTTACTGTTTCTAATTTCCATTATTTACTTATAGAATAATATACACATAGATTAGAGTATAAAATTTCTTTCTTTTTTTATTTCAGTATCTTAATCAACAAAATAACAGTGCTCTGAGACATTTTCATAAAACACAATAATTTATATAAATATGTCTATACATAAACAAAGATGGCTCTACGAGGAGTTCAAATACAAGTTTTTGAATGATAATAATTACATTACTGAAGACTGTAACTAAATAGTCTAGACCCACTATCTAGGCCTAGAGTAACAATATAAAATTATAATCTTCACAAAATTTTGACTCCATGCTTTCCTCAGCCAGACCTTCCAGCATGAGAAGTAGCTATAGAACCTGTCACATCTGCTCACGTACCACAATACGATCATTGTCAGACACACACCAACACAAACAAAAAAGCAAAGGTGACTTATAAAACATAGTAATAATCTTTAAATCATGTAAATTTATATACATTGAATTACCAACACAGTTATTAGATCAGCTCATTATTCATTAACTTCTTATCACCTCACTTTGCAGTACAGTCCCTTTTATTAACTTACTGAGTGCCAATAACTATTAAGATGACAATGAGAATAACATCAACAATAACAACATCATTAAATCTCTACACAATGATTCATCTATATTCGGCATCACAATATTAACGACTCCTAAAGGAACTTACTACTCGGCACAGTAGCCTACCACTCAACACATTGGCCTACCACTCGATATATTTACCTACCACTCAACACATTAGCCTACCACTTTCCTATACAACTACAACAACATATATCAAACAGTTAAATACATCTGTCATAATACTTAACAACCGTTTTGGTATAAAATATGACTTGAACGACTCAGATCTACTCAGAATAATCCAATTTAAGTCTCTTGAGAAAGAGAGAGAAGAAACAAGGTAAAACTAAAAATTGAGCTTCAAGAACTTACCTAGATCTTTATAAGGTAGAAGATCTCGCTTTGATCGAGAAGGAATTAGACTTCAAGAAGGTTTTCTTTAAGAGTAATAGGAGAGTGAACAGAGAGAAAATGAGAAAGAGAAGTTGTCTGGTGAGAAAAATGAAGTTTCTAGGCACTGAGGCCCCTTAAATACCCCTTCAGCCTGCACGCTCTCGCTTAGGCGAGAGCAAAGCTTGCTCATTTATCTGTGATGCTATAGAAGCTAGGGATGACCATTGCACAAATCTATGATGCTCCCACCTTTAGTGCACCCTACCTTCGAGTAATGGTTCAAAAGGACCTTCCACCTTTCATTTCCGCTGCCCCAGGGAAAGCTGATGTAGAGGAAAACAACTTTAGCTTTTCAGAGGACGAAGAGGAAGCAGCAGCAGAAGAGGACGATGACAATGATGACGACTCCTTATCCTCCAACTCAAATGAAGATGTCATTTAGCTTTAGTTCCTTTCATGTCACCCACCTTTCACTCATTTTCTTCTATTTCCCTATATATATTATTAGCTACCATTTCCATGTAATTATCGCACATTATCATTTTTATCTTCCCTGCTTTACTTTCATATTACTGCGTTTACTTTGAACAATTTAAAACATCTCCACTTTTATATATATCATTCGTACTCCATTTTCATATTTGCTCTCTATATTGAATTCTCTGTATATTTGTGTAGAAAATGCCCTCAGTCCAATTAAAAGGAGCATGAATTTGACCCCCGAGTTGTGAATCTATCTTCTATGAAAGGGGGTGATCTCTTTGCCTCTATTTCATAAGTATTTAGTCTAATTTCCTTGCACAGTAATAGACAAAAATACAAAAAAACTTTTCATCTTCTTTTCTTTTTAATTAAGTTCAATTTTGTAATTATAATTTCATATTCTGATTGCACTTCTCATTCAACTCACAATCATTCTCTGTTTTGTTCATATTTATCATTCCTACCATACTGGATATATTTTCTTGTAAGGTGAATTGTACTCACATATTGCTAAGTAATTATCACTTTTACCTTGGTAGAGAATTCAACCTTCAATTTCTTGTCTGTGTGCACTATACATGTATTTTTGCATTCATTTTCTAGAACTTGCCTTATTTCTTAATTGAATATGCATTGTACAATTTGCAGACACTTATCCACCCTAGAACACCATTGCACTTAATTTCCCTGTTCCACATTACCTTCTTTTGCCAAACTTAGACTGCTAAAATATTTTCTTTACCTTAAAGGAGGAATTTCTTGAGTAGTATCAAGAGTAAATGCAAGACACTAAGTTTGGGGGTGCTAATTATGACTGTAGTTGCTTGAGGGTGGTGGACATTACACATGTTAACAATACATGTCAAAAAAATATATTTGAATTTGAAGAAAAGAATGATTGTCAAAGTCTAAAAAAAAATAATGATGAATGAATGAAAAAGAAGAAAGAAAAATACAGCAAAGGCCATGAGTTGAAAAGAATTTCCACATAAGGCAAAATAATGAAAAATATGGTGAAAGAATACTTGAATCTCATTTACTACATCATTTAATGTATTTCATTCTAAGTTGTTGTACTTACTCACTCAAAAGAACTCCCTTCTCTTGAAAAACGCACTTGAGCTTTTGACCCTCCTTGATCAAAATTGAACCTATCCTAAGCTATTTGTGACCAACAAAGCCCTCATGATAGGTGGTTCATTGTATCTAGGCAAAGTAGATTCAGAATATAGGCAAGCATATAGTAGGGTGAGGCAAAATGCATGAATTGAGCCTAAAACACTTATGAGTCAAGAGTGAAACACCATTCTTTGAGCTAGATAATTTCCTTGCATTGTGTGAATTGCATGAAACCTTGCTAGATCTTTGTTTCAATTTAGTGAGACTTTGCATGAAATATTTGAAATGAGTGTGATGTCTCTATTTAATGAATCCATGACTTTGGACATATTGGAAGTGCAAATTAGGGTTTAACATTGGAATGAAAAATTTTGAGAAATTTTTTTGGATAAATCCAACTCGTTTACATGCAACCTTCTTAAGTTTTGATTTGCTTGAAGACAAGCAAAAGTTTAAGTTTGAGGTTGTGATGAATCCACATTTTATTGGATTTTTACTTGTCTTTTTAGTGTTTCTTGATAGAAAAAGTAAACTTAGGAAGTGTAAATAACATAGAAATATCATTTTGGTCAAATATCATAGGTTTCTTAATTTTTGGTTAATTTACATTGATTTACATAGATATAATTTGCAATTTTGATCATTTGAATAATTGTCAAGGAATTTCTTAACTTATTCCCTGGATTTTTAGCCTTTGAGAAAATTTGAGTTGAAAGTGACCACTTTTAGAAATGATAACGGACACTAGAGCAAGATAGATCCAGAGGGCAGACCAAAGTGATCACTTTCAGAGTGATAGTGGATACTACAGAGGTCCCAGATTGCAAAAACCCTATGCGTAGCTACTTTGAAATCCATAGTGACAACTACAACAAGGGCCAAATTGGTCCAACGCTGTGCATAGCCACTTTCAAACCATAGTAACTACGCGCGCTATGCGTAGTCACTTTCATATTCTATAGTGGCAACTCTATAGAGGAATGATAGGACTAGGAGGCTGCACGTAGCTACTATGATTTTCACAGTAGATACTATGGGCGACGACCACTTCATTATAAATAGATTTTTGGAAATTATGTTTAGAGAGCTTTTTACACTTTTAGATTTTTGCTATTTTGTGAACACTTGTAGAGCTTAGGTCTGCCTTGGATGACAGTCAAGGACCAATTCATATTTCTCTTTACTTTCCTTTGATTTTACATCCATGTCATTGAATTCTCTTTATTTCCATCTTGTATTTGTGAGACCCATCCTCATGAAGGGCTAGATCCTTTGTAATCCTTAGTGAGTTTACTTGGATTCTTGAATTCCTAGGTTATTAATGTTAATACAACTCATTTTCTTCATGAATTTCTATTTCCTAATCCTTTGAATTGAATTAATGGTTGAATGAGAGGGACATTGCTTAATTAACCCTAATTTGTTTTAATGATATTCTTAACTTAGTTTGCTTAATTCTAAGTTAATTTCTAAGGTTGCGTAATCATAGGAAAAAGGGTTAGAGTCCATTGGATTTGCTTAAATTCGTATGGGGTTTCAAAGTTAATTCTTGCTTGTTAAGTTAATCTAATCCAAGGGAAGAGGAAGAGTGTTAAATGTTGAGAGGAATAGGGATAGAATTATCTGAATCAACTAAGGATTGCTTCATCTTATTGATTGAATTGATAATTTCATTACTTGCTTTTACATTGAATCTGGAAACCAAATAAACCCCAATTTTCACTTGCTTTCATAGTGAATGTTTGTAACATGTTTAATGCATATTTTCAATCAAAGTCATTGGAGACAACCTAGGCTTGCATCCTAGACTACATGAAATTTTTGCAAACTTTGATAATTGGCGACAAATCTTTATGCAATTTGAGCAATCATCAGTCATTGTGTTAGAGCATTCTGACATTGCAAGCCACTTGTAAGTTGATAAGACACATTTATATGGCAAATACAAGAAAATTCTACCAATGGCAGTTGCATAAGATGAAAATCAGAATATATTGTTAATTGCTTTTGCTATTGTTGAGAGTGAGATCGTAAGTGCGTAGCATTTTTTCCTTGAAAGTTTACAAAAATATGTTGTTACTAAATATGGGGCATTATATCTTATCGTCATGAGTCAATTAATGTAGCAATAAGAAGAGGCACATTGCTGTAAATTTCTTGTAGAGATTTAAGGCTTTTTACTTGCATAAACTTATCGTTTATATGGATAATAAACCTCATTTTTTGTATTTGAAATATAACAAAAAAAACATATTACTAAATGACATTCTCCATGCTTAATAAATTTGAATTTGTTATTTACAAGTTATTTGAGAACTAAACACGAATTTAATATTCATTATGAGGAAATATAGAAACGTGGACAAATCTATATAGACTAGCTTAACGAAATTGCACAAGAAAAGTGAGTTTTAGCATTTGACAACAGACATTGATAAGATCATGTCACCCTAAATTTTCTTGAATGCATTAATTAAGTATTAAAATATGCTTGCTATCTGCTTATTACATCACTTATTAAGGCCACTTACTTCTGATTGGCACAATTATTTGCACATAAAGGTGGTGAGGCCTATGCACAAAAAAATGTTGGACATTTTTACTCTAAGAATATTATAAGTCATCTTCAATCAAACGAGCGAGGCTCAAGAAACCTTTGTGTTACTCAATTTGATAAACAAAATGAGGCTTTTCATGTTTAGGATTTATCCAACAGCCAAGAAAATAGAGTTCATCTGAGACAAAATTATTATGATTGTGGAAACATACAGACTGATAGATATTCATGTCGTTACGTGATTGTTGCTTAATTTAGTCAAAACATTGATTGACATGCTTATATGAATGAAGTCTATACAATCAATGAAGTTTGTAAAGTTTACAAGAAGGAATTTAGGGTTGTCAGGAACGATCTAAGTGGAGCAAATATCGAGGTCCCAAATTTTGTCTCAATCTCGCCTTAAAACGTATTATAAAAGGTTGTTTAAAATCAACTCGTTTTCTTCATGAAATGGATATGCAACAAATGATGGGACCACCAGTTGCAGTCTTTTTCGAGGCAACAACCATAGTCATAGGCATTGTTGATGAATCCATATTTTTACTAACCCATTTGATAAGGAAAATATATGAGAAAAGCAAAAAAAACACAAAAAATTAGCATGGTTGAAAGTTTTATTTCAATTTGTAGTTATTTTAGCATTGGTGAGATTTTTGCTTAGAAATTAAGAATTTAATCTTGTTTTGTAGGAATAATCTGAGCAAGGTTTATGGAAATGGAAGATCAATGGAAAGGAAGAAGAAGAGTAGCAATTCTAGACTCAAAACACAAGAATTCTGGAATGCAAGTTAGGCGTGATCACTATTGTCAGTGAAAGTGATCGTTCCAGACCTTAAAAGAAGAAGAGAGTCTGGGCGTGGTCACTCTTACCCGCGAAAGTGAGTGTTCCAGAGAGTTTCACAAAAGAACATGTTGTGCGTTAACACTCTTGCTGGCGAAAGTGAGTGTTCCAGAGAAGACTAAAATACAACAAGCTTTGCATGGTCACTCTTACTAGCAAAAGTGAATGTTCCAGAAAAGGCTAAAAATTCAGCAAGCTCTGTGTTACCGCTTTTACCAGTGAAAGTGGATGTTCCAGAGAGACCTCAACTTGGCAAGTTGCGTGTGGTCACTTTTACTCATAAAAGTGAACACGCGCAACCACTCGACCTCCTGCGTTGCAACTCTTAGCAGCGAAAGTGATAGTTCCAGTTTCCAGAAACTACATGAGCCTCTGCGTGGCCACTCTTATCAGCAAGAGTGATAACACACAGAATCGGGATTTCTATAAATACCTATTTAAGCTCAGAGTCAAGGTCTTTTGTTCATTTTTCATTTTTTCTGTTATATTCTCGTTGAGAGAGAGTGAGAGAGAGGATTGGGGTTGAATTTCAAAGCTCCAAGAAGAGGCATTGGATTGGAGCTCGTGGAGATGGCTTCTTTGAGTTTCTTCTCTTCTTCTCCTTCTTTCTCTTTCTCTGTTACAATGTTTGCTTAATTCTTCGTAGTTAGGAGTTTATGGATCTTGAATTGATGTATTGATTCAACTTTTGCTTCTGAAATTTGAGTTCTTGGATTAATTGAGTTGTTAATTATGCTGTTATTGCAATCTTTGAATGAGAATTCGTATGATTAATCAAAGAGGAACATTTGCCAATGAAAGTTGGGTTTGCTTCTCTGATTTGAACTAACAACCAGAATTAGGGATTTCTTAGGGATAAGGGAACCTAATTCTGCAATCCTATGGTTCTAAGTCTTAATGCAACTTGAAATTGAACTTCACCTAAGGGATTAGGGTAGTTTAGTTGCTTGTTAGGGTCAATGATTTAAGAGATTAAACTTTGACTTTTAATAAGAGAAACTAATTGTCAATTAACCAATTGCTTGAATGTTTAGAGGCATAATTGAATTTATATTGACATTCTTGTGAAATAAATTCCTAACTATCTTTCATTTCTAATCTCAACATTAAATTCATACTCTGTTTTACTACAAGTTCTTTGTTCTTGTTTCTTGTTTTCTGAATGTTACAACTCTTGCAAATTCTTATAGCTCAACTAGATATTGTTCTATGAATTGATAATTGATTTCCTAATTCCCTGTGGAGGCGATACTTTGATCTTAAAAATTACTCATTACTTGCTGCAATTCCTAGTGCACTTGGTAGTCTTTAGACATTGTAACAACAAGTTTCTGGCGCCGTTGCTAGGGAATTTGAGTTTCAATATCATTAGTAACAAAAAAATTGCTAGATTGAGTACTTGTTTTCTTAAATTTTCTTTGTAGTTAGTATTACATTCAAGTTACTCTGTTCTTATTTTAATAGATAAGTTTAGAATACTAGTAGAAAATTTCTGCATGATTATGCAATTATGCATAATTCTGCAGTTGCTAGAATTGAATTTTATATGCTTTTGCTGATATTTTTCTGCATAATCTTTGTTATGCATTTCTGAATATTGAGTTGTAGTTTAATTTTGTTGCATTTTGATTTGTATATGCGTGGTAAAAATAAAAATAAATCAACTTTGGTCTTTGATCCTGACATAGACATAATAACCTTAAGAAGATTAAGAAAAGAGGTTAGAGTAGAAAAATTCATAAGTGATAATGAATTAGAAGTTGTCTATTCTCCCGAAGTTCAGAACATTCCTATCCAAAAAGGAACACCTACACCTCTAGGACAGTCAAATCCAGAAATAGAGATGGCAGAACAGAATATGATTAGAACACTAGGAGACTATGCAATTCCAAACATGCAGGGATATAACTCTTCCATAGTGAGGCCAACTATTCAAGCTGATCTACTTTGAAATAAAACCAGCCTTACTACATTTAGTGCAACAGGACCAGTTTTCTGGTGGATTTTATGATGATCCTAATCGGCATATTTCAAATACTATAAGAATGAATGGAGTAAGTGAAGATGCCATAAGACTGAGATTATTTCCATTTTCTCTAAGAGATAAAGCCAAATGTTGGTTGCAAGCTCAACCACAAGGAAGCATAACAACTTGGATAGAACTTGTGAATAAGTTTCTAACTAAATACTTTCCTCCATCCAAGGCTGCCAAATTAAGGGGGGAGATCACATCATTTGTACAGCAGGAAGGAGAGACATTGTATGAAGCATGGGAGAGATATAAGGAATTTTTGAGAAGGTGTCCACACCATTGCATTCCAGATTGGATGCAATTGGAAACCTTTTATAATGGAATGAATACATCAACAAGAACAATGGTTGATGATGCTGCTGGAGGTTCCTTAAACACAAAGTCTTTAGAAGAAGCCCAAAAGATTATTGAGATGATGGAATCTTCAATGTACCAAAATTCAAACTCAAGAAATCAAGGAAGAAACACTAGTTTTGAAGCTAAGGTTTTGGAAACCTTTCTTGCACAAAACCAGCTACAAAATCAGATGTTTTCAGAACAAATAGTTGCCCTAACTCAACAAATTAGCAATCTTTAAGCAGCCAGTATACCTACCAGTTAGCTAAGCTATGATTTCTGTGGAGGACACCATGCAAATGGTGCATGTGAGACATCTATAAGTGAACCACAGGAACAAGTCAATTACATGAACAATTTTCAGAGACAACAATCCTTATATCTTCTTGGATTTCAATTTTTGAATAATAGAAGTCAGCAGTATTCTAATTGGAATAATCAATATTCTGCTGCCAAGAATTCTAACTCCAATTTACCTTTTTCTAATGTAGGTACGGCAGCACAACAGTCTTATTTTTAGAGGAATCCATCCATTCAACCTCAAGGAACTCAGAAATTTTCCAAGCCTATTAATGAAAGGTTGACTGAGATGGAGGAAACCATGTTGCAATTCAGGAAGGTGACCCAAACAAGCTTCAAGAACCAAGAACCTTCTATGAAAAAACTGGAAACACAAATTGGACAGTTAGCTGAACAATTATCCAGCAGGGATGAAGGATGATTTCCAAGCAATACAGTGATCAATCCCAAGGAGCAATGTCAAGCCATCACTATAAGAAGTGGAGCTGTAGTTGCAAGTCCAAAAGCTGCAGAAAAGAAAGTCAATGATGAAGCAGCAGAGAGGAAAATTAAACAAGATCTACAACAAGGAAACTTCAGATTATTAAAGAAAGAGCAATCAGAAGAAAAAGTGGAAGCTCCTACAAATTCTGAAAAGAAGACAAAGAACAAAATCCTAAATAGGAGGAATAATTTGAAAAGTTTTTTAATGTTTTTAAGAAATTACAGATTAACATTCCTTTTGCAGAGGCCTTGGAGCAGATGCCTTCATATACAAAATTTATGAAAGAACTACTTTCCAGAAAAATGAAGCTAGAGCATGACAAGATAGTACCCTTGATAGAGGAATGTAGTGCCATTCTCAAGAGGAAGCTTCCTAAAAAACTAAAGGACCCAGGATCATTCAGCATTCCATGTGAAATAGGACAGGGCACTGTTGGAAGAGCATTGTGTGACTTGGGAGCAAGCATAAACTTGATGCCTTTAGCTATCATGAAGAAATTAGGCATAGAGGAAGTGAAGCCCACCAATATCACACTACAGCTAGCTGATAGATCATACACTTATCCTTATGGAATAGTTGAAGATTTATTGGTTAAAGTTGATAAGTTTATTTTCCCTGCAGATTTGCCATTTTGGACATGGAGGTGGATGCTAATATTCCCTTGATCCTAGGAAGGCCATTTCTTGCAACAGGGAGAGCTCTAATAGATGTACAAAAAGGAGAACTTATGCTTCGAGTTCAAGATGAGAAGTATAATATTTACGTGTGATAAAAATATGCTATATAGAACTAGAACAGATTCCCGTTTCATTCATTCACATTCAATTTAACGATTGACTAAAAGATAATTCAAAAAAGAATTACATTTTTATCACTCAAATTCCAATATTTCTCTGCAATAATTCAGGCTAACGAATTGATTTCGATTTTGTATATCCATATTGGATAATAATAAAAGGATGAAAGAAGGATTTTAAAAATAAAAAAAACCAAGATTCAAAAAAAAAAGAGTAGGAGTGGGGGAAGTCAAACTGGGTATATATAATCCAATCACTATAAAACAACTCCTCCTTTTTCTTTTAGATTTCAAATAATGATTCTCGAATCTGATTGAAACTAAAACACAAATAATTGGTTTACGGCATGGAAGAAATACATGTATTTGTAATATTATATATAAACTAGTTATATATGAACTAACTATATATCTAAAAAAACTATCGACTCAGCGAGTCCTTTCTTTCGTGATGAACTGTTGGCACCAGTCTTACATTTTGTCTCTGTGGACCGAAGAGAAAGGGAGCTCAGCGGCAAGAGGATTGTAACATGAGAGAAGCAAGGAGGTCAACCTTTTTCAAATATACAACATGGGTTCTGGCAATGCAATGTGGTTGGACTCTCATGTCGATCCGAATGAGTCATCCTTTCCATGGAGGTAAATCTTTGCCTGCTAGGCAAAAGGATAACAAGTTACAAATTCTGTCTTGGTAGGACATGTATTTTTATTACTATTAAATTGAAGTAGTTAACGGTGGGGTTATTATTATCCTTTTTGTGGTGACGAATCTTGTATGTGTTCCTAAGAAAAGGAATTTGTCCATTTTTTGGGGTCTCGAAGGGGCGTGGAAACACATAAGAACTCTTGAATTGAAATGGAAAAATATATGTAACTCTAGTTACTTTGGAAATGGTAAGATCTTTGGCGAAAGAACGCAAGAGGAGGGGTTGATCCGTATCATCTTGACTTGGTTCTGATTTCTCTATTTTTTTAAGAAAACTGAGTTGGGTTCTTCTCCTAGCCGTATCGAATAGAACATGCTAAGCCAAATCTTCTTCATGGAAAACCTGCTTTATTTAGATTGGGAAAATCGTACGGTTTTATGAAATCATGTGTTATTGCTCGAATCCGTAGTCAATCCTATTTCCGATAAGAGCAGTTGACAATTGAATCCAATTTTTCCCATAATTTTGTATCCGTAATAGTGTGAAAAGAAAAGAAGGCCCGACTCCAAGTTGTTTAAGAATAATGGCGTTGGGTTTCTCGACCCTTTGCCTTAGGATTAGTCAGTTCTATTTCTCGATGGAGGCAAGGGAAGAGGGATAACTCAGCGGTAGAGTGTCACCTTGCCGTGGTGGAAGTCATCAGTTTGAGCCTGATTATCCCTAAACCCAATGAGAGTTTTTCTATTTTGATGCCGTGATCGAATGATAATTGAGAACGAATAAGAGGCTCGTGGGATTGACACGAGGGGGGAATAGCTTCTCATCATATTGCAGCAGGAACATTGGGCATATTAGCAGGTCTTTTCCATCTTAGTGTGCGTCCACCGCAACGTCTATACAAAAGATTGCGTATGGGAAATATTGAAACCGTCCTTTCCAGCAGTATCGCTGCTGTCTTTTTTGCAGCTTTTGTTGTTGTTGGAACTATGTGGTATGGTTCAGTAACTACCCCTATTGAATTATTTGGTCCCACTTGTTATCAATGGGATCAAGGATACTTCTAGCAAGAAATATATCGAAGAGTTGGTGCTGGGCTAGCCGAAAATCAAAGTTCCATTCGAATATTACTAAGTACAAATTGAAAATGGACCAATAACCAAATTCCTATTCCTAGTTAAAAAAAAAACTCTTTTTTTTTCCTCATATTTATTACTATTACTATAATAAATAATGAATATAATTTTAATAGTTTTATTCCACATTTAGTCCCATCCAATCAAAATCTTAACAACAATTGAATTTAACAAATTTTGGAACTGAAATAAATTGACGAACAACCAATACCAACACAAAAATAGTGTTTATTAGTGTCAAATCAAAAATGGGGCGTGGCTAAGCGGTAAGGCAATGGGTTTTGGTCCTGCTATTCGGAGGTTCGAATCCTTCCGTCCTAGAACATATCCATTCGTGATGGATATCATATTTGAACACAAATTGTATATTTGGAATAAGGATTACCTTTTTTTTGTAATCATTGTGGATGACTATAAATTTGATGATAATTCTGTGTTGAGAGAAACAATAGCTGCAGGGAGTATTGAATCTGAAATTCCTAAAGAAGAATATATCATGGAAATTGAGCAGCAATTAGAAGCCCTACCAATTCTAAATTCTGCAGAAAATTTAGCCAAAGAAGAGCTGTAGAAAGAAATGAAAGAAGATCAAAATCATAACCTAAAGCTCAAGCAACTACCCTCTAACTTGAGATATGCTTTCTTGGATGAGAGCCACGAAAATCCAGTTATCATCAACAATGAACTCAAGGAGGAAGAAGAGGAAAAGTTGCTGAGAATTCTGAGAAAACACAAATCAGCAATAGGCTGGAGCATTTCAGGCTTGAAAGGTATAAATCCTTCTTTTTGTAAACATAGAATTCTATTTGAAGAGAAATTTAAGCTAGTTGTGCAGCCACAAAGAAGGTTGAACCCATCCATGAAAGAATTAGTGAAGAAAGAAGTGATGAAGTTGCCAGACGCAGGGATAATTTATCTAATTTCTGACAGCCAATGGGTGAGTCCAATCCAAGTTGTTCCTAAGAAAGGAGGGATGACAGTTGTGCCTAATGAGAAGAATGAGCTCATACCTAGTAGGACAGTTGTCCTTGGCCATAAGATTTCAAAAAAAGGAATGGAGGTGGACTAAGCAAAAGTTGAAGTTATTAGTAAACTGCCTCCACCAATTAATGTCAAGAGAGTTAGGAGTTTTCTAGGCCATGCTGGTTTTTATAGGAGGTTTATCAAAGACTTTTCTAAAAATTGCAAATCCTCTTAGTGATCTACTTGTGAAAGATGCTAATTTTATATTTGATGATGCTTGTTTACAAGCATTTTCTGTTTTGAAAGAAAAACTGATTTTTGCACCTATTCTTGCAAAACCTGATTAGAATTTGCCTTTTGAACTAATGTGTGATGCAAGTGATAGTACAGTGGGTGCTGTTTTAGGACAAAAAAAGGATAGGAAATTGCATGTCATTTACTATTCCAGTAAAGTTTTAAATCCTGCACAAGTGAATTACACAACCACAGAAAAAGAACTCCTTGCTATTGTGTTTGCCTTTGACAAATTCAGATCATATTTGATGGGATCAAAAGTTATTGTATATAGTGACCATTCTGCACTTAAATACTTGTTGTCAAAGCTGGATGTCAAACCAAGGTTGCTGAGATGGATTTTGTTGCTGCAGGAATTTAAGCTGGAAATTAGAGACAAAAAGGGAAAGGAAAATGGGGTAGCTGATCACCTGTCTAGACTTCCATTGGAAAGTCTAACCCCTAACTCTTTGGAAATTAATAAAGAATTTCCAGATGAAAGGCTTCTTGCAGTAGAAGAGATACTTTGGTTTGCTGACATTTCAAACTTTAAGGCTACTTAATTCATCCCAAAGAAGTTCACTTGGCAGCAAAAGAAGAAGTTCTTACATGACAGCAGATTCTATGTGTAAGACCCTTATTTGTTCAAGATTGGGGTGGATGGTCTAATTAGGATGTGCATTCCACAAAATGAACAATCTGAAGTATTATGGCATTGCCACAACTCAGAATATAGAGGCCATCATGCAAGTTCAAGGACTGTTGCAAAAGTCTTGCAAGTAGGTTTCTTTTGGCCTACACTCTTCAAGGATGCCAAGAAGTATGTTGAAAATTGTGATAAGTGTCAAAGAACTGGCAACATATCAAGGAGGCATGAGCTGCCATTGACAAACATTTTAGAAGTGGAGCTATTTGATGTATGGGGGATTGACTTCATGGGACCTTTTCTCCCATCATTTTCTCATGAATACATTTTAGTGGCAGTGGATTATGTTACCAAATGGGTGGAAGCCATCCCATAAGATCAAATGATGCCAAGGTAGTGATATCCTTTATAAGAAAGAACATTTTTGCAAGGTTTGGAGTACCCAGATTTCTGATAAGTGATGGAGGTGCCCACTTCTGCAACAAATACCTTGAAGCAGCATTAATGAAGTAAGGTGTGAAGCACAAGGTTGCTACTCTATATCATCCACAAACAAGTGGACAAGTGGAAGTGTCAAACAGAGAAATTAAGCAGATTTTGGAGAAAGTAGTGAGTAGTTTAAGAAAAGACTGGTCAAAGAAACTAGATGACTCCCTATGGGCATACTGGACTGCTTTTAAAACTCCAATTGGTATGTCACCATACCAATTGGTCTTTGGAAAGGCATGTCACTTACCTTTGGAGTTGGAGCACTGAGCTTACTAGACTACTAAGTGGCTGAATTTTGATCTACCAAGTGCTGGAAAGAAGAGAATTTTGCAATTATATGAATTGGAGGAGTTTAGATAGAAAGCTTATGATAATGCAAAGTTGTACAAAGAAAGAACCAAGAGAATTCATGATAAATTCATTTTGCAAAGAGAATTCAAACCTGGATAGCAACTGCTATTGTTTAATTCCATATTGAAATTATTTCCAGGGAAACTGAAATCAAGATGGTTTGGACCCTTTTTGATCAAGGAAACATCTCCCTTCGGAGCAATTCTGATTGAGGATCAAAGGACAGGGAAAGAATTCAAGGTTAATGGCCAAAGATTGAAGGTCTATCATGGAGAGAAGTTTACAAGGAATATCTCATGCATGAAATTGATTCCTCTTGAGTGAGGAACATTTAACGTCAAGCTAGTGACGTTAAATAAGCGCTTTGTGAGAGGCAACTCACATTTCTAACCCATTTTAAGCTTTTTGTATTGTTTTAGAAGTTTGCATTTCATATTTACAAATTCTGCAGTTTTTGCAAATTAGAATTCTGCTACATCTGATTTTCTGAGGTGATTTTGATAAGTGATTAGAGGTTTGATGTTGTGAATGTGTATTTGAAGGTTTAGAGTGTGACAAGTGAGTTATTTGAGTTTTGAAAAGCAATTGATTAATGAAAGGGGTCACTATGTTGCAGGGAAGGAGTTATACAGAGAGTGAAATTTTATGTTCTCCTCTGGAACAACTGATAAAAGTGATCACGCAGAGGCATCAAGGTAAACACGTTCCTCTGGAACACTCATTCTCACTTATGAGAGTGATCACGCAGAGGCAGATGGGAAAACATACTCTCTGGAACGCTCACTTTCCCTGGCAAAAGTGGCTACGCACAAGTAAGTATGAGTTTTCTTATGTACGTTACTCCTTTTTGTGAAAAAAAGTTGAACATTGCTTGCGCATTATCACTTTGCCCAGCAATAGTGATAACGAGCTCATTACTCTGAAAAAAATTAACTCGCTGGAACGCTCACTCTAATTAAAAAAAGTGACAACACTGGGAACATTTAATGATGCAATGTTCACTTTTCTTGTTTAAAGTTGTCACGTGCCCACGCGTGACTATAAATATGAACTAAAGTGAACACGCACACACCTTTGAACCTAAAAATTCCCCTTCTCTCTGAGCGTTCTTTGCTATTTCAATCTTCCTGCATGTCAACCTAGCAACAACAAGCTTTTCCCCCACATTTCTACATCCTCCTACCAGGTACGCTTCCCCTTATTTCTCTAAATCTATAATTAGGGTTTTCTGTGTTTAACGATTGGGAAAAATGTCATTTTAGAGTAATGGAGCATTGTATGAGTTTGTTTTTGATTGAAAAATATTGAAATTGATTGACTGAATTCATCTTTTGAACTTTGTGCTGATATCCATGTTGCACTCGTATCAAAAGTAACTAGATTCCTCATAAAAACATGCAGTTCAGGGAGTAACCTAGGTCATCTCTCACAAGGATGCAAATGCACATTGTTTCAATATCAATTATGCAGAAAAGGTTGTATGTTTGGGGGTTTTGTGATTAATTGCAGAGAATTAAAGTGCAGAGAAGTAAAACGCAAAGAATACAAATGCAGAAAAAGAATTAAATTGCAGGGAATTAAAATGCAAGTAATCAAATCGCAAGTAATCAAACCAAACCGAAAATGAAAACTGATAATGATCAAACACAATTAAAGATCAAGAACACACAAAACACAAACGTAAGTGATTAAACCGAATTCATTTAAATCTCTTCTGCACAACAATCAATTTATCAATTGTTTGTTATGCGATTAAGAACAAGAGGCACAATTCAATTGAATCATCCTTTCTATGCAATCACAAATAAGTAAGGTCAGAAAACAAACTCGGAGCAATCACAAATGTGTTGAATAGGTGCGATCTGGACTTTGGCAACAAAATTGAGTGAGAATCATAGAAGAAAACATCTTGAAATTGCAGAAAATTAAACGCCTTTCAATTGTAAATGCAAAGGAACACAAATTCAAAGTGAAAAGGTGCAAGAGAAGAAGACGAATAGGTAAAAAAAATGAGAGTTTATTGGAAGCGGGAAAGTTCTACAAAACTGGAAAAACGAAAAAATGAATAAAAAGTGCTTCCAAATCAGCCCCTGCCCTCTATAAATACTAGTCCTAAAACAATAAGATAAATGGGCCAAGGCTGGGCCAAAAATAAATTCAACAAAACCGGAAAAAGAAATACAAAACAAAATCAATACAAAAGTCAAACTAAAAGTATAAATTTATAAAAATCATAGAAAATATCTCTGAACTCCAAATAGTATGATCCAAATGTCCAAATTGAAGCCCCGGAAATAAGGAATCCAATGCAAAAAGAATCAGCCAAAAAGGATATCTACAGAAAAAGTTATGGCCAAATTAGTAACCAAAGGTCAGAATAGAAAACATGAACAAAAGTTAAGTATTTACAAGAAATTCCTAATTAAAGTGCAAACTGCAAAAACACACTAAATGGAAGAAATAAGGAAATGAAAAGACATGTAAAGGATGTAATAAGACTATAAATGTGGAAACAAAATATGAGCTACCCCCACACTTAAGCTTTTGCAATCCCAAGCAAAAGCAAAGAAAAGGAATGGAATGAACACAAAGCAAAATTTTTAAATGAATCCCCAAGTGTAAGTAATGTGAGCAAGAAAAAATCAGTCTAGCAATCAAAGTATAGAAGAATCAAAACAATCAAGAATGTGCGCAAAACATTTAAAAGTGGAGAAGAGTTCCAATCTAATCAATTAATGGATCACAATTGGTAAAATTCTCACAAGGATATGTACCACTCATTCTCTCAAGTGTCTAGATAAGAAATTTCACTTAAAGCACATCATGAAGGTAAGCATTACCATAGGCTTGAAGAGCCTCTAATTTCTATCATTTAAAACACATGCACCAAAGATCAATAGGACTTTTATTAAGCTTGTAATGTGGCTAAGGTAAAGGTAAGATAAAAGAAAGTGTACAAAGCTAAAAACCAAAGAGAAAAGAAGAGCAATGGAGAATGGATTAAAAACACGTAAAAGAAAAACAGCAACACCCATCACAACTATTTAAACAGCAACAAAAAAGATCAATAGGTTTTTTTTTTAATTTTTTTTAAAAAAATTTCCCAGTTACTGTACTGCTTCTATACAATCCACTTTCCAATCAACTTATAAAGCATCAAAATCTTTTCAAAAATTTATGAATAAAGCAATGTATATAAAACACCCCCACACTTGTTTTTAACCAATTCCCAATACAATTTCAAAGCTCATCTATTCCCAAAGGTTGGGCACATCATGGTTTTTCTTGTTACATGGCTTGGAATGAGCTGTAAAATCATCAAGAAAAAGGTCAACAAGGCTCAAAGGGGGAAAACAAGTGGAATACATGCAAGGTAAGTCAATTTAGCCAAGTGGCTAAAATCAAAAGAAGGCCTAAATCATATCAAAAGTGCATGTGAACAAATAACATCAAAAAGAGTCAAATCAAGTTCTAGAATACTTATAAACATGAGTGAAACACACAAGAAAGAAGATAAGCTCAAATCTCACTAAGGCATACATTCTACCAATCAATGATCCACAACTTAATCATCATGAAAAACTAGCTAAACTCAAAATGCAAGAAACACATCTATCAAGTTATAAAACTTTCAACTAAGAATGGCAAATGAAAAGTTGCTCACATAAATGAAATCTAAAAACAAGGGAATCCAATGAAAAATATGCTAAGGAATACTCCCTCCCCCCACACTTAAACCAAACATTGTCTGCAATATGGGAAAAAGAAATAGAAAATGCAAAACATGCCAATAGTCCAAGAATAAAGTGCAAAATATACATGAAAAAGTAATGAAAAGTAGAAGGAAAAGAAACAAAGGTCAAAGAAAACCATGCTCCAAACTTTGAGTGCCTATGTAGACATATCCTCCATCAAAGTAGGCTCCACTAAGAATAGATCACCTATGTTCTGAGCCAGCTCCACTGGTCTGCTCTCCTGGAATAGTTTCAACTAATGACCATTGACTTTAAAAGTCCTGCCAGTAGCTTCATCTTGAATCTCAATTGCACCATGGGAAAAAACATGAGTAATCACAAAAGGTCCATCCCATCGAGATCGAAGCTTACCTGCAATCAATTTCAACCAAGAGTTAAACAATAACACTTTCTGGCCTACAGAGAACTCTTTCCTTAGAATATGTGTATCATGAAATCTTCTAACTTTCTCTTTATACAATCTAGAATTCTCATAGGCTTGCAGGCGTATTTCATTAAGCTCCTGAAGTTGGAGCTTTCTTTCAATTCTAGCCTGCTCAAGTGTTAAGTTATAACTCTTCACAACCCAATATGATCGATGCTCAATTTCCACCGGAAGGTGGCATGCTTTACCAAACACCACTCAAAATGGCAACATGCCTAATGGTGTCCGATAAGCTGTCTGCTGAGCCTAGAGAGCATCATCCAAAAACTTACTTCATTCCTTCCTGTTCGGGTGTACTAACTTCTGCAACAGGTGCTTGACTTCCCTGTTGAATACCTTAGCTTGTCCATTAGTTTGGGGATGATATGGTGTAGCAACTCTGTGTGTAACCCCATACTTCTGGAACAATGTTGCAATGGTCCTGTTACAGAAGTGACTTCCCTGGTCATTGATGATAGCCTTAAGCACATCGAACCTGCAGAATATATGAGTAAGGAGAAAATCCGAAACAACTTTAGAATAATTAGTTCTAGTGGCCTTTGCCTCCACCCATCTAGACACATAATCAACAGCAAGCAATACGTAAGAATATCTAGCAGAAATAGGAAAAGGACCCATAAAATCGATGCCCCAAACATCAAAGACCTCACAAAAAATAATGGGCTGCTGAGGCATCTCATGTCTCCTGGTAATAGTCCCTCCCGCCTTCTGACATATCTCACAGCTCTCAGAAAATCTGGCTGCATCACTAAATATGGTGGGCCAATAGAATCCGCAATCCAATACTCTCCTAGCTGTCCTCTGCGGTCCAAAATGGCGTCCTACAGATGTGCCATGACAAAAATGCAAAATGTCCTGAAATTCATGGTCAGGAACACATCGATGGATAACCTGGTCATTACAAAACTTCCATAGATATGGATCATCCCAGACATAATATTTAGCATTCCTTTTCAATTTATCAACCTGGGATCTAGATGCATTAGGAGGTACAACAGAAGTAACCAAATAATTCACAATATCAGCAAACCAGGGTACAGAATCTATAAAGTTCAGAGCAAATAAATAATCATCAGGAAAACTATCACGAATAGGTAAAGGGTCAACAGTCCCTTCAATACGACTCAAGTGATCAGCAACCTGATTCAACACACCACTCCTACCTTTTATCTCAATATCAAACTCCTGCAGAAGAAGCATCCATCTAATCAATCTAGGTTTCGCATCCAGCTTCTTCAATAGAAATTTTAGTGCAGCATGATTTGTAAAGACAGTTATTTTGGAGCCAAGCAGATAAGAACGGAATTTATCTAATGCAAATACAATAGCTAGCAGCTCCTTTTCAGTAGTCGTATAATTTATCTGAGCTGCATCAAGAGTTCTAGAGGCATAAGCAATAACGTGCAGAAATTTACCAACTCTCTGACATAATATAACTCCTAGTGCAAAGTCAGAGGCGTCACATATCAACTCAAAAGGGAGCTCCCAATCTGGTGGCTGCATGATGGGTGCTATGGTAAGTCTCCTCCTCAACTCCTCAAACGCCTCCTTACACGAATTAGTGAATAAGAATGGTACGTCTTTCTGTAGAAGGCTGGACAGTGGGAGAGGAATGGTGCTGAAGTCTCTGATAAATCGCCTAGAGAAACCTACATGTCCAAAAAAAGAATGCACCTCCTGCACAGACACGGGGTAAGACAGAGAGGAAATAACATCAATTTTTGCCTTATCAACCTGTATTCTCCTCTCAGAAATAAGATGTCCTAACACCTTCCTTTACCATAAAGTGACATTTCTCATAATTAAGCACAAGGTTAGTTTCAACACATCTTCCTAACACCCTGCTTAAGCTATGCAGACATGAATCAAATGAAGAACCATAAATAGTAAAATCATCCATAAACTCCTCCATGCAATTATCAATTAAATCAAAAAAGACACTCAACATACACCTCTGAAAAGTAGTAGGTGCATTGCATAGGCCGAATGGCATATTATTATTATTATTTTTTTGCAGAAACTAAAAATGGCCAGAACTTCAATGAATACACCAATTGGATCTTCCAAGAAGACTCAAGCTGGATATTCTAGCAACACACCAAGGAGATCTTCCAGAAACATCCAAGCTGGATCTTCCAAGAGCACTCCCAGATCAAAGAAGGCCAGCACATATGGTGCCTCAGCTTCCTCACCAATTGAAGTATGTGATCCAAGGTGCAGAAGTATTTCCCATGAGAACTTCTTCAGGGAAAATATTCTAAGGAGAAAGATTGTCCCAGATAAAGCTTTTGAAATAGCTAGAGACAACTATCTTGAATACAAGGAAGAGATCCAAAAGAGAGAGTGGGATGACTTTTGTTCTTTAGCTGGCATGGGCTGGAGGGAGATTACTCAAGAATTCTATGCCAATGCTATGAAGTTTAAGGGAGATCAATTCCCTAAATTTTATACAATGGTAAAGGGAATGAGAGTATACTTCACCCCTTCCAACATAAATAGGGTGCTGAACATCAACTCTACAAAGCAACCTACACAGCTGGAGTTCAGCTCATTCAGAAAGAGTCCTAACATTGATTATGTGCAAATCCTAGAAAAAATTGGAAGGCCATGCATAACTTGAAAGTTGAACCAGGCCAAGAAGCCAAAATGCATAATCACTAAGAACTTGCTGCCCTTTGCCAAGGTGTAGAGCATGTTCAACCTAAACTCCTTCATGCCAGTAAAGCACAGCTCAACATTGGCAATGAAGAGGGTTGAATTGCTTTTCGCAATAGTCACATACATGTACATAGATATGGGGGAAATTATCAGCGAGTGCATCCTGAACATCCTAAAGACAAAGAGGGATTCACTAGCCTTTACCTCAGTAATCACACTGCTCTGTGAAGATGCAGGGGTGAGTTTGGAGAATATCAAGAAAACATTAGGTCTGTGTCCCCCATCTCTGTCTCTATGGTTAAAGAGATATATGCCACCACATCCTGCACATTAGCACCTCCCATTCCTTCTCAATACAGAAAGGGGAAGCCTATGATGATGAAGGACTCCTTGAAACTCATGGCTGAAAGGCAGAACCAACTGGATGAGAGGCAAACTGAACTCCACAGCAGTGTCAAAGCTGGTGTCATGCTATTGGAGTGTATCATGTTGAATATTGGTCAGAAAATAGGAATGACCAAAGAGGAAATGTACCACACTCCTGATTTGGCAGAAAATGCCTAATGCCTTCGCTTTTCTGTGTTTAAAGATCTGCCAATCTACAGAACCCATTTTCCATAGCCAGCTGAAGAAGTAGTAGAGGAGGAAGATGAGGAAGAAGAATTCTCAGATGCTGAGGATTCAGCAGATGAATAGTTTAGCAATTTGTTTTTTGTCATTAAGAATTTTGTAAATTTATGTAATTAAGTTTCAAATCTTTTGGGGTTGTAATTACATTTTGGTTTAATTTTCACATCTCTGTTTTCAGTATTTGTTAGCCTTCCAATTAATTGCCTTTTTACTTGCTAATTGATAAAATTTTGGTGTTTTATGCAGAAAATATCACAATCACACAACACTCACACACAATGGATGCTGACACTGCACAAGCTGCCATGAAAGGGGGGTTTCATTTTCTACCTCGTATTCATGTGTTAGCTTCACAATACACTGAAATGTTTATGAAAAACACAAATTAATATAGCTATTAAACTGCTTTCTGTGAATCAAATGAAGTTTAATTGATAATTCTGTGAATTCTGTTTGAATTTTCTTTTTAAGTTGTTTTTTCCATTCTCAAAATAAGATCACACTTGTATTTTCAAAATGAGGCAGTCTTGCCACTAGGTGCATATAATTCTAAAAAAGTGAATTGTGAGTTCATTGATTTACATGTCCACTTACAAATACCTAGTGAGACTTGAGCTGCATACTTCTCTTTCATGTGTGATTAATCATATTTTGCTACACCCTCTAGAAATTGCCTTGTTTCTTGATTGAATACGCAATTTACAATTTTCACATATATGATGGAGGCCATGTTTGATTATGCCTAGTCAGCCTAAATGCCTTCCTTTGCAATTAAATGTCTTAGTTCACCCCTTTGAGCTTAATATCCCTTTTCTTGAAATTACCTCATTATAAGCCTTGCTAAAAAAACTAATTTTACCATTCAAATGAAAAGAGGCATAGTGAGTTTAATCAAGAATGAGTTTTAAAACTAAGTTTGGTGTGACATCCACATTTTAATTGCTTGAGGACAAGCAATGTTCTAAGTTTGGGGTGGGGAATAGCAAGCTATCTAGGTTTTGCGATCAAAAAGACAGAAGAAATAGCAAAAAGTTGCAGAAAAATGAAAAATATGAGCAAAGTTGTGAAAAGAGCAAAAATGTGAGTTTAAAAGAACGAATTGCAGCAAAATGTTGCAGAAAAAAGAATGAAAAGAAAAATATTGTATGAAAGCTTCAAGGTAAAAAGAAGAAAAATTTAGAATGTTGCTGCATAAGTGAAATTATATGCTGCATTATTGAGGGAGTTAGTGAGAAATGATGCAGACCCATGCTAGTTTTAAAAGTCATTCACTCAAAATTTCTCTGATCTTTTGAAAATGCATGAATTGTTTTCCATTTTGTTTAATACCTACCTTGACCTTAGCCCTTTTATAACCTACAAAAAGTTCTCTGGATGTGTGATTGACTGTATTAAGCAGAGGAAATTGAGAATATGGGCAAGCATATGGTAGAGTGTAGTTAAATTGATGATTTAGAGAGAAAACACTACCTAAACTTTGTTGAGTGATGAGGGAAACACTTCCAAGTGAGCTGTGATTGTGTTTATTAATTGTACTCACATGAATTTTGATGAAATATATGAACTTAGATAGCAATTCTTACTCAATGATGATTATGCAGTGTGACTATCATGTTGAGTATTTGGATGAACAATTTGATTGAAAATTTTGCAGAAAACACAGAATTGGAATTTGAAATTTCTGAGATAAGCAGTTTACAAATTGATTTTTAAAGAATGGAGGAATTACCCTTGGTTTAGTTTGATTTGCTTGAGGACAAGCAAAAATTTAAGTTTGGGGTAATGATGAATCCATATTTTTACTAATATTTTAGCATAGTTCTAACCCATTTGATAAGGAAAATATATAAGAAAAGCAGAAAAACTCAGAAAAATAGAATGGTTGAAAGTTTTATTTCAATTTGTAGTTATTTTAGCATTGGTGAGATTTTTGCTTAGAAATTAAGAATTTAATCTTGTTTTGTAGGAGTAATCTAAGCAAGGTTAATGGAAACGGAAGATCATTGGAAAGGAAGAAGAAGAGTAGCAATTATGGACTCAAAACACAAGAATTCTGGAATGCAAGTTGGGCATGATCACAATTGTTAATGAAAGTGATTGTTCCAAAGCTTAAAAGAAGAAGGGAGTCTGGCGTGGTCACTCTTACCAGTGAAAGTGAGTGTTCCAGAGAGTTTCTCAAAAGAACATGTTGTGCGTTAACAATCTTGCTAGCGAAAGTGAGTATTCCAGAGAGTCTCTCAGAAATCTCAGACATAGTGAGCTCTGCGTTACCACTCTTACCAGCGAAAGTGAGTGTTCCAGAGAAGGCTAAAAATTTAGGAAGCTCTGCGTTACCACTTTTACCAGTGAAAGTGGATGTTCCAGAGAGACCTTAACTGGACAAGTTGCACGTGGTCACTTTTACTCATAAAAGTGAACATGCGCAACCACTCAATCTCTTGCGTTGCAACTCTTAGCAGTGAAAGTGATAGTTCTAGTTTCCAGAAACCACATGAGCCTCTGCATGGCCACTCTTATTAGCAAGAGTGATAACGCACAGAATCGGGATTTCTATAAATACCTATTTAAGCTCAGAACTCAAGGTCTTTTGTTCATTTTCTATTTTTTCTGTTATATTCTCGTTGAGAGAGAGTGAGAGAGAGGATTGGGGTTGAATTTCAAAGCTCCATGAAGAGGCATTGGATTGGAGCTCGTGGAGATGGCTTCTTTGAGTTTCTTCTCTTCTTCTCCTTCTTTCTCTTTCTCTGTTACAATGTTTGCTTAATTCTTCGTAGTTAGGAGTTTATGGATCTTGAATTGATGTATTGATTCGACTTTTGCTTCTGAAATTTGAGTTCTTGAATTAATTGAGTTGTTAATTCTGCTGTTATTGCAATCTTCGAAAACATTGAAAAGAAATAAATTTTCCTTTTTGTTCTGTACGTGTAATACATAAATGGGAGAAAATTAAATTTTTTTCTGATTAATAACTTCGTTCATAAATTAATTAAAGTAGTGAAATAAGAAAGTAAATCATAACTAAATAATTACATTACACTAACATCAGTTACATACATATAGTATAATAATTTACAAATATTTGATCAAAAGTCCTAGAGCAGTCACAAGCCATATCCAACATACTAAGGGCTCAAGACTAATCGTCACAGTGTAGAGGAATACTATAATATAGAGGAAAATTTATAATATAGGTCCATCTTAAAGGTATACAAAAGATAGCATTTTAAGAAGTAAGAAACAGAGAAAACAAACAAAAATAGGAGAACTAAGCTCCAAGAACTTACTTAGAGTCAATCAGTTGAACTTTCAAGCCCAGATTCAAAAGAAGATTGAAGTTTAGGGAAGGTTTTCTGAGAGAAAAGAGTAAGAGATCAAAGAGAATTGAGGGAAGGTCAAAACTTGGATTATTGTAATCCAAGTTTTCTAGGTTAAAAACTCTTAAATACCTCTTAACTTGCGACATTCTTGCTGCAACAAGCTGTCTCTCGCCACAATGAGTCCTTTTCTAGCTATAGCAAAACAATCAGACAACAATTTCTCTTTGTTGTCTATCATTCTAGCTACATCAAGAAATTCAAGCTACAACAAGAGTGTTATTGGGTCATCCTTATCCATTTCTCACTACAGCCAACATACAATGCCATAACAATAAATATAAAAATAAAGATGTTAGAGTCTTGATTAATGAATGGCTATATCTATTTGAAACATGTGTAAAAGGATGTAACATGCGAGAAAGAAATCCCTTTCATCTTTCTCGTTGACTTGCATCATCTCTTAAACATTGAGTGTCTATGCCCTCATTTGTTGCATCCCTATCTGCTATAGATTCGAGCTCCAATGCGTGAATGGATGGTTAGGTATCTGTGTAATCCTGTTGCATCAAATCCCAAGAGTTAATTGGCATAGACCATTGCTATGGAGTAGCATCATACACTAGTATTATAAGTTATGGTTGATACACATTCTCCTTATCTACAAAAACATCTTTCATAGTTGTTTCCTCATTTAGGTCAATGTTAGAAGGCAACTTGCTTTGGGGAGGCGAAACTTCATCATCCATAATATTATATGTTGAAAGAAATACTTGAAAAATTCCACTAGTACTACTACAATCAACTAATCGTCGACCTCGTTCCTTCTTGCTTCTTAGACCATACAATGGGGTCACCCACAATGCTATCCGGCTGTGTTTTTTCCCCTTTTCAATATCTAAAAAGGTGAATTCATGGTTTGCCTTACTACGGGCTAATTCTACTACAACATAGGAGGATCTCACTCGGCAATTTTTAGGAAAGTATTTCCCTCATAACTTTTCCAATTCCATGCTTAACATGAATACAGTGACCTGCTATGGTAAAAGGTCACTATTGGCAATTTTATAGAACTCAAAGATCAGGGACAATGTAACAACTAGGTGCAAAGATTCTCTAAGCCAAGCAAAAATCACCATTGACATTTTTTGAGCATTTTCTTGATACTTGAAACTCATAAGCATGCTTGACCTAGTTCTGTTCCTCCAAAATTTGCCATTGACATTTTTTGTGAATTTTTATGGTACCTGAAACTCTGCTTTGAGCATGCTGTCATGGTTTTGTATCCCCAAAAGTTGCATTGGTGTTTTTTCAAAAAAAACACCATATCACGATAAATATGTAGAAAACATCACATTTCTGTATTTTTAATAACCAAATACCATATTTAAATAACTTTTTTGGAAAATAATATCTTAAGTTTTAATGCATCATAAATCATGACAAAACTATAAGCATAATTTCTTTTTTAAAATCTCAATCCTTAAGTGGCACTATTTCATTGAGCTATTAAATCAACTCAACCTACTCCATTTTACCATGTCCCATATGTGTCAAGGTCAAAACAACCCATAGGATTAAGATGCTTATAAAGACCTATGGGTTAAATGTTGGAAGGAAATAAAAGGAGAAGAAAAAGGGAGAGAGAACAACACAAAAATTTAATGTAATTCAGTAAATGTATCTACAACTGATGAATGTAGATTTTACTAGATTTTTATAAAATTTTCTAGGTTGTTTTTGATAGAAAATGTAATTTGGAAAGTGAAAACTGCTCAATAAAGTAAATTGTTGTCTTTAATAATTCAAATTATGTGAATTTAATAGAATTTTGATGTAATTTTGTTAGTTCTGTAGGAAACTCTGAGCTGAGATCATAAGGTTGGAGCATTAAGAGAGACTGTAGAAGAAAGTAGCAATTTTAGAGACAAAGAACAAGGATTAATACAGCTAGTTGTTAGGCGTGATCACTATTTTTAATAAAAGTGATCACTCCAGAGCATAAGTTCAAGGACTGACTCTTGCGTTACCACTTTTTCCAACAATAGTAACCACGCTCGTGAAGAAGAGATCCTGCGTTATCACTATTTCTGATAATAGTGATTGTTCTAGAGATAGGGTGAGAAGAATAACTTGTGCGTGATTACTATTTTTTATAAAGTGAACACGCGAAAGTCTAATTTGAAGCAATAGGCTACGCGTGATTACTATTTCTGAGTAAAGTGATCACGTCCATGATCCAAAGGCAAAACTAGCTGCCCATTATCACTATTTCAAAAAATAGTGATTGTTCAAGAGAGCACTTCAACAGAACAAACTGTGCATGGCTCCCATTGTGAACAAAAGTGAGCACGCACATGACCAAAGGGTAAAACAAGCTTTGCGTGGCTACTATTATAAATGAAAGTGATTGTTACAGTCATGAAGGTTACCAGAAAGGCTTCTGCATGGTTACTTTATTGAAAAATAATAATCATGCCAAAAAGGCGGTAAATTCTTTAAATAAGAGATTAGCTCAAAAACTTGGCATTTTTTCTCATTTTTTCAATTCCACATCTTCGAAGAGTTAGAAAGGGAGATTGGGAGTGACTTCCATGCTCTAGACCTTGAGGAATCAGGCTAGGGATTCGATTTATGAAAAAAATTTGCATCACCTCTTCTTACTCTTTCTTTCTCTTTTTCTTTTAGGAACATGTTCTGATTTCTTTTTATTATGGATTGATGAATCCGATTTTGATATTGTAAATTGATTATGGATCTAGATTTTAAGATCTTGATTGTATTGAACGTTCAATTCTTTCCTTAATGCAATTCTTGAATTAGCTATTCAATTGAATTGAACCTAGAGGATTTTCAATGAAAATTGAGTTAATTTCTCATATCTGAATTGAATGTCAAGGTTATGGATATTGATAAGTTTGTAGTTAGGCCCTCTTTTACATCCCATTTATTCATATTTGACCTTTATTTTAATTGGATTTTACACTAATTTATTTATTAATTGCGCAGTTTGATATAAAGAGGCCGCGAGTAGATTTCTGGTGCATTTTGGGCCCAAATGAATGGGCTTAAAAGCCTTACAGCAGTAAGCACGCCCAGTGAAGCATGGGGTTGCTTTGACATAATGCACAACTGTGCTGCATGATGGTGCACAGCCGTGCTTGTTTGCGGAAGTCACTCTTAGCAATTTTAAAGGAGTTCAGATTCTATAAATAGGAGGAAGAAGGCATTGTGGAGTCATCTTTTGGCTGAGCACGAATTTACACATAACCTTCTCTTCGTGATCTCGGATCATTTCCACCCCTCTTGTACGAATCGTTAGCACACTCTTGGCGGGACTTGGAGCTTCAAGTGACCATACTTGAAGACCGAAGATTCATCTCATATTCTATTTTGTTATATCTCTTCATTATAGATATGTTATTGATTGTTTTAGCACTTTCTTTCTACATAAGTAACTAAATCCATAGCTAGGGCTTGGGGATTATTGTTTATGAATTTATGGCATTTTGATATGTGAATCTAAATTTGATTTCCGTTTCGTGATTAGAATTTATCTTATTGCTTCTCACCCTTAAATTGGATGATGCACTCTGGGCCTATCGCTGCTTTCAAAACCCCTATTGGTATGTCCCCTTATTGTTTGGTTTTTGGTAAAGCATGTCACTTACCAGTTGAGCTTGAACACAAGGCCTATTGGCCTTGAAGTTCCTAAATTTTGATTCATAGGTCACAGGTGAAAAGAGATTGTTGCAGCTAAATGAATTAGATGAATTGCATTTTGAAGCATTTGAAAATGTAAAGTTATACAAAGAGCGTACTAAGAAGTGGCATGATAAACACATTTATCATAGGAGTTTTCAAGCAGGTGATAGGGTTCTGATCTATAACTCTCGGTTGTGACTATTTACTGGAAAACTGAAATCCAGGTGGTATGGCCCCTACAATGTGGTCAAGGTTCTTCCATATGGAGTACTAGAAGTGTCCAAGCATGGAGAAGAACCTTTCTGTATCAATGGGTTAAGAGCAAAGCTATACATAGAGAATGTGACCCCTCCTGGTCACACGATAACACTTGACTAGCCCAAGCAAGATGTCAGGCTCGCGATATTAAACAAGCGCCTCTAGGAGGCACCTTGTGTTATGTTTTCTTAATTATGTCTCTTTTCTTAATTTTATTTTAAGTTTTCATTGTTTTTACACATAATGAAGAGGGTAGACGAGCAATGCACGGCTGCGCTTTCATACAGCACGACCGTGCTCAATGAGAACATGGGCGTGCCTCCCTTGAACACGCCTATCTTAGAAAAGGTACTTTGGGCGTGCTTTCATTAAATAAGCACGACCGTGCTTCAGATATGCACGGCCAACTGGCTGAGTATTCTGCATCAGTCCATCAGCACCTTGACCAGCAGGAGACCCAGATCGCAGAGCTGCTCCGCTTGTTCCAGCATCATTTCGCCCCTCCCCAATGACTAATGAGTTTCATGATTTCTTTTATGTCTTTTCTTTTAGTTTAATGTCTATTTTTCTTATTTTTATTTCATTTCATGTGCTAGAACTCTAGCTTCTTTTATATATTTGCTACTGTAAACTGGTTTACTATGTGGGTACTTTGTCTCCATAACATTGCAAATATTCGGAGGTCAACACTATGAGCATTATCAACACCCAATTCCACCAGGCAGTATTTTTCCTTTTTTTTCTCTTATCTTTACTTCTTTTTTTTTTTCAAACATAGAGGACCATGTTTTGTTTTAAGTATGGGGTAGTAGTTCCTAATTATGATTGTTATTGCATGTTCTCTTGAGTGAAGTGTCTATGCTATTTTTGTAATAATTTAAAACTTTTTCCCCTCATGGAACTCAATTTTTCCATATAGAAAAGCATATTGAGTAATTATTATTGGCATTATACTTTCATTAGGAAACTAATAATTAGCTAAGTTCCTTACTTTTATGCTTTACATTAAACTTTAACCCACAGATGTGAGTTTTGAGCCTTAAAGGGGATTTCTATCTTAATATAATTAATTGTACCCTTTTCCTCATTGTTTTGTGTGATTATCTCCTTAGGATTTGTGCTCTAGAACTTGACTTGGAACCGACTTAAGACTTCTCTATTAATTGCATGTTTTTAATGTGATTGAGGCATAATAGGATTTTTATTCTTGGCCTTCAGCATGTTTGAGATACAACTAGTTGCCCACTTTGAGCTATATTGATTTTCTTAGTCCCTTGCACTAAATTTATAAAATATGATGATGACCTTGAGTTTATGGATGGAGCAATTGAGTTGTTTTATTGTTTGATAAATTCTCTTCTATATCTCTCACATGATTAAAAAAAAAAAAGGTTATACATGATTGAAAGGAAAAAAGAGTAAAGATATTGTTTACATATAAAAATATAAAAAAATTACTCTTAGAGCTTCATTTGTAAACTTAGGGGATGTTTGTAATTGTTATAATTTATTACCTCTTTGTATATTCCCTTTCTTTCATTTATCTCACCTCAATTATTATAACTCCTTGGCCATATTACAACCTGAAAAAGACCTCATGATTTTTAATTGCATTTAATTTATTTAGAGGAGAGTCGGTTTATAGTCAAGCCTATGGTAGTACACTTTTCTTTAGGGGAATTGAGTGGTCTCATTTTGTCCCTTAGTGAGAGAAGGAAAGCAGAGTACCTTAGTTTGATGTTTGAGTGAAAAGTATGGAAATATAAGATTCTAATTGGGAATCCTTTTGATTGCTTAAGCTCGGTGATATTACTCTTTCTCTCTTTATCTCCTTTATCTCGGGTTCCTTGTGTGGTATTATGTTTTAAATTATTATGTTATTCTTTTAACTAGCACTTTGCTTGAGGACAAGCAAATAGATAAGCATGGGGGAGTTGATAAATCTGTAATTAAGCCCTCTTTTACAGTCCATTTATTCATATTTGACCTCTATTTCAATTGGGTTTTACACTAATTTATTTATTAATTGTGTAGTTTGATATAAAGAGGCCGCGAGTAGATTTCTGGTGCATTTTGGGCCCAAATGAATGGGCTTAAAAGCCTTACAGCAGTAAGCACACCCAGTGAAGCACGGGGGTGCTTCGACGTAATGCACGACCGTGTTGCATGATAGTGCACGGCCGTGCTTGTTTGCGGAAGTCACTCTTAGCAATTTTAAAGGAGTTCAGATTCTATAAATAGGAGGAAGAAGGCATCGTGGAATCATCTTTTGGCTGAGCACGAATTTACACATAACCTTCTCTTCGTGATCTCGGATCATTTCCACCCCTCTTGTACGGATCGTTAGCACACTTTTGCTGGGACTTGGAGCTTCAAGTGACCATACTTGAAGACCAAAGATTCATCTCATATTCTAGTTTGCTATATCTCTTCATTATGGATATGTTATCGATTGTTTTAGCGCTTTCTTTCTACATGAGTAACTAAATCCATAGCTAGGGCTATGGGGATTATTATTTATGAATTTATGGGATTTTGATATTTGAACCTAAATTTGATTTTCGTTTTGTGATTAGAATTTATCTTATTGCTTCTTACTCTTAACCCTAATTAATTACATCATCAGGCGATCGTACCTCGGTTAATTAATAGATCTATAGGATAAAACGAGATGAAAGATTAGGTAGACCAAACCAATCTTTCTTTTCTAATCTTTATTGAATTAACAAGTTCATAGGCTCCTTAGGCTTTCTTAAATTGATGTCTTGCATGACCATTGGGGATGTTAATTTAGAGAAAAGAATATCAATATTGCATGGCCATTGAATATTAATAGTATTCGTATGAATGATTAGTAATCACAAGGAAATCGGATTTAGATCTAAATAGAAAAATAACGTAAAGGATTGAATGAGAATACCCATACGCCCTAAGTTTTTCTCCGATAAGTGTAACCAAGATGTGCTTTGTGTTTCTTGCTCTTAATTTTATAATTGATTTTCTAAATTCTTGTGTTGATTATTCTCGCATATTTGAAGCTCAAACAATTAAATTAGGAAATTCTTAGTAATTGGTAAACAATCCTTGTGGGATGATAATTCGGGAACTTAATTTAAGAACCCTTTATTACTTCTCAATGGGTACACTTGCCCTCCGAACAGATATCTTAGGGATAAGAATTCGTGATCTTATGATCTCTTAATTTATAATGCCTAATGCAATGTTTGACTGAATTACACCTAAGCAATTAGGGTAGTTTTGTTAGATATTAGGATCAATGAGACAAGGGATTGTCCTTTGATTAAATAAGTGAAATTGATCATCAATCAATTAAGGAACTTAGAGTTCAGATCTACTTCAGTTTTGCAATTGATAAAGAGGTGAAATCAATCCTAACTTCATTTACATATTATTTCATTTCTAAAATTTGTAGCTCTATTTTGTTGTGATTTTCTTATTTCTACACTTTATTGCTCTTGTTTGCAAATGCTCAAAACACTCCAAAATTCATTTGACTCAACTAGTTATTGATTTGTGAAGTGGTAATTGATAGAACTAATCCCTGAGGACAATAATTGGGACTCAAATGAATTCCAAATTTTATTACTTGCTACAACTACTTAGTACACTTGCTAGTTAGTGTTCTCTTAGCTTTGTGACAACAGCTACACTGAGAAGTACCTTTTATTGTGCATATAAAAATATTACAAGATGTTACTTATATAGTAACAATAAGACATAGATCACTTAAGAATAAGCAATATGAGATTGAACAAACAACATAGTACTAACAATTAGTAAGTGATGTGAAACTTAATTAGATCGCACAATACTAGCAATTCTGCCACTTGGAGTTGATTTACAACAATTCCTTATAAACATTGATTGTGCTTCACTTAGTGTCACATCTTCATCATTAATTATTTCTGAAGGCCAATTGAGGCAATGTAAAGTCTATTAGTTATAACAGTCTTGATCAACATATCAGTTGAGTTCTCTACTCTTGATATCTTCAACAAAGACAAATCCTCATCACTTAATAGGTTTCTGATAAAATGATACTTAATATTGATTACTTGCATCTGGAATGAAAGACTAGATTTTTGGCAAGACATATAGCACTGTAAATGTCACTGAATAATGATGAATCATCTTGTTTTTTTTTCCAATTCTTTGAGAAAAATCTTTCATCAAAGATCTTAAATTAAAAATTCTTTCACTACTTCTGAGGTAGCCACATATTCAACTTTATTGGTTGAGAGAGCGACTCTACTTTGAAATTTAGATATTTCAACTTGCAATAATACCTCCCAAATTAAAAATGTAACCTGTGGTCATTTTGTCGTCATCTAAATATCCTTCCAAATCAGCACTGAAAAATCCCTGTAAGGTGAGATTGTTTTTTTTAAGCACAAACACATTCCTAAAGTGTCCTTCAAATATCTTCGTATCCACTTCACACCTTTCCGATGCTCATTTTTAGGGTTTGATAGGAATCTAATAATAACTCTCACTACTAGTATTATGTCAACTTGACATATAACTTTTTTTTTTAGTTGTCTGTGATGATTGCCTCTTTGAAAATTTTAAGGAGTTTTCAATGGAGTATTTTTGGTAGTGGCATCTCCAACATTAAATATGTCAACTAGTTTTGCTATGTATTTCTTCTTAGATAATTTCAAAATATCTTCTTCTCTAACTCTAAAGATTGTCATACCAAGAATTTGTTTGATTGAACCAAGATCCTTCATTTCAAAATATTTTGTCAATCGTTGCTTCAACCTGTTAATTTCTATCATATTGGACCCAATAAGGATAATACAGCTATCAACATACTTCTAAACATAAGAGTAATAATATGTGTCACATATGTGAAATCTAGAGTTGGTTATGAATTTATTAAACTTTTTGTACCACCGTTTTGGTGTTGTTTCAAGCCATACAAACTTTTATGAAGTTTGTATATAAGATCCTCCTTGTCTAGAACTTCGAAACCTTTTGGTTGTGTCATATAAATATCTTACTCCAGATCCCTGTGTAAGAATATGGTTTTAACATCTAACTACTCCAATTGAAGATTTTTTGCAACTATAATACTCAAGATGGCTCGGATAGTAGTCATCATGAAAATGGGAGAAAAAATTTCTGTGAAGTCAATTCTTTATTTCTCTTAAAACCTTTTCATTACAAGTTTCGACTTGTATATTTTGTTACTGTCAAATTCCTCCTGTAGCCTTTAGACCCACCTATTTTTTAAAACTTTCTTTTCTTTTCGCAACTTGGTTAATGACCATGTTTCATTTTTCTAAATAAATCTCATCTCATCTTTTATTGCTAAATTTTTTATGGTGTTGTTGATACTCTTTGGAACTTTTCTATTGGGTCAACGATGTTTCTGGCACAGTTGTTGGCTCTGATTCTTACTCAAATGTTGGTTCTGGTTCTGATTCAAGTTCTATCTTTGTATTCTGTCTTTTGTTGGCTATATCACTTTCTAAAAACTTTTTCGACTCTACCTTTGGAAGGTTCTAGTAGTTTACTTAGATATTTAGAATTTCTAGACCTGTCTTTATAGAACATGTTCTCATTAAAAGTGACATTTCTTCTTCGGATGATTTTCTTATTTTGGTCATCCTAAAACTTATAACCATACATGTCAGAACCATAGCCAATAAAATAGATTTTCTTGTCTTAGGAGTCTAGTTTATTCTATTGTCAAAGTCTATCAGAACATTGAGACACAACTAAAAACTTTTCAAATATGAAAGATTTACCTCCTTTCTAAACCATACTTCTTTAGGTAATTAATGATCCAAAGAAACCGATGGTCCTCTATTTATGAGATAGACTGTTGTATTTATTGCATTTACCCAAAACACTTTAGGCACGCCAGACTAGATCCTTATACATCTTGCTCTCTCGTTCAAGATTATGTTCATCCTTTCTATAACATTGTTTTGTTTAGGAGTTTTTGGTATTGTCTTGCTTAGTTTAATCCCATTATCTGAATAGAAATCCTTAAACTTTCGACTATTATATTCTCTGCCATTATTAGATTTAAAACTTTTAACCTTCAAACCTGTTTGGTTCTTGACTTATGCTTTCCACATTTTAAACATAGAAAACAAATCAGATTTACTTTTAAGAAAATAAACTCATACCTTTATTGAAGAGTCATTAATGAAGGTAACATAATAGAGATAAATTCATATTTTAATAGGTTTTTTAATTAATTTTTTATGCTATTTTTTATAGAAAAGGTAATTTAGAAGTTGAAAATTGCACAAAAATATATAATTGTTCAATAAAGTCAATTTTTGTTTTTAGTAACTCAAATTCTTTGGATTTAATAGAATTCTGATATAATTTTGTTGCTGAACTAGTTTTGCAAGAGATTATAAGCAAAAACACATGAGTTAGAGACATTAAGAGGACAATTAAGCTGAGCATTGTCGCTTTTGGAGCTCTAGAGTTTAATTGAGTGTTGAGCATGGCTACTATTGGCACAAAAAGTGACTACTTAGAAGCTATTTTAGAAGAACATGTTGAGTGTGATCACTATTTAAACAAAAGGTGATCACTCCAAAGCCTAAATAGAAGAGCCAAGTTGCACGTGGTTATTTTCCTCACAAATAGTAGCCACGCACAAGCCTGTATGAAGGAATGAAGATGCGCGTAGCTCCTTTTCTTTCCAACAGTGAACATGTGCATGCCATTTGCATTATCACTATTTCCATGAAAAGTGATTGCTCTAAAGAGGGTTTAAGGAATGAAGCTTATGCGTGATTCCTTTTCTAACAAATAGTATCCATGTGCAAGCATGTTATAGAGAAATGGCATGCACATTACTCCTTTTCTCACAATAAGTGACAACACTAGAAGTGCAAGAATATTATAAAAAGTTAGAAACTTAAAATTTTTGGGATCTTTTCTCATTTTTTGTCATTTCTACACCTTAGGAGAGTTAAAGAGGGAGATTGGGGGTGACTTCCAAGCTCTGGACCTTGAGAAATCAAGCTAGAGATTGGAATTATGAAGAAATTCCATAGGTCCTCTTCTATTATTTCCTCTTTCTCTTTTAGGAACATGTTTTGATTTCTTTTTGGTTAAGAATTGGTGGATCCAATTTTGATATTGTAAATTGATTGTGGATCTGTATTTTAAGATTTTGATTGTGTTGAACATTTAATTCTATCCTTAATTCAATTCTTTGATTAGCTATTCAATTGAATTGAACCTAGAGGATTTTCATAAATGAAAGTTGAGTTAATTTCTCATATCTGAATTAAATGTCAAGATTATTGATATCTTAGGGATAAATTCATGATCTTGTGATATCTTAATTTCTAATGCCTAATGCAATGTTTGATTGATTTACACCTAAGGAATTAGAGTAGTTAATTGAATATTAGGATCATTGAGTCAAGGAATTAAACTTTGATTAATCTGGAGAAGTTAATCATCAATCAATTAAGAAACTTAGAGTTCAGATCCCATTTAGTTTTCCAATTGATAAAGAGGTGAAATCATTCCTAACTCCATTCACATATCATCTCATTTCTAAACTTTATACTCTGTTTCTTTTGTCTTCAAATATTCAAAACACTCCAAATTTCATTTAGCTCAAAGAACTAATCCTTAAGGATGATACTTGAGACTCAAAAGAATTTTGAATTTTATAGCTTACTACAATTATACTAGTACATTTACTAGTTATTGCTCTCTAAGCTACTAACAAATAGTATGAGCCTGTAAGGGATTTTAATAGGGATGGCCCCCAAACATCTACTCCATTCTTTTATTACTCATGTGTCTAAGTCTTTAATGACACAAAGAGGAACTATTAACAACCTTGGGAACTGCTATGATATCATCTTTTGCAACCATGTAGAGAGACCCTTATTTCCTTCTACGAGGTACAATCAATTTGTCTATTGTTAACTTCTATGCTCTATCTCCAAAAGTAGTGTAATGCCCCTTATCATCCAATTGCTCTCTATATATTAAATTTATTTTTAAGGTAGAAATATGTCTACTCACTAGAGGTTTTGATGTTAATTTTACATTTTCCCACAATATCTAGAGATTTGCCATTTGAAAGGTAAACATTTTCAAACTTTGCAAAAACATAGCTAGATAATTATTCTATGTGGAATGACATACTTGAATCCATAACCCACAAGTTAAAATGATTATTCAAACTACAAATTAATACAATTGCAAGATCATTTGTTGTTGCGTTTGCAAAATCATCATCATCATCATGCTTCTTATTTTTATTATTTTTTCTTTTCTTTGGAGCTTTGCACTGATTGGTAAAATGACCTCTCTTGTCACAATTGCAATAGATAATATCATTTTTTACTTTTGTTTGTCTTTTCCTATGGACTTTGATTTTCCTAGGCCTTGATTCTGACCATTTTAGCTATTTCTTCCTTTTCTTATAGTCTTCAATGTTGAACTAGAAGTAGGACTAAAATACTCCCTAGAATCTCTCCTACCAACGTCTTTACTCAAGATCAAGTCACAAATGTCATTGAGCTCTAGATTTTTATTACTTGCAAAACTATTATCCGGGAGGGATGATAGTAGAACTATCACCTTCACCTCACCATCAAATACGAATTGCATTATCATAAATTGGACAAGAATTTGTAAAGACAATCTCAAAAGTCTGAACCATAACTAATCCAGAAAAAGTGCTCAGAAAGGGTGACTGTGCAATCCATTTCTTATAGTTCTCATCAAATTCTAGCTCAATGCATAAGAAAGGACAAAACAACACTATTTTATAAATATACAACTAAAAAGAAACACCCAACACTACACAGTACATTTCAACAAAAACAAGAGAAGTGAGATATATTTTCAAGTAAAATAAATTCAGAAAAAGAAATAAAACAAAGTAATACAAGCATATATCACATAATACAATTAAATGTTTTACAAATTAGCAAAATGTCAAGTCTAATTATATGATGCATAATCAATGCAAATGATGATTCTTGGGTTGACAAAATATGTTTTATGCTCATATAACTTTGGATCCATAATAATCCTTTTATTCGAAAGTTGTTTGGAGTTTCTTGCATATACCGTGAGGAGTTGAACTTTCACTGATTGATCTAGCTCCACCAACATGTTAAGTCTTAAGAGAAGGTCAAGATAAAAGGAGAACTATGTGGAGACTCCCAAGTAGAAGTCCAGGTCAGGGTAGCTCATAGGGCTATTCAGGAATCACTAACTCCATATCCTTCACCAACTATAGATAAGAAAATAAGCTTGTGAATTCTTTCAGAAGAGAGCAGAGTTTCACACACATTTACCTTTTGAATAGTCATACTTATCTTGGAGGTACACTCCCTTAGTCACAAATGCAGGTGTCGTTTAACTTAGAATCTTATATCCTTTACCAACTATTCAAAATCATATTAGGAAATTGGCTAGTGGCTATACTTATTCGTCTTTTCATTTTCTCTAAGAGCTCCTAGCCCACAAGCCTTACCTTTTTTCTTGAATTCTAACCATTACTTAATTAGAGTTACTCTACTAATTTCTTTTCTAAAAGAACACAAATTTTTACAAAAAAAAAAAATACCTTTACCCATTACATTTAATTATGAATTCATGGTCTGAGTTGAAACTATAGTTAAACTCCTTAAAGCTCGATAGTTATATACCAATTCTCCTCTAGTGTTTTATCATGCATGTCTACCTTAAGAGGGTTTAAGTCCATAAATGGTGCTCACTCAACCTGGATGTGTCTACATGTACGTACTTAACTTCTTATATTACCAAACTCATATGTCAAATCATATACTTTAGAAAGCACAACACGTAATACAACTTTTCCAATGCCACATATACTTATCTCTCTATCAAATATTTCTTGTAAAGTATTCTATCAAAATAATTCATTGACTTTAATCAAGCTTTTAATCAATAGCTTCACTTGAAAATCTATAAATTTTCAGAAAACAATATTTATTCAAAAACCAAGTTTAAAGTAATCATCAATAAAAAAAATCAATGAATCGTCACCACCATGAAGCACTCACAAATCTTAGGTCAAAACACAAAAGTCTCAAGTAGAGACTTGAAAGAAGCACAGTACAAACAAATACTACACGTCTCGTAACACGTGTTCTAGACCTAAGGTTAAAGAATAACCCTTTTTAATTTATTTTGCTTCTTACTTTTCGCTTGAAATACCTTATCCATCTTACCTTTGTGGGTAAGAATGGTCCATAGACTATTTTTCGTGAGTCTTCCAATGTTAGAATAAGAAGATTCAAGGTTTATTGCGTTCTTAATTCAAATACAAGTTTATTAGAATACTATCAACAAATTTAGTTGAAGATTTATATTTGATAAAGGTCAAAAACATAAGTGCGACTATGTAGTAGAAAAATTAGAAATTCTTAAGTCATGTAGTGTTTGTAAAGTCAAGTGTACAATATCCAAATCATAATTGCAAAGAAAGCTAAGATCCTAAGGATCAAAACCAAGATTTAAAATTTCATTATTGATGCATGGATAAGTACAAAAAAATTAGTTTTCACTATTGTACACACAAGTTTTACAAATTTGCATTACTTGTGTTTTCACGTCATAAACTATCAAAACGAAGTCCAAATAAAGTGTAGAAATGTACATTAAAAAAGCTTTCTCCATGTAGATTATGAAAAGAAAGGGTTTAGACCAATTTGACTATCATAGAGAGCAAAAATCTCATTTTTTTATGTTGTTTGAATGTACTTATGTATGTTTGATTATAGAGGGAGTAAACAATGTTAGATAGAGGCTCATAATAAGCTGTTGGAATTGAGACATTTGCATGTCAGGTTTAAAGATTAGAAAACCAAAAAGTAAACTCCTTTCTTGTTATGACACAAAAAATAAGCAGAGTTGGAGAAGATCTTACTGTTTCTGTTATATCTTGAAAATTTGATGTCCATTTTGAGTGAGCTATGATTCATTTGAAAGGTCTCTCTTTTCACAATCTAGAAACATAGTTATTTGGCGTAAAGGAATACATTTAAGGAGTCCAAAGTGTCATATATTGCAAAAATTATGTCCTTTTGCATGGAGGAAATTCAAAAATCTTACCTCCTCTCTTTTGATCAATGAAAACATGAAGGAAAAAAAAAAGGTTAGAAGTGTTTTTACCTTGACTTATAATTTAGAAGAAAGAACAAAGATTTCTTTAAGCATGCAAAACTAAAACAATTCCTCCTTAGTGCAATGTTAGTCACAATTTGAAGTTTTGGAAAGAGAAGGCTGTGAAATCATTGTCTTGGTCATAAAGAAGAGAAAGTATGAGGTAATGTGGAGTTTTCACAATTTAAAAAGTTGAAATTCCTATTAGGTCAAGAAAGGCAAGGAATTTGAGGGGTACTATGGTCATTTTACACTTCCAAATCAAATCTAAAAGATTGATTTTCCAACCATTATGTCACCTTACAAGCACACTTGGAGAGCATAGTACAACGGATAGTTGTATGCTACGTTTGGGAAGGATGAATCGTTCTAAAAAAGGAATCTATTGATTCTCTCTCAATCGGTTAGACTATAGGTGCGATGATTTATTTCACAGGCGAGGTCTCTAATTCAAGTCTAGGATGTCCCATCTGCGCTAAGGAAAAGAATAAAAGACTGACTTGACTCTTTCATGCATACTCTCCACTTGGCTCAGGGGATATAGCTTAGTTGGTAGAGCTTCGCTCTTGTAATTAGGTCATTGTGATTACGGGTTGGATGTCTAATTGTCTAAGCGGTAATGATAGTATCTTGTACCTAAACCGGTGGCTCATTTTTTTAAGTAATGAGAAAGAGGACTGAAACATGCCACTGAAAGACTCTACTGAAACAAAGATGAGTTGTCAAGAACTTAAAGGAGGTAGGATAGGCAGTTGGTCAAATCTAGTATGGATCATATATGGACAATTGTTGGAGTTCGTGGCTCTCCTAGGGTTTCCTCATTTGGGATGCTGGGGAAGAGGATCAAGTTGGCCCTTGCGAACAACTTGATGCACAATGTGTACTAAGTCTACAATTTAAATTTTAATTAAAATATTTTTTCACTATTTATGTTCATTGCATAAATGAAAAGAAAGAAAAAACTTTAAAAAAAAATTTTTATCTTATTTTTCTATTTAATTTCTATTCATTATTTTATAAAATATAGAAATGATATATATATATATAATATTCTATTTTTCTACTGTTAGAGCCTAACTAGTACCTACTCAGACTTTTTCCCATGAATATTGAATATCACTGTATATGATTTGAAAAAAAAAAGTAATAATTTAAATACAATCAAACATAAATGAAAAAATATTGATATATTCTTAAAGATTCAAAATTCTTGAGATATTTTGTTAAAAGCTATTAAATGTTTAAACATTAAAAAAATTTCTTTTCCTTAAAAACTAAAAATATATTTTTAAAAAATCAGTGTAAAAATAAAAGTAATATTTGTATTTCAAAACTCCTCAACTAAAAATCATAAAACTTATAAAATAATTTAAAAAATTTTAACTAAAAAGAATATTGTTTATGAAGATTCCAACTAACAGACATCACAAATTCGAACAAACAAAATTATTTTACAACAATTTAACCACTTGTTTCGCAAAACTCGTAAAAATTAAGATGTGACAAAATTACTAATTTCAACGACTTGAATGTACATGCTTATCTCAAAAAGGGATTCTATCTGTCGTGGAATTGTACTTGTTCCTTCCTGAGAAACGACTGTCTTCAACCTCTGATCTGGCGTCCTTCTGACAATTGCTGATGTGGGAGGGTACCTGCAAAAAGCACTCCGATGTTGAAGTCAGGATTCGGCTCGAAGCAATAAATGGTATTCAATAATAAAGAGTCAACCCCTTACCTGCTCTTTCTACCTTTCTTTTATAGACACTGTAATGGGCTAATGGGCCTGAGTCAACTTTGACTTTTGGCCCTTTTCATGGTTTGGATAAAATTCTAATTATTATTTATCTTTGAATCTTAGAGGTACTGATTTATACTAGCCGAATAGGTATTCAGTTTCCTTTCTTTTATATGTAGGGTCCATCAGTTCCCCTATCCAGTACACTAGTCCCCCAAGCCCGAAGAGGTACGATTTGAGGGCTTTAAATTAGGGGAACAGTCAGACGAGGAGGGATTTCGGCGTAGTGGAAAATGCTGAGGATGGTATTCAGTTTGATGAACGGAAGGGAATGTCGAGGAGGGTACTCGGTTCGATCAGTGATCAAGAATACCTAGGGGGTATTCGGTTTAATCAGTGAACAAGAATACCGAGGGAGGTATTCGATTCGATCAGTGATAAAAAATCCTAGGGGGTATTCGGTTTAATCAGTGAACAAGAATATCGAGGGAGGTATTCGGTTCGATCAGTGATCAAGAATACCTAGGGGGTATTCGGTTTAATCAGTGAACAAGAATACCGAGGGAGGTATTCGGTTCGATCAGTGATCAAGAATACCTAAGGGGGTATTCGGTTTAATCAGTGAACAAGAATACCGAGGGAGGTATTCGGTTCGATCAGTGATTAAGAATACCGAGGGGGTATTCGGTTTGATCAGTGATGGGAAATGTCGAGGGGGTATTCGGTTTGATCCTTGAAAGGAATACCGAAGGGATATTCGGTTTTCAATAAAGTCAATGTAATCCGAAGAATTTAGTAAATGAATAATAATAAAAATTTATATAATAAATAATAAAAAATGGAAATGGATTCTTCTAGAATGTCAAGTACTTTTTAGGGTTTCCTCGATATGTGTGCATGAAACGAAAGGGTACTCGATCTTCACCGCTCGATCTAGGACAAATCTGTCGGTTGGAGAGGGATGTGACCTTTCATATGTCCGAGGGCCCTCTATAAATATGTGGTGGTCCAGGTGCTTTGTTCTCTACTTTGTCTCTATACCGAGAAGTATATGCTATTGCTCCAAACCGAAGGGTACTCAATCTTTCTTTTTCAAACCGACTACTGTGAGGTACGCTTCGTTTTTTCCCTTTTTTATCATGGCCGGATCCTTAGAATGGGAAGACTCATTGTCCGAGTCGTCCATGCCGACTAGTGTCGATAGTCAACATGCTGAGAAAACCGGAGGGGGGGTAGCATTTGGTTCAGGATCTAGTAGAGATGATGAAGGCGTAGAAATTTGCGTTAGGGAGTGCAATGACGAAGCCGAATCGTCAGAGTCCACCAATTCTGATTCTTCTGAACCCCTACCGAGCATGAGCCCCCCTAGGGAGAGACCAGTACTTCCCCCTTGTACTATTCCTGGATACGAGTGGGTGCACGGTGAGGTAGCTGCCTACTTTTCTCGGTATAGGAGAAATAAGGATCTCCAATCTTTTGTTGACCATGTGGACATTTCATTGTGGGAACCGTCCGATCCCTACCCCATATTCATTAATCCTTGTCGCAGTGACAAAACCGAAGACCTTGAGTTTGTTTTTCAAGGGGGTGCCGGGATGGCCGACATCTTCTTCATGTACGAGTATATGTTTAGGGAGCTAGGTATAAAATTGCCCTTTAATGATTTTCAACTGGGGGTGTTGCGAGTTTTAAATGTAGCGTTGACACAACTCCATCCGAATGGGTGGGCGGCTATTCAAGCTTTTAGAGTACTTTGTAAATTTCATTATATTGAACCTAGCGTAGGATTGTTTATTCATTTTTTTTGTACTCGTCCATCGGACCTGGCCAGATGGGTATCCTTAATACGGCAACCAGATTTGCCTTTGTTCAAGCCTTATGCTTCGTCTTTTAAGGGTTTTAAAACCGGTTTCTTCAAAGTAACCGTCCATCCTGTAGGTAGAAATTTTTTCTTTCATAGTGAAAATAATCCTCTTTTTCCTTTCCACTGGACCCGGGTGCCTCGCCGGTACGACTGGATTCTCGAGGATATGTTGTCGGCTAGGGAATTAGCGGCATTGGAATATTTAAGGTCTCTTCCCCGAGACCTTCTTGCCCGACATATACTTTTAGTATTAAAATCTCCTCAACCTCGCCTGGACATGGATGGTATGTTACGTGATTGTGGTTTTATTATTGGGTTAAATGATATTAATTTGACTGGCTGCTTTTTATTGTAGGTTTAATGGCTCAGCGTGGTGTTCATGTGCTGACATATCAAAAAACTTTGAAATCCAGGGCACCTGAGAACACGCCCACCGAAGAGCACCGACATCCTCAACTGGACCATATTCCTGTTGCGACCGAGCCGCAACCTCCTCCCCGAGACCTTGTTATTGCCGAAAACCAACCGATAAAATGGAAAGACAAGGGGAAGGAGAAAGAGAAGAGCAAAGAGGCGGACAGAGAGAAGAAAAGGAAGCACTCTCATTCAGGAAGGCCGAGTGGCTCGGATGGTAGCCGTCATCAAGGCCGGGGTGAGCTGGCCTCCGGCGCTGCGAGTTCCTCGAATAGTGTCTTCCCTCCTTTCTTTCTGACCGACGCCTTCCTCAACCAAGGTGTTCATGCTGGCCGAGCAGTTGCTCCTGACCTGCTGTCGGACACAGGAAAGGAAGCGGTTAGCAACCTTGAGATTGAGTCCGTGTGGAAATACTTCTCGGAGTTTCAAATCTGAGCTATGATGATGCTCCGACGATTGGCTCTGGAGCCCACACGGGAGATGAGGAAGGTTCAAAACGAGTATGCTGCCGCTCAGCAAACCCTTGCAGAAAATGAGGAGATTCGGCAAAATCTGGCCGAAACAAATAAGGCTTTGGAAGCCGAGGTTATTCAATATAAAGAACATTATCATATAGTGGAAAATCGGCTCCAAGCTACTGAACAAGCATTGAAGGCGAGGGAAGAGGAAATGGAAGCTTGGAGGGTAAAGTCTGTAGGATTGGAGGAGTCCTTGAGGGCCAAATCTGTTGAGATGGAGGAGGCAGTGGCTGCTGAAAGGCACAGGGCGGATGGTAAAATGAAAGCTTTTGCCGACAAGTGTTCAGCTCAAGTGGCTATTGAACACGAGTCAGGTTTTAATCATGCCGTTCGCCAGTGCTATGGTTTTTGCCAAGTGCCTCCTGACTTCCAGTTCGATCTTACTAGAGATTTTTTCGACGGTCGGTTCTTAGCATACAATGACGTAGATGAAGATTTAGAGCCTGATGCCGAAGCCCCTCCAAGAAAAAATATAAGCGACGATGCTGCAGCCCCTGATATAGAGGCGGCCGGTCTTGATACCTCTCGCCCAGGGAATTTAGTTTAATTTCTGTTCTATTCATGGACCGATAGTGCCCCAATTTTTGTAATCTTTTTGACAGAAATAGAAATTCTCACTGGTGTCATTCTCACTTTTTGCTAAAGAAGTTGACCATTTTTCCTGCTACATAACGGTATTCGTTCTAATAGCTTCTTCGTTAAGCCGAGCAGGGGTAGTTAAATAAATTTAATCGACTAAGTGCCATTTAAAATATCAGTAACGCTCCATTCTTATCCGAGTAAGGGTAATCGATCCGGGAAAATTCAACCTTAAACAGGGAAATATAATTGATTCATCCTTAACCGAGTGGGTGTACTCGGGAGGGAAATAATATAATTGATTCATCCTTAACCGAGTGGGTGTACTCGGGAGGTAAATAATTGATTCATCCTTAACCGAGTGGGTGTACTCAGGAGGGAAATAATATAATTGATTCATCCTTAACCGAGTGGGTGTACTCGGGAGGGAAATAATATAATTGATTCATCCTTAACTGAGTGGGGGTACTCGGGAGGGAAATAATTCAATGGTGCTTGGAAGATATTCAGTGCATAAAAACCGTATAGGCCAAAAAGAAGAATTTTATTGGTAAGGTGCCTCGTTAAAAACCTTCCCAGGAAAACCCCTTTTTCACTTTCTTTTAAGAGGATAAAACTTGGGATAGGAAAAGAGTACACCTGTGTATGCATTACAAGGCTTAACTATAATAATGTTTCAAATGTGTGACATTCCAGGTCCTCGGTATTAGCTTTCCTTCCAATGTTTCCAACTTGTATGCTCCGTTATTTAATCTTGCTGTTACCCGAAAGGGGCCTTCCCAGTTAGCTGCCAGCTTTCCTTCTCGCCGATCTTTGCGTGCGTCTCCGATTACTCGCCATACTAGGTCGTCTTTATAAAATTGTCATGGACGGTTTTTGGAGTTGAATTTTCTAGCCATCATTCTTCTACTAGCCTCGGTCATAATGGCAGCATGATCACGTATTTCATCTATTAAGTCCAGGCTGACGGCCAGAGCCTCTTCATTAGCCGATTCCTCGAAATTCTCCCTGCGAAATGTGGGTTCCCCAATTTCTACTGGCACCATGGCATCAGTACCATAGGTAAGCCGAAAGGGAGTTTCCTTTGTTATGGTTTGCGGTGTGCACCGATAAGCCCATAATATCTCAGGCAGTTTCTCTGCCCACTCTCCTTTTACCAAACCTAACCTTCTTTTCAATTCATGTAAGATCACTTTGTTTGTGGCCTCGGCCTGGCCATTAGTCTGAGGATGTTCCACAGATGTAACTCTGTGTTTGATATGCAGGCCTTCCAGAAATTCATTGAACTGACGATCTGTAAATTGAAGCCCATTATCTGTAATTAGTGCATGGGGGAGGCCGAACCGTGTAATGATGTTTTTCCAAGTGAACTTTTGCACGTTGTTGGCCGTGATGGTGGCTAGGGGTTCAGCCTCAATCGATTTGGTGAAATAATCCACGGCGACGAGGAGAAATTTACATTGCCCTTTTGCTAAAGGGAAAGGACCGAGGAGGTCCATTCCCCAAATAGCAAAGGGCCAGGGAGAGCTAATGTGGCGAAGAGTATCAGCGTGCTGGTGCAGGTGAGGACCATGCTGTTGACAGGGAATGCATTTTTTTACAAACAAATGACAGTCTTGAGTTATTGTTGGCCAGTAGTATCCGGCTCTCAGTACTTTTGCTGCCATAGTTTGTCCACCCGAATGGGTACCACAAATACCGTCGTGGATTTCTCTCATGACGTAGTTAGCTTGATCGTCGTCTAGGCATTTAAGCATGGGTGTTGAAACTCCTCTTCGATACAATTCTTTGCCGAGAAGAAGGTATTTGGTTGCATGTACTTTTATTTTCTTAGCTGAAGCTATATCCTCTGGTAAGCTGCCGTCAGTGAGGTACTGGATGAGTGGGGTCATCCAATTATGGGATGATTTTTCTATGTCCATGCATTCTTGTTTGGCAACACTAGGTTGGATGATTTGTTGGTGAACCACGCTCTGCAACTGCCCTGGTTTCCGTTGGCTAGCCAGCTTGGCTAGCTTGTCGGCTCGTGCATTCATGTTTCTTGGTGTGTACCGAATACATACCTCCTCAAACTCGGCTTTAATTTTCTTGAATTCCTGGTAATATTTAAGCATGACCGAGTCCCTTATCTGATATGTATCATTAACTTGTTCGGTTACAATTTTTGAATCACTCCAAGCAGTAATGCGTTTAACTCCCATCTCCTTTGCTAGCCTGAGACCGGCGAGTAAGGCTTCATATTTGGCTTGATTGTTGGATGCCTTAAATCCAAACCGGATAGACTGTTCAATGGCGAATGCATTTGGTCCTTCAAGAATAACCCCAGCTCCACTGCCTAATTGATTTGATGATCCATCAACGTGCAAATTCCACATGTCTGAAGTGGTATTATGTTGTATAGTGAACTCATTGATGAAGTCGGCTAACACCTGGGCTTTAAGGGGGCGTCGGTTTTCGAAATGGATATCAAATTGAGACAATTCAATTGTCCACGCCACCAACCGGCCAGCCAACTCTGGTTTCCTCAAAATTTTGGCCATCGGACAATCTGTACGTACCACCATCCGATGGCTCTGAAAGCAGTGTCTTAACCGACGAGCTGTGTGGACTAAGGCAAGTACTACTTTCTCCATTAATTGATACCGTGATTCGGGACCTTAGAGTGTCCTGCTAACGAAATATACAGGATTCGGTTCAGGTGTTTCTTGAAGTAAAACTGAACTAATGGCGTGATCGAACACGGCCAAATAAACAACCATTTCCTAATTTGGTTTTGGTTTAATTAACACAGGTGGCGCCGCTAGCACATGTTTGTATTGTACAAAGGCGTCCTCACATTCATTGGACCAAGCGAATTTTTGGGATTTCTTCAATAATTCACTGAAAGGCCGAGACCTTTCTGCCATTATTGGTAAGAATCTAGCAAGGGCTGCAATTCGCCCGGCCAGTCGTTGAACGTCCTTGACATTTCGAGGACTGGCCATGTCGATGATGGCTTTACATTTGTCGGGGTTTGCCTCAATCCCCCTTTCAGACAACATGAAACCCAAGAATTTACCGCCAGCTACACCAAATGTACATTTTTCAGGATTGAACCTCATACCATGCTTTCTGGCTTCGCCGAATACTTCCTCTAAGTGGTCAAGATGTTCCTTTAATGCGAGGGATTTAATTACCATGTCGTCCACATACACCTCCATGCATTTACCCACTTGTTTTTCAAAAATTTTGTTCATGAGTCGCTGGTATGTTGCTCCTGCATTCTTCAAACCGAACGGCATCACTTTATAGCAAAAATTTGCAGAATTTGTGATGAATGTTGTTTTTTCCTCATCCGGGGGATACATTCGTATTTGATTATACCCAGAGTAAGCATCCAAAAAACTCAGTATTTTGTGACCGGCTACACCATCGACCAAGGTATCTATGTTTGGTAGAGGGTATGCGTCTTTTGGGCATGCTTTATTGAGGTCCGTGAAGTCCGTGCACATTCGCCATTTGCCGTTGGCTTTTTTAACCATGACGATGTTGGCTAACCATGTTGAATACCTGACTTCTCGGATAAAGCCAGCCTGTATTAGTTTGCTGGTTTCTTCTTTTACTGCCTTCGCTCTATCACCACCAACTTTTCTCTTCTTTTGAGCTACCGGCTTGGCCCCCTTGTAGACCGATAAGTGGTGACAAAGAAATGCTGAATCAATGCCAGGCATATCCGAGGCTGTCCAAGCAAACAAATCGGCGTTGTCTAATAACATCCCTTGGAGGATTTGCTTTTCTTGTGCATTCAAACCGACCCCTAAATAAGCGACTTGTTCTGGTTTTACTCCTAGTTGGAAGGGTTGCGTGTTTTCATTAGGCTCAACCCGATATTCCTCATTCATTCGGGGATCAAGTTCAACATCCAACTCTTCTCCCAACCTAGGGGATACAATATTAACATCTCGGTTATTCCAATGAAAGGGTCTAAGGCGTAAGCTTGCAAAGTAGCATTCCCTGGCTATTTTTTGATCAGCATGGATGGTAACAATCCGGCCTCTTTCAGATGGAAATTTCATGGCCAAGTGCGAAGTGGATACTATGGCCTTCAGTTTATTCAGGGATGGTCTGCCGAGTAGTATATTATAAGATGTGTTCGCATGTACTACAAGATAAGTAACTCTTATGCGTTTTCCCTCGTGCTCTGATCCAAACGAGGTATACAAGTCAATACACCCCTTAGTCTCTACTCGTTCCCCAGAAAAATCAACCAACGATTCGTGATATTCTTTGAGCTCTTCTTCCGGGATGCCTAATTGCTTAAATGTATTCCAATACAGGATGTCGGCTGAGCTCCCCTGGTCAATTAGTGTTTTTCGAACAGTACAGTTAAGAATGTCTACACTAATTACCATGGGATCATCCTGTACCGGATCGACCCCTTGAAAGTCATCGTCAGTGAACGTAATAGGCTGGATCCGGATTCTGCTGCCCAATGAAACATTATTAACCGAACAGATATGCCTAAGATGCCTCTTTCTAGCTGAATGGGTATGTCCTCCACCAGCAAACCCTCCGGCTATGGTGTTAATGACCCTTTTCGGATGCTTCTCTTGCTCATATCTTCTAGCTAGAGGTTCCCCAGACCTGCTCCTATGTCGTTCAAATTTCTTGCCGTCAGATCTCCTTGGTGATTCAGGGCGACGGTCTCTTCCTTTGTTAGGTTGCCTTGTGGGATTTGTCTGTACGAAATCTTTTAAGTATCCGTCCTTAATTAATTCTTCAATTTTGTCTCTCAATGCTGTACACTCCTCGGTAGTGTGACCCCTGTTCTGATGGTATCGGCAAGACTTACTTTTATCTGCCCGAGGAGGAGTGTTGGCGTGTCTAGGCATTCTCAATATTTCTGTGGCCAACGCTTGATCAAGTACTCTGGACTGATTAGTGTTGAGCGTAGTGTAGGAAGGATACTTAGGTCCCCGGGGTGGTCGTTCAAGTTCATTTCTTCTGTCGTTTCCCTGCCTTGCTTTAAAAGCCTCCCTCTTTTCTGCATTTTTTGGGTTAGGTCCTTGGTCCATCTGTACCTGGTTCCGGTACTCGGATAATTCTTCCATCTGCATATACTTCACAGCCCGACTCCTTAACTCGTCTAGGTCAAGCGGGGGTTTCTTGCAGAGGCTATTAACGAAGGGTCCTGGCTTTAACGCTGTTGTGAGGTGATGCATAGCCACTGCTGGTTCCAAGTTATGAATTGAAAGAGTCACTTTGCCAAAGCATTCCATGAATGCTCTAAGTGATTCTCCTTTCTCTTGGCGAATATTGACTAGGGCCAAGGATGTTAAGGGATGAGGCCGGCTTGTGGCAAACTGCAAGTTGAAATGTCTTGTGAGAGTTGCAAAAGAGTCGATGGATAAAGGGGGGAGTCGGGTGAACCAACTGAGTGCAGGCCCTCGGAGTGAAGTAGGAAAAATTCTACACCATAAGGCGTCATTTTTTGTGTACAAACCGACTTGTGTTGCAAAGACATCAACGTGTTCTCCAGGGTCAGATGTGCCATCGTATTTGTCTATTGCCAACCCTCTCCAATTATCGGGCAGCTTAGCCTCCAGAATGTGGTGAACGAATGGGCTCCAGTTCACAAGATCATCTCGGTCATTTCTGGTTGCCGATTGATAGACTTGCCTTGATTTCTCTTGCAGTGCTGAGGATTCCCCCTGATCTTGGATGATGGGTGTAGTTTGGGAAGGGACATGTGTCCTTATCTCTTCCCTTAAGCCGGCATTTTCCCTTCTTAGGGCCGAGAGTTCCAGTGCATCTCTTTCGCGCTCCTTCTTCATCTCCATCATTTCTGCCTTAAGCTACCTCAGTACAGCTAGAATGCTTTCCTCTGTTCCTCCCTGCATCACCACTTCAAGTCTGGTTCCTCTGGTGTGACGCCCTCCATTTGTTGCCGAGAGGTTCCTTCCTGCTGGCTTCTCGTCATTACCATGCTTAATCCTGAAGAATGAAGTTAATTCGGCCCCACGGTGGGCGCCAAAATGTTCCTTCCTGAGAAACGACTGTCTTCAACCTCTGATCTGGCGTCTTTCTGACAATTGCTGATGTGGGAGGGTACCTGTAAAAGGCACTCCGATGTTGAAGTCCGGATTCGGCTCGGAGCAATAAATGGTATTCAATAATAAAGAGTCAACCCCTTACCTGCTCTTTCTATCTTTCTTTTATAGACACTATAATGAGCTAATGGGCCTGAGTCAACTTTGACTTTTGGCCCTTTTCATGGTTTGGATAAAATTTTAATTATTATTTATCTTTGAATCTTAGAGGTACTGATTTAGACTAGCCGAATAGGTATTCAGTTTCTTTTCTTCTATATGTAGGGTCCATCAGTTCCCCTATCCAGTACAGTACTCATGATCTTTGTGTGAATAGGTTGCAAATTTTGTTTACACCAACTTTTAATAACATGAATAATGTTGTTATTTATGTAAAAATTATCATGATTTTATATATACTTTAACTTTATAACAACTAAATTTATGTTTACATTATTTTTAAAATATTTTCAATAATTATTGCTGCATATAGTGGGTTTACTCAAAATGATTTACTTGAAGCAAGTTGGAGAATGAATGCTAACAAATTTCAATTCTGAAGAGTCCCGAAAGTGCTGCAGGGAACTTTGGTTAAAGGAAAACAAGCTTAATGACGTGGCAAGATCCTAACGAATGAGTTAATGGAACGGGTGAGAAAGCAGGGGACTCTTTAGTTTCCGTGTGGATCACACACAGGGGATTGGAATCCATGGCTCTTTGGCAGAATTTGAGGGTCAAACATCAGCGTTGACGGGAAAATCCATGGGAGACTTGGGTTTGCTTCGGTGCAGAGGAATGGTATCAATCGAATAGCATGGTATTGAGGGTGACGTCGTTGGTGGAGATTCATATTTGTATGGCACACGCGGTTTTGGAGAAAATGAGTTTAGAGTTGAGCAATTCTTCTTGTATCAGGGAGGGAATCCCTCTCTTGAAATGCAATGTTTTGCTCCAATTACGTCGCTCCAGCTTTCAGACAAACATAAATTGTACCAACCAATTCATCTACGGGGTAGTTCTTACTCCTTTATGTATGTTTTTTTTTTTTTAAATTCAAAAAATATGACTTTCTTTTTGTAAAATTATAAAACTATGATTTTTTTAAAAAAAACTGTCAATACAATTTTTAGTCAAAAATTGTCATTCACAATTTTTGATATATTTTTTAAATATTTATTTATTTTTTTAAACTCATTATTAATGATTTTTAATTTTTTATCTCTAAATTTCCTGTATTTATATCAAAAATCGTTATTGATAATTTTTAAACTCTATATTTTTGTAATTTTTTAATAAACATCATATATATATATAATTTATAAAAATCATATATAAAAAAAATCTTATTTTATACTTTTTATTATTATTTTTATTCTCCTTCTTATATTTTTTATTTTTTCACTCTTTTTCTTTCTTGTCTCTTGCTCCACCTAATTTACGTCTTAAAAGTTGAATATGAAAGCATCCTTTTTCATACAGTAGGACATTGTCCAACATTTATAAAAATTATTTTTTTAATGTAAAATTAATGCTTTTGTTATTTTATTTTTGTTTTAATTTTTATTTTTATTTAATTTTATTTATTAAGTATGATAATATTTTATTACCCTAATAAAAAATTAAATTTATTTTTAAAAAAAATTAATTTATAAAACAAATTAAAAAAAAAAACGTGATAGACTAAGACTTGGCTGTTATATTTCTTCCGCTGGACAAATTCGCTGATTTCACCGGACATAAACATGTGATTAACATGTTTATAAAATGTAATATTTCAATATTTATATTACTAAATAATTAAATTGTACAACTGATAATATTAAATATTATTTTCATATTATAATATACCTTAATAAATAAATTGTTATAAATTACTTATAAAAACTACAAAGTTATGTTTGAGTATTTTAAATTTTTTAATATAAATTTAAATATTTTTTATTATTATATTAAATAAATTTTGAAATAATATCAAACTATTATTTTATTTAGTTATAATATAAAATTTATTTTTTAAGTTTAATTTTTTTATTAATTATAAAAGTATAGTACTATAGATCTTTTAATAATAATAAAAATTAAAGTATTAGAATCTAATTGGTAAAGTTATTTTTTAATATTTTCTTTTATCTTTATTTTATGATAAATTATTAAAAAGTTACAACAATAGTTTAACAAAACAGTTTTTATTATTAAGGAGGTTAGTTTGAGTGACAAACTATTCAGTATCCCTTAAATAAGATCTTGGGTTTGAGTTTTTGTGTATGTAAAAAATCTAAACTCATCTACCACATTTATATGTGTAATCGGAGCTAGTTGCAGATAAAATCACTCACCACTTCCAGGTGTCCAACCAGAGCCAGTTCTAGATTAAATCGAATGAGAAAAAAATATATTTTTATGTTATTCTCTTATATTTATATATTTAAAAATTTTAATTATACAAATAATTTATAATATTTTTTCCATATATTCATTATGTGTTGTTATTAAAAAAAAACTTATTATTAAGTTTAAGTCATAAAATAGCCATTTACCTTTTAAATATATAACATTAAATTTGATAAATTTATTTTAATATTCTTATAAATACTTAAAATATAAGTTATGTCAAAGTAAAAAACATTCGATAGATATTTTATTAATTAACATATATTTTTCATTTTTTCTATTTAGTATATAGTAATTTTTTTATTTTTAAAAATATGGTATTTCGTATTATTATTATTATTTAAAGATTTTAAAAGAAATTATAAAAACATTAAAAATTAAAAGGTCAAAAAATATATTGATAAAAATAAATGAAAAATAAGTAAAATAATTTTAAAAGGTTGAATTATAGTTCATATCAATTGTTAAGAGGCTGAAACAAATTCATAATTTTATTTCTTCAGTGTTTTATTATTCAACCACTTCAGTATATTAGCAAGTTATTCACGGTGTTTTCTTAGAAAATATTGATGTTTTCATATGAATTATTGTAAGGCTCATTTACGAATAAATTATATATCTTATTTTTATTTTCAAATATGATGTTTATCATTTTTCCCAAAAGAAATTTGACATCTAAAATGCAAACAAAATTTACTCAATTCGGAAGAAAAGTGTTTACGATTATTTTTAAAAAAGCGTAAATAAATAAGCACTCAAGGAAAACTTGAAAGAGCTTATAAATTAACAATTAGTAAAAAATAATTTATAATTTTTATAAGTTATTTTTAACTTATTTTAATAAATTTGTTAATATATCACTTTATCAAAATAAATTATTTTCATTTTATCCTAATAATTGCTGAATTTATTATATCAAATATTATTTTAAAAAGTTATTAAATAAATGTTTAAATAAACATTATCCAAATCCATCCTTAAGCTTATATTCTGTCCTAACTACTCACATGCTTATTTCATTCCACGTTAAAAGAGCATGGCACCATTAATATTTGTTCATCCAATCCAAGTACGATGGATGATCTCCAAAACGGTTTCTCTTGGGTAGCAATGGTGTAGGCGCGCTAGTACACTTTTTAAGAGACCTTGATGTTACTTAGTACTTAACTCGATGAAGAAAACTTAATAAATATTTGGAATTTTATAAGGTGTATTGGACTGCATTGTCATTTGGACCTACGTGATCTTGTCTCAACTAAAACAAGTATATGAGAATTTTTTTAGTCGGATCAGGTATAATTAAAAAAAAAATAATACAAACAAAAATTGGTATAAATAATAAGTGATTCGATATTATTTAAACATGAGTTTTTATATATGTAAAAAAATTTAGATTTTAAAAAAAATAAAACATAAAAAAAAACAAAATAATAATTTCTACCACACTGAATCAACTTAATAAAATGATAATTATTTTGATTGATTTTGTATATAATGAATGAACCTGGTATATGTAATAAAGCTTTTTAACTTCGTCATCAATACATATACGATGAAAAATTATTTATTTGCTGAATGGGGCCCATACAAAGACCGTTTCACCGCATGCGCCAGGTCGGGGTTCGGAACCGAAGGCTTTGGCCTATAAGATCCTAAGAATCAGAACCACTTGCAATTCCTTCCAAGTTTATGTGTGTGAATCAGGCAATGCGTGCGAGTCAGGGCCAAAACGGCAGAAGAGAAGCACAGATGAGTGAGAGTGAGAGTGAGGGTGAGGGTGTAAACGACAAAAATGAACCACAGCTTTGGGCCTCTGACTCCACTAGGTCTGGGAGGGGCCTCAAACCCATGGAGCCTCCAAAAAGGGGTGCTGTGAAGAAGCAGATTTGGAATGACATGAGTGCTTATTTCCTTAACTGGTTCCACTTTTTTCATTTGTCATAGTTATCTTGTCTTTCATGTATGTATTTGTGTGTTTGTTAAGTAAGCATACGGTATCCTTTCTTGCAAGGTTAGAGGATGGAGTTGAGCTAGCTTTATGTTCTGGTGTTGGGTATGCTGTTTTTATCAAATTTAATTTTATTATGTTTGGTCAATTAGCATTGTGTGTACACTTAATTCATGGTTGTGAATTCGGTGATTTGGATGTACTGTAATTATGGGTAAACTTGTGTTCTTTTCCTTTTGCTTGGTGGATTATTAAATGGTGTTGTTCACTTCCTGGATCTTCTTCTTATTTATTCTCTTTCCAAACAAATTGTAATGATTTCAATGTTGTTTTAAGGTATCTAATTCAAGACGAAGTATTAAAGTATATCTTTTAAGCTCAGAGTTGGTTGGAGAGGGAGATGGAACCCGTGTCCATGGATAAAAATATGTTCTGGAAGTTCATATTTATATGTTGTGTGTTTGATGTTGTGGAAATTTATTCATGCTTTTTGATTATATTTTAGTGGCGAAGAGAGGGAGATGAAACTCATGTCCATAAATAAAGAAATAATATTAAAGTGCTCTGTTTTTCTTAATGATATATAATAAGGACTTTAATATTATTCTTTTATTCCGGAAAACGACAGTAGTTTTTCTATCTTTGTTCTTTCATTTGTTACCGTTTTACCCCTAGCTCGACAAATACATATAGACCGTAAGAACTGCTAGCTACTGTGCAGGAATAATCAAGAACTGCGTAGGACTTCAAATAGAGCTCATATTTTCTGGAAATGCATTTTTTTCAATTTTATTTGAATTTTTTTTAAACTTTAAGAGTCTCTTTAGATGAGTTATTTTAAATGAGGAATTCTTTTCTTTAAAATAATTTACATTTTTATGAGTTGAAATTTATTGTTTGGATATTTAATTTTAAAGAATTTAAAATTCTAGAAATTTTAGTGAAAAATTATAATAGTTTAAACTCAAAGAATTCTAAACTAACAAAAGAATGAAAAATTGAAATTATTGTTTCATTTGTTGTGTGTTACATTCATATTTTATTTATTTATGGTAAATTTAATAATTTAAATTTCATATTTTTAACTAACTTTGTTAAATGTAATGATAATTTATTTTTTTAGAATGTAAATAATTTAATTAATCTATTTAAATAAAATATTTGAAATAAAAAATTCAATTATTTAATCCAAATAAAATATTTTAAAATTAAAAATATTAAATAATATAATTTAAATTTTTTAATTGCGTTTTCAGTATACAACCTAAATTGGTCGGTCGCTGACATTAGATTTTTCTGGGAACATTTCCTTTTTGTTGTCCACTGTGAGACATCTCCTTTTATCCATTTTTTTTTAATGGGTTGGGCACTCCATTCCAACTTGGCAATCTTAGCCTTGGGCCTCCAGCTTGAAAATAGGATTGTATAGATGGTCATAACCCCATTAATAAAATAATGTTAATAACATATGTCTAGTTTAGTCTATGTTTTAAGAACTGGTTATTGTCACTTTTTAAGTTTCTATTACCACTTCTATTTAACTAATGCTTATCTAAGGACGGCATTTAAAAAATTACTTATTTAAAAGCGATAATAAACATATAAGAATCACAATAAATAATAATCTATTAAGCTATATAAATGCTAATAAGTTGGCATTGAACATATTTCTTTGAATCTGATCTTTAGTTGCTCATGAATCCTAGAATGTTGTGAATGGGGGGCCTAGATAGGTGTGACAAAACCCAAAAAGACCCTACTTTGGCAAGTCTGTGCACTAAAACTCAAGACAACTATTTGGCATAATCTTAACTACACTGGTTTAAAAACTAAAATTAAATAAATATTGGACATTACTATTAATACCGTTCTTTTATAAGATCCAAAATTATGAAATAGAGAATAATGGTAACGGTAATTCTTAAAATTCTGTGACAGTACGTTGAATAGCCAAGCCATGACTTTCATGGATCGTAGAAGAAAAAGGATCTCAGAAGGTGGAAGGTAACGAGCCAAAATGCTTAAATGCATGTGCATATTCATCTCAATATACTATGTACAAGTGAACGATATTTATAAAAGCAAAGAGACAACTAACAAAAAAATAATAATAGAACAAATTATGTGAACACCTCATTTTGTGGTTAAAAAAATTGCAAAATAAAAATTCCTTCACTTAATCAAATAATTTTCTCTAAACTTATTCCTTTCTTCCCAAAATAGACTTACTTAAGTGAATTTTGACTAGAAAAATTTCTCTTTTGCTGCAACAATTTACTTGGTTTAGAAAACTAACCTATCACTATGTCAGAAGTAAGTTTTTGGAGCATTGACTTAGACAACGATTAGTAAAATTTCTTTATAATAATATATTTAAAGAGCGGTTAGCATTAAACTGCTATCAAATCTAAACTTATAAAAACATAGTGGTTAGTAAAGAACTGTTATCTCATTCTTGGAGAACAATTAACAAAAAATCGCTCTTCAAAGTCTTTAACATTTATAAATGAAACACATTTAACTCATGAATCTCTTCATCTATGCATTAACAAAATTGGTGTCTTTGGTCTCTTTCATGTCTGCAGGTTCTTTTGGTCTTCTCTGCTCTCTTAATCTTCTCTTGCTAACAAATTAGTCTTTTTTCACATTTCTCTCTATTCTCTCATTGTTTCTTTTTCTCTTTATTAATACTGAATCATCCATTCTTTTTTTATTTTTCTCTCTATTAATGGTGAATCATCCTACTAATTTGTTTTCTTTTTCTCTGTTTGCTTGTGTTTGGTTCATGTAAATATGAACTGTTTGGTTAAACAAACATATATACTCAAGATTCAATTTTGATTTGTGATAGAAATGAAGATATTTCAAATGTCAGATCTATAAATTAAAATTTAAATATAATAAATTAATTTTAGTTTGCAACAAAAACTCATGAAGATATAAATTTTAAATTTCTGATTCGCAGTTTATACCCATACTTTAGATAATGGTTTCGTGTGGAACCGCTCTCCAATCTTACACTCATACTTTAGAGAGTGGTTTCGTGTGTAAGCGCTCTCCAATCTTAACCGCTCTTTTAAATGCAACACATTGGATAGCGCGAGATTTTGGAGCAATTCTAATCGCTCTTTAATTTAAAACAGAACTGCTCTCACATCTCCTTTTTACATAGTGTATGTATTAAGCGAATTTGAATTTACTTAAGTAAACTTTGCATATATTTCTAAAAGGAGTCACAAGTCTCATTTGAAAGGATTTTTTATTGAGTTTTTCAGGCATTCTCTCGCATTTTTAAAATCCCACACATTTTTCACTCAAAAATCTTTGAAATTCCTTGATTTTCTTACTCAAAAATATATAGAATGGAGATTTTTCTAAGTTTTTAGGGTTTATGGCGTTTCTTTCTTGGAGGAACTCAATGGAGCTGCATTTGAAGATTTTTTGGCAAAAGATTCACCTTGACAAAGAAGTTCCCCACAAATTGGAGGCTATAAGCATGCCTTGGCAAGCCTAAGAAGGGACTTTCAAGCAAAATTCTTTAGGTTTTTAGTTGTTTAACATTTTTTTAATGCTTTTGCTTTGTTTTACTTTAATGTTCGGTTGTAATTCTTAAAATTCTTGTACAGTATATTGAATAACCAAGCCACGACTCTTATGGATTGTAGGAAAAAAAGGATACTAGAAAAGGAAAGGTATGATCGCATATAATATAGATAATTATAGTATGATTAAAAGTTGTCAATTTTAATATATAAATATAGTGTAACAGGATAAATATTAATAAAGAATAAAAATATAAAATTATTATAAATATAAGAGGTAATTTGTAACTATAGCCACAGTGCATGAGGAAGTGCGTGTGTAAAAAAGTGATAGATTACAATTATACAATTAATGTATATGAATTATAATATCATTTGTGTTGTATAGTGTTTAATGTTATGGAAGTTTATATTTATATGTTAATTATATATTTGATGTTGTGGAAATTTATACATGTGTTTTGATTATATTTCAGTGGTGATGAAGTGAGGGAGACGAAACTCATGTCCATACCACGGATAAAAATATGCTCTTTAGTAAATAAAGAAATAATATTAAAGTGCTCTGTTTTTCTTAATGATGTATAATAAGGACTTAATAATATTCTTTTATTCCGGAAAATGACAGTAGTTTTTCACTTTTTCTATCTTTGTTCTTTCATTTGTTACCCTTTTACCCCTAGCTCGACAAATAAATGTAGAACGTAAGAACTGCTAGCTACTGTGCAGGAACGACAGTAGTTTTTCTACCTTTTAATTTTAAATCATTTTCCACTTCCAAGGCTCTCTCAGTTTCTTGTAAGTTTCTTGCGATAAGGTTGCATCATTCCATGTCTCACACTACAAATACATACCATTCCTTGGCCTATGCACCCTAACACCAAACTAGTCAAGCTACACACTCTTTTTGTGTGTTAATTAATGAAGTCCCTTCCTCAATTTATATCATAGCTATAATTTTACACTAACTAGCCATGGATTCGGGTCTTTGTTTGGTGTCTTCACTGAATCACCAAGAGGTTCAAAGTCGTTTCTTTGACCCATCTTGGTTACAAACGCAGTCCCACGTTCCCATGAACTTCGTTTGGCCAAAGGAATGTCTAGCGGACGCCAATGAAGAATTCCAAGCTCCATTGGTAGACCTTGAAGGGTTCCTAAGAGGTGATGATGAGGCCACACACTCTGCTGTTAAGCTCCTACGCAAAGCATGCTCAACTCATGGATTTTTCCAAGTGATCAATCATGGGGTTGATTCACTCCTAATTGATGAAGCTTATGATCAAATGGACGCTTTTTTTAAGCTCCCAATTCACAGGAAACTATGTGTTCGCAAGAAAGCAGGTTCGATGTGGGGTTATTCTGGTGCCCATGCTGACCGGTTTTCCTCCAAATTGCCATGGAAGGAGACCTTATCTTTCCCCTTCCATGACAAAACCTTAGAACCAGTTGTCACCAATTACTTTAACTCCACTTTAGGGAAAGACTTCGATGACGCTGGGTAAGACAATTTGCTTCAACTTATTTTTAGGAAATAACAATTTTTTAATTAACCGTTGAGATGATAATGAAACGTATATAGGTATAATAAATTAAATTATAGAAATATTAAGTTATAATTCTATTTAAAATGAAAATTTCACTTTAAAAGTTTTTTTTTTTAAGGAGACAGTTGGGACTTAATAAAATTAGTTATGATTCTTATCAATTCTTTTTTAACTTATTAAATAAAATTTTTATATAATTTATAAAAATAATTTTTTTAACTTTCTATTATCAAATGTATGATATAAACAATTTTTATAAAGAGCTTGTTAAATAAACAATTAATTAAGTTGTTTACTTAATATATTATTTTTCTAAAATTTTTGGAAACATTTTAAAATTAATATTTCCAAAAATATCTATCTCAGACATCAATTAATATTTACTTAATACCTTGTCATGTGCTATCTATTTTACATTCTTTTAAGAAAAATATTATATCTTTATACCTTTCGACCAAATATTTTGTTTTGCATTCCACAGGGTGGGATTCCAAAAGTACTGTGAAGCTATGAAGGAGTTGGGAATGAAGCTGTTGGAGCTTTTGGCTACTAGCTTGGGAGTGGATAAGTTGAGTTATAAGGACATGTTTGAAGATGGTTGTTCCATCATGAGATGTAACTACTACCCATCATGCCAGGAACCAAGTCTTGCACTAGGGACGGGACCGCATTGTGACCCAACATCACTAACCATACTTCACCAAGATCAAGTTGGAGGCCTTGATGTGTTTTCAGACAACAAGTGGCAGACGGTTAGACCTCGTCATGATGCCCTTGTAGTTAACATTGGTGACACTTTCACGGTACGTTCAAAATATACATTACATATGCATAGGCCATATTATCTGTTGCAACATGACAAATACATCAATTAAATGCGCAGATACTTTTGTGTATCAAGATTGCCTCTCTGCTCAGGATATCTGACATGATAAGTCTTTATACTGAATTTCACCAATATATATATATATATATATATATATAGTGTGTGTGTGTGTGTGAAACTTTTAATAATAATGACATAATTTTACATCACATAAAAAAGTTTTAAAACAGCAATATTATCAAACTACGTGATTATTTGTACATGTTTGATTTCTTCTTTTAAAAAAGAAAATATCTTCCTGTGAATGATTTTAACTTAAATATAGTATCATCTTAGACACAAAAGTTACATTAATTTATTAGTAACGTAGTCAAAGATCAAAATTTGAGCCATTTTTTAACCGTTATTCGCCTTAAACAGTTTCGCAGGTATATAGTTTGAAAGAAAAAGTTTATATGGAATAGACAAGGACATTTTTCCCTTAATTTAATAGTTTCTTTTTGTGATATTAGTTAGGGAATGACTCTTATTAGTTCGGGTCTGGCTACCAAAATGTCTCTTTAGTGGAAGAATTTTCTTATTTTTTAATTATTGTCAAACACTTTAAAGTGGATTTAATAATAAAAAAAAAACACAAATGTTTGGTTAATGTTCAAAAACTTATTAAAAATGTCAAAATGGTCGAAACTTCGTCGTGCTCTGAAATGTATAAACTCTATATTATATATATATATATATATATATATATATATATATATATATATATATATATATATGACGCAATTCTTTCTATTTTCAGAGACAAGTACTCAACGTCTTTATGTGGTTTTTCGTTAATTTCACCCCTAGGTCTTGAGTGTTTTAAAATAAAATAATAATAATTATTATAAAATTAACAATCAGTATAAGGATTACTAATAAACTCCGTTACAGACTCCTAGCTAAGTATTGATTAACTTATATATATAAGTACAATAATTGTTTTGTGACTTGATTAATGAGAACTTTAATTCAAGAAAGCATATTCTTTTCACTAAATTACTCTAGGTTAAGAATAAAATGAGTGCCAAATTATTTGTATGACTTGATTAATGAAAAAATTAATTTGATGAAACATAATATTTTCACTAAATTAATTGATGTAGATTGAGAAATAAAATGGGTGACAAAATTATTATGACTTGATTAATATATAAGTTAAAGAACAAAAGTTAAGGTCGCCATCATCAGAAGAGCTACATAAAGAGGCTATAAGAAACGGTCAAGAGTAGGGACTAAAGAAGAAGCAGTTGCAGGTATCATTGCACAAGTCGCGACATATTCAAGTATACGTGCGAATAATATTAAACACATACGTATATTGAATAAATGGAGGTGAATAATTTTGGATAATATATGTATGAATCAGGTTAGACAAGGTATCATCATGTGCATGAATGTTAACTTATTTGTTGGTTGTGTTAAGGCATTATCAAATGGAAGATACAAGAGTTGCCTACATAGGGCGGTGGTTAACAAGTACAAAGAGAGGAGGTCCTTGGCATTCTTTCTGTGCCCAAAAGAGGACAAAATGGTGAGAGCCCCAGAGGATATTGTGCGTAGGGATGGGACAAAACAGTATCCAGATTTCACGTGGTCTAATTTGCTTGAATTCACACAAAAGTACTACAGAGCCGACGAAGCTACACTGCAAAATTTCACCAAGTGGTTACTATCCTCCAAACTACAAATTAACCCTTTAAGTTAACCAAAATATAGATTCTGTGTTGCTCCTTTGCATTTACTTTGAGATTGAGACGCAGTATCGCATTAATTTGCTCGTTGTATTTTTCCTCAAGTCCAAATCTTTAACTTTTTATGTAACTTAATTCCACTACGTACGGCATCTTTTGTTTAATTGCATGAAATCTTATGTTGGATTATATACCTATAGAAAGGATGTTTCTGTTAATTGTTAAAGGTAATATATAAGTCGTAACTGGAAATATTAATCTCATATTATAAGTGCGTGGAAGGATGCTTTTAAAAAAGGTTAAACTTTAATTTGGTCCCTTTTGATTGTGATAACAATTCGGTTTCAGCTATTTCAAATTTTTTATGAGTGGTGTTATATCTTTCTATGATATATTTTTATTAATTTTCTTACTATTTTATAAAATATTATATAAATGTAAATATATTCGTGAATATCCAATTCTATCTGGATCTATCTAAATAAAATTTTAAATATTTAAAATAAAAATAAAAATTAGATTCTATAGTGAGTTACGAGTTATAAATTTAAAATTTTAAAAAATAAAAATTAGATTATTTTAAATTTTAGATTCTATAAGAAGTTAGAATTTAAAAATAAGTAGATATTTTTCTAGTTGTCAAATAAGTAGGTTAGTAAAAAGAAATAAATAGAAAATGATAGATTTTTAGGAGGGTGGAATAGTGGTACTCAAAATATAAACAAGTTAGAGTCTTTTATTTTCTAAAATAAAATTTTAATAAAATGAGATTTAGAGTTTTATAAAGTAGTTATAAATAAGAAACTTTAGTCTTCCTACAAAGAACACATTTTATTTGCAAACACAAGAAATAATAGAGAGAAAAGAGAGAGAATTGGGAGAATTTGAGAGACAATGATAAAAAAAAAAAAAAAAAAGTACTTAAGAAAGAGCTCAAAAAATAAAGAGAGGGAGGATATAAGAAAAGATCAAAACTCTGAGAATATTTGAAACAAAAATAGAAAAGATAGTTGTAGAAAAGTCAACATCCTGAAGGCATTAAAAATATTCCAAGCACATTTTGAGGTCAATACAAAAGAATAAACTTAGAGGGTTGAATGAGAGATTTAATTATAAATTCTAAATCATTATAAGAGGTTGATAAAAAATTTTATTTGCTAGATTAAATAAGAGCTCTTTTTTTCTGTGTTTGTTTTTATTCTTCACTTATTTTGTATGTTTCGCTCTTGTTCTCTATTTATATTTTCTAACTCTAAAAAAAAAAATTTCCTTTTTTCAAACCCTAAAAGTTTTAACATTTTTTAACCCTACAAATCCATCCTACTTTTCAAACCCTAATTCAATAAAAATCTTCCTTTTTTTTTAAACTCTAAAAGTTCTAACATTTCTAACCTTAAAAATTCATTCTTTTTTTAAATCGTAATTCATTAAAAATCTTTCCTTCTACAAATTCTAATTTTATCTTACTCGAAGCAAACCCTAAAAAAATTTTAATTTTTTTTTCTAACCCTAAAAAATACTATACCGTTATGTTGTGCAGACCTACTATGTGGCTCCCTTTCGTACAATGATTGTGTGTTTCCATTTAAACATTATATAACTAATAACATATCAATTAATAAAATATATACTCTATATCCTGATATTACTCGTTAAAGTGTTTTTACAAGTGTATCATCCTTGTCTTTGACGCACCAGCTCCGTAAAGATAACTCATTCACCAGGAACTCCAGATCACTTATATTTAGAATGCATAAAGTGTAATTCACCTGCTTTGGAACTTATTAAAATATCTTTATCATATATTTTACTACGCTGGTTAAAATGTCATCACAAATATATCATCAAACTCTCACACTTAGCCGGACAAGTTATCATTCTTAACATGAAGCAGATTCAATGGGTCTTAGAAGCGAAGACTCACGCTAAAGTTTGGATGGAGTGAATCCAATGTCCACCAAATTTTATTGATGTACAATTTTACGCTAAAACATTTGTCACTATTCTTCATCCAGAAAAGCCTTAGGTGCACGCTGAGTGTTTCCTGCTTCCACTGAAGCACGCTAAAAATCAAAGTTGCAGAGCTTGTAGTACTTATTTCATCCGTTTTCAATGTTTCACCTTTTATTTAGGTGTGGCCCACTAATAGTAAAAAATAATATGTATTGACATTTCTTACAATAAAATTATTGTCTAATAAAAAAATAACATGTTAATATAGATGATATATATTTATAATATTATTATGATACACTACGATAGAATAGAGATCTGAGAGCAATTCTGTTTTAAATTAGAGTGTTTAGAACTGCTCTAAAATCATGAGCTATATGATGTGTTATATTTAAGAGAGCGGTCAAAATAACCGCTCTCAAAAGTTAAGATTGGAGAGCGGTTTCATACAAAATCGCTCTCAAAGTATAGGTGTAAGATTAGAAAGCGGTTCCATGTAGAACCGCTCTCTAAAGTAAAAATGTAGACCGTGAATCTGAAATTTGAAATTGGCTTCTTTTTTAATTTTCTATTGCAAAGTAAAATTAATGTATTATTATGTTTAAATTAAAATTTGAAATTGATTTCTTCATGACTTTTCTTTATTTTTATCACAAATCAAAATTAAATCTTGAGTTTATACATTTGGTGTTAAGCAAACAGTCCACATCTACATCATTCAAATAGGGAAAAAAATTAGTAAGATGATTTTTAACGTTAATAGAGAAAAAAAAAACAAAGAAAGAGATAATGGATGATTCACCATTAATAAAGAGAAGAAAAAAAAAGTGAGAATGAAGAAGTACTTGCAGATGTGAAAAAAAAACCAATTTGTTAGCGCAGAAAATATGAAGAGAGCATGCTAACATAGAATGAAGAGGTATCTACATATATAAAAAAAACTAATTGTTAGCATAGAGAAAATGAAGAGAGCAGGCTAACAGGGAATAAAAAGGTACCTACATATGTGGGAAAAAAATAACTAATTTGTTAGTGAGAGAAGATAAAGAGAATAGGCTAATAGAAAAGATGAGAACGTACTAGAGCAGAGAAGACGAACAGAACTTACGGTAAAAGAGACTAACTTCGTTAACTAAGAAGAATAAATGCGTTGAACGTGTTTTATTTATAAACAACTTTTAATGACTTTAGAGAGCGGTTCTTTAATAACCGCTCTCCAATGTGACATTAGAAAATAATTAGTAGAGAACCGCTTTCGGAAGTATAGTTCTGATAGCGGTTAATAAAAATTGTTTTCAAAAGTATAGATCTGAGAGCGGTTTTTTATTAACCACTCTCAAAAGTATAAATTTGAGAGCGGTTAATAGAAAAGAGAACCGCTCTTTACATATTTAGTTACAAAGCGGTTTTTATTAACTGTTGTCTAAATTAGCGCTCCAAAAATTTATTTTTAGTATAGTAATATGTAATTATATTATTTAATATAGTATATGCTGATTATTTTGAACAAATAAATTTTTTATTTATTCTAAATATTTTATTTTTCATCTAATTAATTTTATTCTTTATGAAATTATTTTACTAAATATATTAATTTAATAAAATATAACCGTTAGTAATTTTTTTTTCTTACATTGACCTGGCAAAGGACAAATTCTAACAAGAAGTTACGGCATCAAAATGAAACCAGAAAAACTAGCTAAAAGCTTAAAATTGAAATGAAGCTAAAAAAATATTAGTTAATTGAATTGAAAATATTTAATAAAATTAGCTTCTGAACTAGGTGATAAATTAAAAATAATAGATATTTTTAGTGAAGACTTTGAAATTTAGTGATGATATAGTTTTAAATCATTATAAATATTTAATATTTTAAAATTATTTTATTAAATAAAATGAATTATTTTATATTATAATTTGATAAATTTGTATAATTAAAGTAAGATTTAATGGTTTAGTTTTTTTTAAATGAGATTTAATGATGAAAGTTGTTTAGAAAAGTTGAATCTGAAAGAAGTAAATGTAATAAAGTTTTAAAAATTGAAGAGGTAAAATAAAAAATTATTAAAAATTAATATAGACAAAAATGAAAAATTAATTAACTAGTAAGTGAAAATATAATATTTAGAAAATTGTTAATTAGAGTAATGCTTAAAAAGTGCTAGTAATTAACTATCTATTTTTGCTATTTTACCAAACAAAGCTACTTTTGCAACTAGTCTTATTAAGCACAATCTAAGTTGTATTTGTGATATACAATTACCAATTTAATATTAAGAAAATTTAAAAATAGAAAGTTAACACCCTCATGTCAGACTTACATTGATTTTTTTTATTTTAAAAAATAAATAATCGTACATGGAAAATATGTGACTTCTCTCCTTATATTCAACAAAATGATTTTTACATTGATTTTTAATTTGATTTATAAAATAAAATATTTAAAATTCAAATAAAAATACGTTGGATGGATTAGCTGTCAATAATGATTTTGTATCTCTGCATTTACTATTCAAACAATACAATAAAAAATAAAAGAAATTAAATTAATTTAGTACACAGTAGTGCATGTATGAATACCATTAGTTTTTTTAATCTCTTTTTTTTTATTAACCAATTCTCTAATTTTACCAAAATTTAATTGCAAGGTACAAAATTTTTGTTTGTGGTTGATTCATCCAGTTATTTTATTTTATAAATTAAATGTAAAAGGTATTGTTGCTGTATACAATTTTGGAGAGAAGTTATACTTTATTACTATTTATTTTTATTAAAAAAGTAATGTAAATTGAACATGAAAAGATATTTTAATCGTAAAAAAATAGTCGTATATCACAATTATAATTTCTACTTTTAAATTTTAAAACAAACAAAATAAGTTGTACATAGCAAATATAACTTGCTCTGTTTGCATAAAATATTTAAAAGTTACGCTAATGTTATAATTTTGTTATTCAATTAGACCAATACGATAAAAAAAAAAAAAGGCATTAAGTGGCACTAAAAGATAAAATTTGGAGGTGAGACTTAATTTAAACAATAAAAAAAATTAAAGGGACTAAATATTAATAATTAAAATCATTAGTTTAAAATATAAAAATTAAAAGTGCAGTTAAACCTAAATCATAATATTTGATTTTATACCTTCTCCACACATCTCTATGTGCTACTTTAATTCAATACAAATCAACCCTTGCTTGTGAATAATATTCTGAAAGAATAATAGAATGTATTACGTGTGTATGAAGAGTTACGAACACACTGCGAGAAATGTGGTCTACGTCAAAGTAATTTTTCTTACCATTAACCTTTAACTCGACAGTTTCTATGCATTGCTCTCAAATTTGTCAATATGAACATTGAATTGCCAGTTAACTATGGTCAGAACTGTTCATACAATTAAATATTAACTAAAAAGGACTAAACTATTGAATGCATGAGATAAAAAAAAATAAAAAATTCATAGGCCTTGCAATTAAACTAGGGCATGTTTAAGATAATATAAATTAAATTCTTATTTAAAATATTTTTTAACATGCACACGTCCTTCAATTAGCTATGTACAACTCTTCAATATGCTTATATTTAAATGAATTGACGTTAGAAGCAGACAAAGACAAGAAAAAGGCTGGATATTTGTTGCATGGCAGAAAACAAGCACTATAAATGTTAAGCTGAAAAATGTACGCATGTACGCTGTTTCATCCTTGTGAAAAGAGCCACTCGAGTCCTTTCCCACCCATCTATACGTACTTGAGATTTCATAAATAAATTGGGAGGACGATGTTTCAATCTCAAGCTCTTCTTGATAAATGTCTATGTTTTCCTACCATTTTCACCTCATTCCAAAGACCCGTACTTGAAATTGGATGAACGAAAAGACAAATTATTGTAAATCAGAAACAAACATGTTGAGGTGAGGATGAAGAGAGGATGAAGACATGATTAAAGACAAACAAAGTAATTGGTTGGTAAGTGATTGGTCAAGTGGATGGTACATAACCATAGACAAACAACCATATTTATTGGAATTGAACTATTATGGATAGTACGAGGGAAATTTTCGAAGGGGTAGGGTGGGGGACTACCACACCCTTGTAAGAGAGATATTAAAAGTATCATATTACATTTTTATGGACCAGTTTGCATTTGCTTAAAAGATTTATAGAGAAAGATAACTAAGGCCTTACTATTTGGAGCATTTTGCCTTTGTCTATGTGACCTCGAGGTTGTAGGAAAATACTGAGAGCAAGATCCACATGAAGACAATATTGAGGCCTTACTATTAGCTTTTTCACTTTATATTATGCGTCCTCCATCATGGCTTTTGAAGAAATAATTGATATATCGTAAAGGCTATGATATCAAAGGTTCCTATGTTTTAGTCTATCTGTGTCATTCATGAACAAATGAACTTTGATAAAGTCTCTCGTTGGCTGCACCTATTTTCGTAAATTTCTGCCTGTGAATGTACCGACAGTGCCAAGTCAATATTGAGAATTCATGAAAAGAATCTCTTCATTCAAGTGATGTCTAGTGTCTAACACTGCCATGTGTTATGAATGTATGACTGTGGTCGGAGTGCGCAGTATATATGTTACGAACAAATACAATAAAACAAAGCAAAAGGATTTGAAATAAAAGTGAAGAAAATAACAGACTAATTATAATTGGTATAAATGTCAGCAACCGCAAGGAATAACAAAAAATATTTAATAAAAAACATCTTTATCAATAAAATATTTTCTGAAAAATCAAAAGAATATATTCCTACAAAAAATTGTTTTAAAAAAAACTTGTAGAATGATATGATCCTTTTAAGATAAAAAATGTATTCGAGAGTCTGAAGGTATTAGCAATTATAAGTTTACATAACAGTTATTTTAAATTAATTATGTAAATTTATTGTTATTTTTAATTTTAAAAGAAGAAAATTTATTGAAATATTAATTGATATTTTAGAAAAGAGATAAATTATTTTAGAAAAATAGTTGACTCAATAAATTCACTCCTACATATTTTCAGGTGTAACAAAGGATTCAAAGTCATGTAATTTTATTATAAAAATTCTTAAGTTGGTTGATTAAAATTAAATTTAGTAAAAGAATGTTTATTTTAAGATAATAATTATTCTATCTTTAAGATTATAATGTTTAAGATAAAAAATAACGCAGTTATATGTATCTTATGATAAATGTAACCACTTTTTTCTAACAACAAAAATACCTAATTTTTTTTTCTACCTAACCTAAATTGATTCTTATTTTTAGTGAATTATTCTCATATAGTCTGTTATATGTATATTCTAATCAAGTAAACACACTTTCAATTACAAGTAACTTGTCAGACTTTGCTCCTTGGTAGTCCTAGAGACTGACTTAATATTCGAACAAGGTATAAGGCATCCCATACCACTTTACACCTTATACACCTGAGATCTAATGCGTCCCATACCACATTAGTTCACAAGGTAAATGTTAAATCCTTAACTAGTATCATACCAAATTACTAAAATCCAACATCAAAGAATTACTCACCTATTACCTCTAATAACCTTAGTTAACCTATGGAATTCTATACGTGCATAGGAATTCCCTTGTGCGACCATGATACGACTGACACAACTGTGTGTGTTTTTGGATGTAGCAACCTTGCTAACATAATCTTTTTATAATCCTCAAGTATACCTGTGCCCCTGGACACAACATCGAAAATTTCCAAAACAAGAATAAAAAAGAGAGGTGAGACTTTTCAAATACTCAAATGCAGTTAGGACTTGAAAGGAAGGAAAGAAATAATTAAGATAAAGAATAAACTTATATTAAACCTTAATTTTCAAAAATCAACTTAACCAATATAATATAAATAACATCATTCATTCATAAGTATTTATTGGCTGTGATTCATGGGACTTATGCATATGCTGACTTTTGGTTTGGCCTAAAATCATTTGTTATGCTCATGCGACTCTTGGATCCGATCCTATCATTGAAAGTTATTGGGAGTTTCCCTAGCTAGCCTACATTTCGCATGTATGATGGGGACTTGAACCTCTACTGACTGATCTAGCTCGACCAACATAATAAGTCTTAGGAGAAGGTCAGGACAAAGGAGCATCGCGTGGAGAGTCGCAGCCTGAGTTCCGGGGCTTAAGACACTCATAGGGCTATTGGTAAGTCACCCAACTCCATTAAATTCCCTAGATATCAAGGTCCTCCTTATCTTTTGTAACATCCTGCACTTTGATTTATTGAGAAAAATCTGTAGTACTTTGTGAACAGTAAAATCGCGTATGTACAGTAACCCTTATGTCATCAGTGACATCACACTGATGTCACTGCTGATGTCATCAGTGACATCATGCTAACGCTGACGCCTTCTAAAAATTTTCTATAAAAAGGAAGCTTCACACAAAATTTTCATTTCTTCACTCCTATCCAAGGTTCTCAAAGGTTCTAAGGGTTTATCTCACCATTTTCTCTCATACTAAACCCTCCTAAACTTATATTTCTCTTCAAATTTGTGATTCTACGTTCGTTATAAAGAATTTCAAGTAAGTTTCTCTGAATTTGAAATTAGATTTACCGTTTGTTTTTCTTCTTCTTCTTTTTCTTATAGATGTTTATGGTGTTCTTAAGAAAAACTTTGTTCTAGAGTTACATCTTTGGTTAAATCTTTGTAAAAGATCTGTTTTAAGCTAAGGGGACTCTACTTTATCATTTTGTTATGTTTAATACTTGTATTGTCATAGATCTTGTCATATATGTGATTATACATGATATAATCCTTGTTTTATGAAAAATAATTGGTGAAAAGTGAGAATAAATGGTTGTTTATGTGCTTTTATGATGAATACATGGTGAAAATGTGATATTATATTCAAATAGTGCATGCTAAGGTATATTGAGGATGGTTGATATGATTTTATGATTTTGTGATATGAAATATATAAAGAGATGAATGTTTCATGTTTGAATATATTGTGGTTCATGTAAAAATGATATGTATTGTGAATATGCCATGATTTGATGTATATGATGAAAATTATGTGGAAATATAATTAAAAATATGTGTGAACATGAGAAATGGCATATGTGAACATGTGAATATGCTTGAAAGAGTATGAGATGAAAAATGATATGATGTAAATAGTTATAGAGATACACTGGGGGAGTGGAAGATGGAGACGATATGGGATATCTTAGGGAAATGTAGAGTGGTGAGTGACATTCAGGGTTATGCACGGAATATTGTGTATGAATGCACCACATGGTCGTACACTTGTTTCCCAACTTGACTCCTGACCATTACCTTTGCTAAGCGTCTGTCTATTGCATGCGTTGTATTCGTATTGCATTGGGTCATCCGACGACTATTTATATGGATGTGTAAGACCTCGGAATAGAGGCATTGGATAACTGTGGCCACAGGGCGTGGTAAACGTGGGTAAAATAAAAAGAAATTGTGAATCTGTGGAATATAATATGTGTTTATGTGTTAAGATAAGAACTTGCTTTATATGACACTGTAATATGTAATACCATGATATTTTCTTTAATTGTGATAAGATGTGTTTTATGATGAATATATGTGTTATGTATGAGTGGTAGGGTAGAGACTCACTCTTACACAACATTTTCAGGAAACCAAGACGAGTAGTACCAGGCTCACAGTGCATAGATGGATGAGAATTGCTATAGGACTTAGTTATTTTGAGTATGTAATGCATATTTTCAGTTTTATAACATTCTTTTGAAACAGTTGTAAAACTACTATTTCTTTTGTTGCTGATGGAAATTTTAGAATCTTTGTTTTTCTAAAGTACTTATAAATTAATGAAATTTTATTTTATGAACCTTATATCATTTCATTGTTTCTTTCTCATTAAAGAGTTTTTGAAAGAAAATTTACTTTACCATTTAAATTTTTATAAAAATTTATCATATATTGAGGAAAGAAATATAAGGCGTTACATCTTTCACCAATAACAGTTATAAAATAACCTCATGACTTGCTTCGCAGGGGAGAGTTATCCACACCCATTGCCATCTGAATAGTTCATTTCTCTTTGGAGCTCAATCTCTATATCACGCACACAGGTGCCAATTCAAATCAAGATTAATATCCCATCTCGTTTCATATCACGCACTCAAGCGTTGGTTTGAATCCAGGATCAGGATTCCATGTTCAACTATTTAAATAATTTTCACAAGAGATTGACATATACTTATACCAATGCTTTCAAGTACATCCACTAAGGGTTCCTAGCTCACTAGCCTTGTCTCTTTCTTTGAATTCCCAATTTTATCCACCTAGTTAGTTTACTACTCATGATTGAAAAGATGTTAGATTTTCGTATACATTTGCTTTCCTTGATTCAATCATTAAGGTTCTATTATGAAATCTCGGTCCAAGACAAGCAAGTGGCTAGACTTAATAGCATGGTTATATTTACATGCTAATTCTCTCAAAGCATCCTTACTAACGCATACAAACCCCTTTAAGGTCTCATAATCACAATGGGGGCCTCAATACACCTGCATATGCATTTCTACACGCTTTCAACTAGCTATTGGTCATCAATTCACATGTGTCAAACCAGGCTTTAAAATCATGCAATCATCACATTCATATTCAAATGTCACAATGTGTGCAAGACTTATGTATATACTCTTATTTCTTGTTTTCTCTTTCTTAAGTGACTTATACCATGTTGTTCTGAGTAGATCTGAACTGTTCAAGCCGTATTTCATACCCACACGTTTGATCTATTCCTTTGGGACACACTAAGAGTACAATTTGGAACTCGTTCTAGGTAAAAGGAGTTTACTCTATTTGGCTTTATGTATCTAGCTAATGTTGAAATATGTAAATACATATATAAAGATGTCATTCTGACTAAGGATAGGTTGATGTATGAGTACAACCTTAGGATAAAAACCTAGTAATATGGTTGAGTGGTTTGATTGTTGTTGATGTGTGTGATGAGCCTAATGTGTTTATGATGGAGTCTTATATTGTTTCATTCTATGGTATAATATTTATTAAGTTGAGAAAACTATCAAAAAATAATTGTATATTATGAATGATGTGATTTAATGTGGATTATGTGAGAGTGTTGAAATCAAATGAAATTGTGGTAAGTAAATATACTGAGTGGTAGGTCAATGTGTCGAGTGGTAGGCCTATGTGCTGAGTGGTAGACAAATGTGCCGAGTGATAATTTCCTTATGAATTCGCTAATGTTGTGATGTCGAATGGAGCTAAGTTATTGCTGTTATAATTATTATGATGGGTTTTATTGATGTTGTTGTTGTTACTATTGAGGTTGATATTGTCGTTATCATTGTAGTTGTTGGTCCTCAGTAAGTTAATGAAGGGGGTTGTATTGCTGAGTAAAGTTGGAGAAACTGTCAAATAATAAATTGTTCAAATATTTATGTTTGTAATATAATGTACATAAATTTAAATAATTTAATTATCATAATTATGTTTTGTAAGCTCACCTTTGCGTTTTGTTTGTATTGTGTGTATATTGTGGTACGTGAGTAGAGAGGACAAGTATTATAGTTACTTCTCAAGCTGGAAGGTTTGGCTGAGGAATATCAGAGTTAACATATTACTTCTCAAACCATAGGGGTGTTTGAGCAGTGAGAACTAGAGGAAATCAAAATGGAAGTGAATGATATAGAGATGTGTCTAGGTAGAGGTATGTTCGCTACATTGGGTCATACTATAGGCGGTACATAAGCCCTAAAAATCTAAGAAAATTCGGGCTTAATATCGGGGGTGATAATACAGGGACAGGAGGTGGGACATGGGGTCTCATAAACTGTACTCCAGGAGGAAATGGAAAAGAGAGTCTCATGGATACCTTAATGGGGATGGGGTATGCCCGTAGGCTTGGCCCATTTCTATCTAACAAAAAGGTAATAGTGCCAGTGTGGGTAAACTGTTGTTGCTCCTAATTGTGCACCCATCTTCCTTTAGGATCATATCTGACTATGACGCTGAATTGGTATGGTGGTCGGGCCATCTGTGTCCTCACCTACTAAACATATTCACATACAACACACATAGCAACTAAAAAGTTGAGACAAACCCATTTCAACTAAAGTACAGTAGAAAACACGTCAAGATATTTACAATCGTCATAAAAAATAGTAAACAACTCAACACACAATGTACATGCCATGTATTATTATGTGCATCACCTAGTTAATTGCTATACTAACATATACATGCTGGCCCAAACCACTTTTCTTTCTTTCTTTCTTCCTGGGAAGGATCATGAGTTCACTGCCACCTGTAACACCTTAATTTTAAATTTTTGAATAAATATGTTTTTGCAAAGTTCAAAGTAGTAAAAATTTTCCATTCAGATAATTGTTCAAGCACAATTTCATAAAATGTTTCAAATAAGAAATGAGATTACAATTTGCATCATTACTTGCTACAGGACTTAAATATACATTGGATTTTCAGAATAAATTTCTAAGTCCTATAGCAGTTTCATCCTTCTTTCCTTCCTTCAAGGGCCTCAATGCTGATCATCTTGGTTACCTAAAAAATAAACGTAAGGGTGAGTCCTTTACACTAGTATAAATACACAGACAAGCATTAGACTCACCTGACTGATTATACATAAATTCTAATCATATTAGAAGCATACGTCAACGACCATCATGCATCCAAATTTTCAATCACCATAGATGCGCTCACTGCACCAATTACAAATCTACACATTTACACAAACACACGTGCGCTCACTGAATGTAGCTCACTGTGACACCATGATCATAGATTCCTGATGCCCTCGACCTCAGGGACTTACTCAGTTATACTATGGATGGTCGCCCGAATAGCTCCCGCTCCATGGATACAACATGTGCGGTATTGAGTCCCCCAGGCAAAGGTGTTAGTCAGAGGCCGAGTCAGGAGGAGAGTGTGTGGCCTGTGGTGCACCCACGCTCACTGTTAGTGTCACCAGCACCCTCTCTTCCCCAAGGTATTACTACCGCCCCCATCTTCCACACCCCTAGTTTATCTCTGAACCATTCATAGTTTCCACATCCAAACATACCATCACACTCATTTTCAACCATTCAAATTATTCAATCATTCACCCATAGCATGCCAACACAAATGTACAATCACATTTTACTCAACGTTAATCACATTCTCATTTCTATCACATGAAACATGGGTTTCTCATACAATGCCTACCACATTCAACTTATCACACAATGTGCCAGAGGTCGGACACCTTCGGACTCAACCCAACTCATATAGTCCATCAAGATACATAACCTCACCTTCTATTTCTATCACATTACCATATTCATTCAAATAAACTTATTCCGAACAAAGGTAACTAGAGTAAAGTCCTCCCCTTACCTCAAAACGAAGACTCGCCACGAAACATTGATGGAATCGCCTCCCCACACGAATTTCGTCCCTAAAGCACACAGAAATCCCGAGGGAACTTTAGAAAATGAAGGAGAGGGACAAAAATTGAAACCCTAACCATAGAACTTACTTCCAAAGACTCTTCCAACCTTCAATCAAGCTCTCAAACATTCTTGGAGGGCTTTAATTGGTAGGAATGGGTTTAGGTAGAGAGAATCGTGAAGGAGAGAAAGGGAAATAATGAAAAATAACCCTCTCGTCGAACCCTAACCCTTCAAATACCCCTCTGGTCGTGACACTCTCGCTACAGCCACTCCTCTCGCTGTAGTGAGGCACCTCTCACTGCAGCGATGCCCTTTGTCACTACAGCGAAAAACTCAGACAAATCTGCACTCTGGTTTCAGCAAGACCCTCTCGCTACTGCGAGATTGCATCCAGAAGTGCACCCTAAACTGTCGCTCCGTCTCTACAGTAAGACATCTCTCGCTACAGCGAGAAGGCGACAGTCGCATGCCTTCCTTCTAGGGACCTCTCGCTATACTATCACAGCTGGATATTAAAATATTAAAATGTCCAATTGCTTCTTCATTTGCAGAAACTGAAAAAATGGTAAGGACTTCATTAAATACACCAGTTGGATCTTCTAAGAAGAAAAAAGTTGGAGCTTCCACTACCCTAAGAAGAAGATCCAGCAGAAATCTTCAAGCTGGAGCAGCTAGGAAAAATCCAGCAGCAAAGAGGGCCAGAACTGATAGTGTCTCAAGCTCCTCACCCATTGAACTTTCTGACCCACCTCAGCCAAGATCCACTGCACCTTCACCTTCTCCACCACCTCAGACCAGGGCAGCTGCACCTTTAAGCTTTTCACCTACTGCAACACATGATCCAAGGTTCAGAAGCATTACCCATGAAAACTTCTTCAAGGCAAATATTCTGAGGAGGAAAATTGTCCCAGACAGAGCTTTTGAGATAGCTAGGGACAATTACCCAGAATATAAAGAAGAAATTCAGAAGAGGGATTGGGATTCCTTCTGTTCTTTGGTTGGAATGGGTTGGAGGGAAATAACCCAGGAGTTTTACAAATGCTGTGAAGTTTAAAGGAGATAAATTTCCTAAGTTCCATACAATAAAAAGTGATGAATTCACTTTTTATTATATTTTTACTTGCCTTTTTGGTGCTCCTTAATAGAAGAAATGGACTTAGATAGTGCAAATAATATAGAAATCACATTTTGAGTAAATATCATAGGTTTATTAATTTTTGGTTAATTTGTATTTAATTACATAGATATAGATTGCAATTTTAATTATCTTGATGATTTTGCATAATGCCCAAGTTAAATTTGAGAAATCTTGGTCCTTGGATGAAAGTTGCCCCCAAAGTAGCCACTTTTGGGAGCAAAAGTGGCAACTACAGCAAGTCTGGGCATTAAAAGTTCCAAAGTAGCCACTTTCAAGACCAAAAGTGGCAACTCCAGAAGCTCCAGGGACGCTAAATTGGAAGCATGATGCGCGTGGCCACTATTGCCTCTCAAAGTGGCTACGCGCATTCAAAGTAGCCACTTTCAAGACCAAAAGTGGCAACTTCAGAAGCTCCAGGACGTTGATTTTGAAGCCTTCTTGCGCTTGGCTACTATTGGCTCTTATAGCAGCCACGCGCACCAAAGTAGCTACTTTCAGCACAAATAGTGGCAACTCCAGAGAAGCGGCAATCCTTCCATCCTGCGCGTGGACACTTTCAAGGCCCAAAGTGGACACTTTCAAAGGCAAAAGTGGACACTTTGGTGACATGTCATCCACTATAAATAGATTTTAGGAATTAGGGTACGGGACTTTTGACACTTTACACAATTTTTCTTTGCCAAATTGGGATAATTTCTTACGACATTGGAGTCTTGGGTGACAGCGAAGGATCCTCTATAGGTTTTAATTTCCAATTTCTCCTTTGATTGTTGTTGAATTTACATTAATGATGTTTACGTTCTTGCATTTCTTTCTCTCATTCGTGAAGCCTATCCATATGGAGGGCTAAACTTTCTTGTAATTCCTAGTCAATGCACATGAATCTTGAATTCTTGGGATTAATTGCAATACAAATCTTTCTTTCCTTGAATTTATTAACCCCAATCTCTGAATGAAGTGGAATTTGCATGAAGGGAACATTGCTTAATGAACCCTAATTCACCTAACGAAATTCTAATTCAAAATTGCTTAATTTTGATTAATCCTTGAGGTTGCTTAATCTTAGGGATAGAGATTGGAGCCCATTAAGATGCTTAATTTTAATTGGGATGTTAAAGTTAGTCTTCGCTTGTTAGATTAACTTAATTCAAGGGAAAGAAAAGGGATTATTGAATCATTTGAAAGAATAATGATAGAACTCATTGCTTGACCAGGGATTACTCATTTTAATTGATTGAATTTCATTAAATTTACACTTTGCTCTTGATTAAAATCTGGAAATTGACAAACCTCCCCCCAATTTACTTTCTTTAAAATATATGTTCACACTTGTTCGATGTATGTTCCCAACCAAAACTTCCGTGGAGACGACCTAGGATAGTACCTTAGTACTGCATTCATTTCTTTGCATATTTGATGAGGATTAACGATAATCTTTTGCATGACGAGTAGCTAAATTCGTTTCATCAAATGGTGAAGGGGATGAGAGTCGACTTCACCCCTGCAAACATTAATAGTGTTGAACATCAATTTTGCACAGCAGGCTGGACAGTTGGAATTCAATGCATTTAAGAATAGTCCTAAAAAGGACTATGTGGAAATTCTGCAAAGGATTGGGCAGCCTGGAACAACTTGGAAGCTAAACCAATCCAAGAAACCAAAATGCATTGTCACCAAACAGCTGCTGCCATTTGCCAAAGTGTGGAGCACTTTTATTCTGAACTCATTTATGCCAGTCAAACATAGTTCGACATTGGCTGTGAAAAGGGCAGAACTTCTTTTTGTAATAGTGAATGATTTATATATTGATGTGGGAAAGGTCATTAGTGAATGTATTTTGAATATTTTGAAAACCAAGAGAGATTCACTTGCTTTTCCCTCATTAATAACATTACTTTGTGAGGATGCAGGAGTTGAAGTTAGAGAGTACCAAGAAAAAATTCGGTCCGCACCTCCCATTTCTGTCTCTGTGGTGAAAGAAATATATGCTACCACTTCCTACACTGCAGTAGATCCAATTCTTTCTCAATTCAAAAAGGAAAAACCAATATTGATGAAGGATTCCTTGAAGCTCATGGCTGAGAGACAGAACTAGTTAGCAGAGAGGCAGACTGAGCTGCACAGCAGTCTCAAGTTTGGGATCATGTTGCTGGAATATGTTATGCTGAATATTGGTCAGAAACTGTGAATGACCAAAGATGAATTGTATCACACTAAAGATTTGGCAGAGAATGCTCAGTACCTTCGTTCCCTAGTCTTCAAAGATCTGCCAATCTACAAAACCCATTTTCCACAACCAGCTAAAGAGGTAATGGAGGAGGAAGAAGAAGAAGAATCTGAAGAAGAGAAGGAAGACACCTCAGAGGAGGAAGATGCAGTAGAGGAATAGTTTAGGAATTTATTTTCTGTCATTAGGAATTTTGTAAATTTCTGTAGTTTCAAACTTTTTTTTGGGTTGTAATCACAATTTGGTACAATTTGGTTTAATTTTCACATACTTGTTCTGCATTTATGTTAGCTTTCTAATTAATTGCCTTTTACTTGTGAATTGATGGAATTCTAGTTTTGTGCAGAGAATGTCACACTCACACATCACTCACACATAATGGAGAATGACACTTGCACAAGCTGCCATGAAAAAGAGGTTTTATTCCTTACCTCTTGATTCATATGTTAGCTACACAATACACTGAAAACTTACTGATAATAGTATAGAATATGAGTTGTTTTTCTGCACATTGACTGCAAGATGTTTGATAATTCTGTGAATTCTGTTTGAATTTTTTCTAAAGTTATTTTTCCTATTCTCAACATGAGATTACACTTGTATTTTCAAAAATGAGGCAGTCTTGCCACTAGGTGCTTATAAATCTGAAAAGAGAAATGTGAGTTCATTGATTAACATATGACTTACACAACCTGAGTGAGATTTGAGCTGCATGCTTCTTTTCTTGTGTGATTAATCAGAATTTAATGCATTCTCTAGAATTTGCCTTTGTTCTTAATTGAATATGCATGTTTACAGTTTTCACACACATGATGGAGGCCATGTTTTGATATACCTAGTCAGCCTAAATGCCTTCCCTTATGCTTGAATACCCTAGTTTACCTCTTTGAGCTTAATATTTCTTTTTCTTGAATTAACTTCATTACAAGTCCTGCTGAAAAACCAATTTTACCATTCAATTAATCAAAGGCATAGTGAGTTTAATCAAGAATGAGCTTTAAAACTAAGTTTGGGGTAGCATCCATTTTGTGTTACTTGAGGACAAGTAAATTTATAAGTTTGGGGTAGGGGAATAGCAGGCTATCTACAATTTGAGTTCAAAAAGTCAAAAAATAAAAATATAGTGCGCAGAAAAATAAAGAAATTATGCAGCAAAATTGGCTGCAGAAAATTTTGAAAAGTGAAAAATATGAGTTCAAGAGAAAAAGAATTATAGCAAAATGCTGCAGAAAAAGAAAAAGAAATTCCATGAAAGCAAGGAAAGAAAAATCAAAATAAAAAATTTGCTGCACAAAAACAAATTGTTTGCTGCATAATTGAGGAAGTTAGTGAGAAATGAGGCAAAACCAGGTTAGTTTTTAAGTCGTTCACTCAAAATGCCTCTGATTTTTTTGAAATTGCATTTGCTTCCTATTTTGTTCAATATCTACCTTAACCTAAGCCTTGATTATAACCTGCAAAAAGCCCTCTAGATGTGTGATTAACTGTACTAAGCAGAGGAGATGGAGAAATTAGGCAAGCATATGGTAGAGTGTAGTTGAATTGATGATTCATAGAGAAAACAACACTTGAGTGATGAGAGAAACACTTCCAAGTGAGCTATGATCATGTTGATTAATTGTACTCACATGAATTTTGATGAAATATATGAACTTAGATAGCAAATCTTACTCAATGATGATTATGCAGTAGGAATATCATGATGAGTACTTGGATGAACACTTTGATTGAAAATTTTGCAGAAAACACAGAATTAGAAATTGGAAAATCTGAGAAAAATAATTTCTTAATTGAATTGGAAATTGGAGGAACTTATCCTTGGTTTAATTTGATTTGCTTGAGAATAAGAAAAAATTCAAGTTTGGGGTAGTGATGAATCCATATTTTTACTAATATTTTAGCATAATTCTAACACATTTGATAAGAAAAATATATGAAGAAATCAGAAAAACTCAGACAAAGAGAAGGAATTGAAGTTTTGTTTAAATTTGTAGTTATCTTAGCAATTGTGAAATTTTTGCTTAGGAATTAAGTTTTTAATCTTATTTTTGAAGGAATAATTCGAGCAAGGATCATGAAAATGGAGGCTTGATGACAAGGAAGAGGAAAGAAGCAAGTCTGGACTCCAAAAACACAAGAACAATAAAATGCAGACTGAGCGTGATCACTATTGTCAGTGAAAGTGATCCTCCAGAGTTCAAAGAAGAAGAAACTTGGGCGTTACCACTTTTGCCAGGAAAAATGAGAGATCTAGTGAAGCCTCAGACTCAGCATGCTGGGCGTTATCACTTTTATCATTAAAAGTGATAGTTCCAGAGAGGCAAAATATCAGGAAAGCTCTGCGTAATCACTATTGTCGTCAAAAGTGATCGTTCCAGAGAGCCTTCAACTTGGCGAGTTACGCGTAGTCACTTTTATTCATAAGAGTGATCACGTGCAACTACTTGGGCTCTACGTAAACACTTTTATCAGCAAGAGTGATAGTTCTAGAGAGCTCTCAATATCAGGAAAGTTACGCGTGGCCACTTTTTCTCATAAAAGTGTTAACGCGCAACCATAAACCTTCTGCGTAGCTACTATTTCTCATAAAAGTGATAACGCGCAAATATAGGAAATTCTATAAATACCTGAAATGCTTCGATTCTTGGGGGATTCTGTTCATTTTCAGTTTTGTTAGTTAGATTCTCATTAGAGGAAGTGAGAGAGAGGAGTGGGGATTTGAATCTTAGAGCTTCACGAAGAGACATTGGAGTGGAGCACGTTTCCATGGCGATCTTGAGTTTCTTCTTCTCTTCTTCTCTTTCTTTTCCTTTCTCTGCTGTTATGGCTGTGTAATTTCTTCATAGTTAGGGATTATAGATCTGAAACGAACATGTTGAATTGATTTTGGATCTGGATTTCAAGCTTTGGAATAGATTGAGTGATTGATTCTGCATATTACGTAGTAATTGAATGGAAATTTGATTAACTAATTTAAGATGAACTCTTGTCAATAGAAATTGAATTTGTTCTTCAGATCTAAACCAATCACCGAGATTATAGTTTTCTTAGGGATAAGAGACTTTGATCTTGCAATCTTCTGGTTTCTTGCACTTAATGCAATATTGAATTGAATCATATCTAAGGACTTAGAATGGCTTAATTGAATGTTAGGTTAACTGAGTTAAGGAATTAACCTCGGAACAATATAACGTGAAACTGATTGTCATTCTTTCCAATTGCTTGTTAGTTCAGAACTTTATTGATTAAACATTGGAGTTTTGGTGAAGCAATTCCCTAGCTATGGTTTCTCCATCTGTTATCACATAATTGTTTGTTCATTGTTCTGTTTTTCTACAAGTTTCTTTTACTCTTAATTGTTCTGGTTTGCTGTTATTAAATGTTACAACTCTCCTTCCAAATTTGTATGACTTAAATGGTTATAATTCTGTGAAGTGGTACTTGAAACCTAAATTCCTTGTGCAGACGATATTTGGATCTTAAATTTACTCATTACTTGCTGCAATCCTAGTGCACTTGCTAGTGTTAGATTGCGAACAACAATCAAACCACTTGAAATTAAAGAAGTTTTTTAAAAAATTATTTTCTTAAGAAGAAAATTAACCACAATTCCATTTCTCAATTTTTAAAACACTTTTCAAAACCCATCAAATTTTATCTCAAATCTTCTCATATTTTTTAACCATTTTTATTTCACAAGTCTCCAATTCTTTTCAACTTTCAACATACCTTCTAAATTATTTATACTGAATTCAACAAAACAATTATCATAGAAGCATCATCACACATAAAATCAATCTCAAAAAGGAATATCAAACAATTGTACACTAAGTATGGAAATAATTATAAATTCCTTCAAATAATTTATACATACATAGCAAGGAATAAAACACTTAATCTCCCAACGTTTTTCTACTATACCCTTGAAAATAGATATGTCCCCCATTACCTTGAAGTGTATACCAATTTTTCTCAATAACGTTTTCTTGTCACCACTTCTCAAATCACAATCCTAACCAAATAATTACACATAAAATCATGATTAATGTTAAGACACATTAATCATCCACCCATCTACTATTGAGTTGAAATTATCATTTTCTAATTTTTGAAAAAGTGGCTTAAGGGTCCTATAATTGTTTTTTTTTAATACTTTAAATGAAATAATATGAGCATAGAGGTAATAAAAAAAATTATTTTCCCCTCTTACATTCTTGAGACAACACCTCTAAAACAAGGATTTTGAACCCCAAATGAATTTTTAGCAAAACAAAAAAATCAAAATCATCTATTATAAACCATGGAAGGATTAAGCAAACTAAAACACAATTTAGAACCAAAAATTTGGGCAAAATTTCACCCATCATGCTATTGTTCCAGCACCCAAAAAGAGGGAGAAAATAAAAAATTCAATCGGTTCTAAGTGTTTAAAATGATAAAAATAGGCAGAATAGTAAAAAAACTTTATGAACTTACTTGAAAATTGAAAAGATTAGAGACAAAGAAATTTCAAAGCATTTGAAAGGAGAAGAAGAGCACTTCACGGCAACCAAGAAAGAAAAAGTTGAGTTCGGTGAGTTGATCTTATCTTAAATAGGAAAAAAAGTAATAATATAATAATATAATAATAGTATTTTCACTAATTTTTTTGTAATTAATTGAAACAATTAGATAAAAATTCCAAAATTTAAAAATAATCATGAAATATATTAAACATAATTATAAAATAATTTTTGACACTTTTGATCATTTAGTTGGTGTCCAAAATTTTTACACGCAATTTCTGCTTGAGCATGTAACTAATTTACATAAAATTAATCAGAAAATCCAAAATTGCTCAATAATTATAAAAAAATTATTTTTATATTCCAAATAATATTTATAAATAAAATATAAATTTTTTCTATATATATATATTTTTTATTATTTTTTTAAAATAAAATGTTATTTTTAGCTTTATACAACAATTTTAACCAGTACAAATGAACACTATTTGAAACTTAAAATTTTTAAAATTAAAAATTATGAAAAATTTCTTAAAAATATACCTAACAATTTTGTCTAAAGCATTTCATGTTAATTTTATCACTACTTTCCCCAAAAATTTGAGAACTATACTCTAACTTATAATTACATTAACAAATTAACTGTTTAGCAGAAACGAGGATGTTACAAAGTAAGCATGAAAGTAAATCTCCTAAACAAAGATATAATGTAATACAATTCAAAAATAATCCTCTTTTACTCTTGCTAGCCATCCCATGCTTTTTTTCCTTTTTATTTCTTTTTCTTTTTCTTTATTTCTCTTTCTCTCTCTCTCTCTTTTTAAAATGTTGATTTTTCTTTTCTCTTGCATTTTCTAAAGTAATCTCTCCCACACTTATTTCTATGATCATTTCTAAAATAATTCTAAAGTTCTTGTATCTCCTAAGGTTGGGTCATTTTATTGTTTTACACCTTTAGCTTGAAATGAGCTAAGATCACAAGAAATAGAACAATTAGGCTCAATGGAGCTCAAACAATGGAAATAATGCAAGATTGGCTTTTTGGCTAGTATTTTGCAAGAAGGAAATGATGCATCTATCATGTTAATGCAAATATATGGAAATATAGTCTCAAAAAGGCTCAAGGCAAGTTTTAGTGTCATACAACCATGAGTGCAATCACACAATGAAGGAAAGTAAAATGACATGATATTGTCATCTATATGGCTCAAAACCTCACAAGGTATATATTCTATCCCAAATAATCAAACACACAATATCAAAGTCCACCTATCAAACCGAAGAATGATTCAATCAATCCATCAAAGCCATGAAATAATCACTTAATTAGACAATGTACACACCAAAAACATAATACTCCCCCCACTTGAAATTAACATTGTCCTCATTGGAAAACACAATAAGCATAAGGACAATTCAAACAATCCAATAAGTGAGAGAGAGGTAAGAAAAATCCCTATAAATCAGGGTAGCTGGCCAATTCAAAAGTGGTCTCCTCTTGTTCATGTTCCCCCAAGCTCTCATGAAAAACCTTGAGCCGATGCCCATTAACCTTGAAGCTCCTTTGCGATCCCATATCCTGAAGTTCAACAACACCATAAGAAAAAAACGTTAATAATGAGAAAGAGACCATCCCACTTAGATCACAATTTACCAGGGATCAACTTAAGTCTAGAATTATATAAAAGGACTTTGTCACTAATGTGGAACTCTTTACGCCTTATTAGCTTATCATGAAAAGCCTTGGTGCACTCTTTGTAGATGTTGGAGTTCTCATATGCTTCTCTATGAATCTCCTCCAACTCTTGTAATTAAAGCTTCCTATGCGAGCCAGCTGCCTCTATATCAAGGTTACATTGCTTGATTCTCTAGAATGCCTTGTGCTCCACTTCTACTGATAGATGACATGCCTTTCCAAAAACAACTCGATAAGGAGACATTCTATAGGTGTTTTGTAAGCGATTATGTAAGCCTACAGAGCTTCCTCCAAGCATAGACTCAAATCCTTTTTGTTGGGTAGGACAGTCTTCTCTAGGATTTGCTTTATTTCTCGATTGGAGGTCTCTGCTTGTCCGTTAGTTTGAGGGTGGTATGGTGTGAAAACTTTATGCATAACCCCAAACTTCTGAAGTAAGGTAGCCATTATGCGATTGCAAAAGTGTGATCTCTGGTCACTAATTAATGCTATGAAAAATCCAAACTTGTAGAAAATATATGACTTCACAAAATCTACAACAACACGAGTATCATCAGTACGAGTGGCTTTTGCCTCCACCCACTTGGAGACATAGTCCACTACTAACAAAATATAGGTATAGCCAAATGTAACAGGAAAAAGACTTATAAAATCTGTGTCCCATTCATCAAATACCTCACAAAAAAGGAGAGGTAGTTGGGGCATCTCATTCCGGCCCGAGATGTTTCCAGTCCTTTGGCATTGCTCGCATGTCTTACAAAAGTTGTGTGCATCCTAGAACATGTTAGGCCAATATAGTCCAGAATCTAAAATCTTTTGGGTTGTACATTGAGGTCCAAAGTGTCCACCACAAGTCTAGGGATGGCAAAATCTAAGCACAGATTGGAACTCAGGTTCAGGCACATATCGTCTGATAATCTTGTCACTGCACATCTTCCATAAGTATGGATCATCACAAATGTAGTACTTGGAATCACTCTTCATCTTGGCAGTTTGAGCTTTGGAAAAGTATGTAGGAATTTCCTTGGCAGCCAAATAATTCACCAAGTATGCACACCAAGAATCATACCCTCTAATGGGGAGATCCTCTAGTGGCTGCTGAATTCTGCTCAAATGGTCTGCCACTAAGTTTTCTGCACCACATCTATCTTTGATCTCAATGTCAAACTCTTACAGAAAAGCATCCATCGAATTAGTCTCGATTTAAAATCTAACTTTTTAAGCAAGTACCTCAGAGTTGCATGATCAGAGAAAATAATTACTTTAGAGCCAAGTAAATATGAACAAAATTTATCTAAAGCAAAAACAAAATGTTTTTTTTTTTCTGTAGTGGTGTAGTTTGCTTGTGCTTTATCAAATGTCTGAGAAGCATAAGCTTTGACATGGGTTGCTTTTCCACTTTTTGACCAAGGACAGCACCAATTGCAAAGTTCAAAGCATCACACATATGCTCGAACAAAATCTCCCAACTTGAAGGTTGAATGATAGAAGTAGAAGTGAGGTGTCTTTTTAGCTCATCAAAAATGTCCTTACAGGTCTGATCAAAGATGAAATCAGTATCTTTCTGCAAAAAGGTAGATAATGGGGACACAATTTTGCCGAAATCCTTGATGAAATGCTTATACCTGCATGGTCAAGAAAAGAGCGACTTCTTTCACAGAAGTAGGGTAAGGTAAAGAAACAATTACATCTATCTTGGCTCTATCAGTCTCAAGACCCCTACTTGACACTACATGCCTTAGTATAGTCCTTTCAGTCACCATAAAATGACATTTCTCACAATTTAAAACTAAATAGAACTGTATACACCTATCTAATACTTTAGACAAGCTATCTAAACATGCATCAAATGAAGACCCATAAACAGTAAAGTCATCCATGAATACTTCAAGTGAGGTCTGTAGGAAGTCTATAAATATGCTCATTATACACCTCTAAAAAGTGTCAAGTGCATTACATAGTCCGAATGGCATCCGTCTGTAAGCAAAGGTACCAAAAGGACAAGTGAAGGTTGTCTTATGTTGATCCTTTGGGGCTATGTATATTTAAAAGTAACAAGAAAATTTGTCTAGAAAGTAGTAATGGAATTTCCCTATTATCCGCTCCAAGACCTGATCAATAAAAGGCAAGGGAAAGTGGTCCTTGCAAGTGGCCTGATTCAGCTTCCTATAATCAATACGGACTCGTCACCCATTGATAACCACGTCGCAATGGTATCAAACAAGCTAGATTTTCTCAAAAATTTGTGCAATACAAGAAGCAAACCTAGGTCATCTCTCAAGGACATAAAATGCATTTTATTTTTAGTTCCATCATGCAATTTCAAATTAGATTGGGGGAGGATTTGTTTTGAATTTAAACGACAAAATAACAAAAATGAAAATTAAGGATTATGAAATTCAACCAATTCAAGATCTCAATCCCTACAATGCAATTCTCGTCGTTCACACAAATATGATCCCAACGAATTTCCAATCACACTAATTCAATGCGCATCAACAACCCTAAAATCTAAATCTAGATTATGAATTCCATCAAAACAAGAACCGCAATCGCAAACCCAATGCTTTAACAAAATTTAGAACAATTGATTGATTAAATTAGGTAAATCTAATTAATTCAAATCTGAAATTAACCTATTCTTTCTATTTAGGATGCAACGAAAATTCCATATCATGAAAAACGTAATTAACCTAATTAGAAAAGAGGAAGGAAAGGAGGAATTTGATAAAACCTATTTTGAAACTCGAATACAATGTAGTTTTTGAAACCTTGAACCGGTTGATGAATTAGCCTTGCTTCATAATCATGTTGCTTGACCAATTAGAGAAGGGGATGAAGTTTCCGAAAATAAAAGAGAGGGAGACGAGAGGAATCCTTACGAAAGCTTTTATTTAAAATTCTGAAAATTAAGGCAAAAAAGAGGGAAGAATATCCCCACGCGAAATCATAAACCCTATTTAAAGACAAAATAATTGGGCTTAATTAAGGCCCAGCTTCCTAACGAGGTTCCTAAAACCCTAATTAAGTAATGTCAACAATAAAACCAAATTCTGAAAAATTCATTGCAGGACCGCAACATTGTGACGCAGTTTTGGGCCTTAATATGTTCGAACTGGGATTTTCTCGCAACAGATAAGTTGTAGATCTCTCTCTTATCTTTCCAGGGACACCAATTTTGTCCAATTCCGAGTAGTGTAGCTCCAGATATGGTCTTTTCAAGAAACTGTGTCAAAACAAGAATTTATGGCGGGAATTAAGAAAGATTTAATTTTAAATCCTAAATGACTTACCAACACAAATCTAAACTAACACATCAAAATAATATACTAAAAAGACTCAATTAAATTGAAAACATAGAGAGAAAGATGTATTAAAATATGACTATCACCCATTCTGAATTCTGGTCAGAATCAGCTTATCAAACTAGTTCTTTGTGACTGTTATGCCAGTCTTCATGGGTACAACATAGATCAGACTCAACCATTTACTATCAGAAATTAGGTATATCACGCCTACAGCTAACAGTTTGCCAACTTCTTTCTTCACCACCTCAAGAAGGGTAGGATTCAGCCTTTTTTGGGGCTATCTCACAAGTTTTGCATCTTCATCCAGTAGAATTCTGTGCATACAAAATGGATGGGCTAATTCATGGAATGTCTGCCAAAGTCCACCCAATTGCTTGCTTGTGGATTGCTAAAGTTTGCAATAACTTCTCCTCTTGTGCAGCATCCAAATCTGCTGAAATGATCACTGGCAGCTTGTTATCAACCTCTAAAAATGCATATTTCAAGTGCTTGGGGGTGGCTGCATAATAGAGGGAAGTGCAACTGTATTTGCTGTAATCAAGCTAGAGCTTTCCAAACTTGCTACTGCATCACATGAAACATCATCAGCTGTTAAATATGCATATATTTCAGCACAAATTTTACACAAATCTCCTATAGTACATGTACAACTAGAAATATCAGAAAAATTAGTACAAAACTCCTTAGTTAAAACATCAATAATATCTATATGAAATGCACTATGTAGCTCTCATGGATGCTTCATGGCCTCAAAGATGTTGAACTGCACAACATCGTCTCCAAACTCCATGGATAAAATTTTTGAGTGCACATTAATCTTTGTTCTTGTTGTTTTCAAGAAAGGTCTTCCAAGGATCAGTGTAGGCATGCTGGACTCTTCTGCCATGGCCAGAATGTAGAAATCTGCAGGGAATATCAGCTTATCCACTCTCACCAGCATGTCCTTCACTACTCTCGTAGGAAATGCAGTGCTTCTATTTTCCAATTGAATGACTACACCAGTTTGCTTTAGAGGGCCAAGGCTCAAAGACTTGGAGATTGATGTAGGCATCACGTTATGGAAGCACCAAGATCAAGTAATACATTGCTGAAGGTGGAATTTCCAATAGTGCAAGGGATAGTAAAAGTGCTAGGATCCTTGCACTTCTGTAGCATATTGGGTTGTATGAGAGCTGACACGTTCCTCTCCATGCTGACTCTTTCATCCCCTTTCAGTCGCCTCTTGTTAGTGCATAACTCTTTAAAAAACCTTGCATATTTTGGAATTTATTTTATCGCATCCAGTAGTGGAATATTCACTTCTACTCTTTTGAATGTCTCAAAAAGCTCCTTATCAAAGTTCGTTAGTGACCTTTGCTTGGCCACTCTGTTCGGAAAGGGAAAGGGTAGTTTCTGCATAATTTCTGAATCATTAGAGGCAGTTTGTTGCTCTGTGTTTTGCTGTTTCTCTGCCTCCACATCATCTTGTACCTCTTTATCTTTCTGGTTTCCTGACAGCTCCTTCCTACTCCTCAATATTATAGCACTCACATTTTTGGGATTAACCTCTGGTTGAGAAGGGAGTTGTTCAGAACCTTTAGACTTGAACTGGTTTACAGTGGTAGCAAGTTGGCCAATCTGTGTCTGCAGGTCTTTGTCACTCTCTCAACAAAAGTAATTTTGACTAGCAAGTATACTAGTGTTATTGTAGCAAGTTATAAAATTTTTAGAACTATGTTTGAGTCCCAAATATCGTCCGTAGGGAATAGAATTCTTAAATATCACTTCACAAGTCCACAATTAGTTGAGCCTAACGAAATTCAGATAAAGTTTGGAAGTAAAAGCAACAAATATTAAACTCAAAAAATAGAACAGAACAAAGATCATGAAAATGTGTATTTAACAGATATAGCATACATAGTTAGGGACTTGTTTCACCAAAAATTCAGTGTTGATTTAATGAAGTTCTGAACTTTCCAGTATTTAGATAGAATGACAATCAGTTTCACGATATATTAATCAAAGGTTAATTCCTTAACTCAATGAATCTAACATTCAATTCAATCGTTCTAATTCCTTAGATCTGGTTCAATTAAATGTTGCTTTAAGCATTAGAAACCAAAAGATTGCAAGATCAACATGTCTTATACCTAAGAAATCAATAATCTTGGTAATTGATTCAGATCTAAGAAATAAGTTCAACTTCCATTGATAAAAGTTCCTTTGTGATTAGTAAATCAAATTTCTATTCAACAACTACTTGATTAATAGAATCAACTACTCAATCCAATCCAATACTCAAAGTTCAGATCCAAAATCAATTCAACACTTCCATTTCAGATCCACAATTCCTAACTACAAAGAGTTTAAGCAACCATTACAAAATGAAAAGAGAAAGAAAGATAAGAAGATGAACGAAGAAGCATCTTCAAGCTAATCTTTAATCTGATTCCTCAAGATTTGAAGCTTGGTGTTCGTCCCCAATCTCTCTCTCAAACTCCCTCAATACCAAAAAATGAATGGAAAGTAAAAATGAACAAAAGATCCCAATAGATCTAAGCTAACTCATATTTATAGAATTCTCGCCTTTCTATCATAGTCACTATTTTTCACTAAAGTAGCCACACAGAGGCCTTTATAATAATCTTTATGACTGGAACGATCACTGTTCTTCATAAAAGTAGCAACACAGAGGTTCGTGGTCTGCGCGTGTTCACTTTCGTGAACAATAGGAGACATGTGTAACTTTTAGTGATGGAAGGCTCTCTGGAACAATCACTTTTGTGAACAAAAGTGATAACGCACACCTTGCTATGCTTAAGAGCTCTCTGGAACGATCACTATCAGCAGCGATAGTGATAACGTACAGGTCATCCTTCAATATTAGGCTCTGGAAAACAATCACTTTTGTGAACAAAAGTGATAACGTCCAACTCTTGCTACACCAGACCTTGTTCCTTAATTCTAATTTTTGCTACTTTTCTTCTATCTCTCTCTTAATCTTCCAGCCTTATGAACTTAGCTAAGAATTTCCTACAAAAATATGATTGAATCATTAATTTCTACATAGAAAATTCATAAACTAAACAACTATGTATTTATAAAAGACTTTGAACATTCTATTATTTTTATGAGTTTTTCAGGTTTTTCTAACATGTTTTCTTTATCAAATGTATTAAAACTAAGGTAAAATACTGGTAAAATATAGATTTATCAGTCTTGAATGGAGGCATTGATATTCTATTGTAATTATAGATTGCTCTTGGCCATTTATTTGACCAAATCCTCTAATAAAGGCTTAGAACTTTACTATATTTGCTGTTGTCTCATAGGGGGTGGTCTATAGCCATTACTTTCTTGGCTTGTCTAATGCTGTTGAGAGGTACCATATCTCATATTTGGATGATCATTGAAGGAAGGATTATGAGATTGATACTGGAAACTATATGGCTGTTGTTGTCTTTGAGGTTGTTGGAAATTTGAAGCTCTGTATTGGTCTTGTCTTCCACTAAAAACTTCGTGGATTGAAACTTGTTGGCTACCATCATGCAGCAAAGGACAACAATCTGAGGTGTGCTCTATGGAGGAACAAATATGACAGTCTCTGGTCACCCCTCCTTGTGGAATAGTTTGTTGCACAACAGCTAACTATCTCACAAAAGTAGTGAGCTCCTCAATTCTGTTCTCAAGTTTGTTGGAATCTGCTGCCATATGGGTTGGTTAATGCACATTATGTACCTCTCTCATTGGTGCCATGGCTCTTGTATTAAACTACTGAGAGTTCTCTGCCATGTTGCTAATTAGTGCTCTGCTTGTTGATGGTGTCTTGTCCGTGAGAGCTCCACCGCTTGCTGCATCAAGCATACTCCTCTCCATTGGAGCAAGACCTTCATAGAAGTACTGAATAAGCAGCTGGTCACTGATTTGATGGTGTGGACAGGTTACGCATAACTTCTTAAATCTCTCCCAGTACTCATAGAGGCTTTCTTGGCTGAAATGTTTGATGCCACTGATCTCTTTTCTTATTGTGGTTACTCTGGAAATAGGGAAGAACTTCTCTAGGAACATCCTCTCCATATCTTTCCAACAAGTGACAGACCTTGGCTACAGGTAAGATAGCCAATCTTCTGCTACACCATCTAAGTAATAAGGAAAGACCTTTAGCTTGATGTGGTCTTCTGGAACTTCTTGAGGCTTCATTGTTGAGTAGACTATGTGAAACTCCTTCAGATGCTTATGAAGGTCCTCGCTTGCACTACCATTAAACTTAGGTAACAAATGGATTATACTAGATTTTAACTCAAATGGAGCATCTACATCAGGATATTGGATGCTGAAGAGTTGGTATGTGACATCTGGTGCAGCCAATTCTTTAATAGTTCTTTCGTGTTAATTATTAGCCATAATATCAGAATGCACAGATATACTATGCTCACAATTAGAGTGCACATCAACACTATCAAGGGTATCACTACAATGACTATGCACACTACCTTCTAATTTAAGTCTATTCAACCTGTTCCAAGTGCGTTCAATCTCAAGATCAAATGTGAGTAATTAACTAGAATTGGTTCTAGTCATGCACCAAGAAGCAGATTGGTTGAAGTCAACAGGATCAACAAAGCCAGAGTCAAAGTCAACTTAATTGCGCTATTTTCTATTTTTAAGATTTTTTTAAAAAAAATTATATATATATATATATATATTTGTGATTTTTTTCTAAATTAAAAAAATAAAAATTTAAATAAAAATATCGAAAATAAAATAAAAATAAAAATAAATTTAGAAAAGTGTTCTAAACAATAAAATTTGTGATTTTGAGTAGTACCGTGCGTAAAATGAATAATAAATATCAATGATTTCTGCAAGTCACAAAATAATAATAAATAATAATAAAAATATGTAGCAAGATAATAAAAGAATATGCTCCTACAGTGACCTATCATAATTTCTAGAATTCTAACCTAATGATTTACGACATGCATTCTTACTTTGGGTAATTTGTAAGCCTTAAGATAAAAGGTCACTAGAGCTAAAATCCATTCCATAAAGTCATCTTCAATTAGTAGGTAATATACTAGATGAAGGGACTATATAGATAAGATAAGCTCTAGCTGAAGTTCTCATGATAGACAAACAGGACGTTCATCCAAATTGCTATCGCTACACAACTCCTCTAAACCTAAAGTTTACTCAGACCCAGGTATAGGGTCTCACTCATATTATGCATGATTAGTGGTGTGTAAGGGAACAAACAAACTTTATACAAATCAAATAATAAAAATGTGCAAGGAAAAAAATAAAAATCAACTAAATAAATTATAATAAAAAATGTGATAAAAAAATAGAAATTAAAATTATTTTATTTTATTTTTTATTTTTTTAGAAAAATATTAATTTTCAATTTTTTTTAAATAAGTAAAAAATTCAAAATTCAAAATATAAAAATTGGTTAGATAAAGTTTGTTTTTTTTTCTTTCAAAATTTAAATTTAAAACTAATCTATCTAAAAAAAACTAATCCTATCTTTAAACCCAAAAAAAAAAAAAATTTAATCTAATCAAATCTTAACTATAATTTAAAATTTAAATTTAATTTTTTCTAAAAAAAGTTGAATCTAAACTAAATCTGAGGGATCCTTATCTGCTGCTTCTTATTCTATACAAAATCTCTTCAAGTCACACAATTCTACAACAATACGCTATTAATTCAATATTTAAAAAAAATAAAATTTGAATATAAAATTTAAAATTCAAAATTAAAAAAAAAATAATCTAAAATTCAAAATTTAAAATGCAAAACAACAAAATTTAGCGAAACAAAACAAAGTGACGAAAATTGAAATTAAACATACCCTATAAAACGAACAAATAAGAATATCGAATCGCAGCAATAGAGACAGAAACAAAACAAAGTTACGAATGAGAAAGTGAAAACGCAATACCAAACCCTAAAACGAATCAAAACCGACAATGCGTCCCCGACAAGGGCGTGATGAATCCACAATTTATAGACATTTTGTCTAGTTTTTTTTATAGAAGTTTAATATGAAAAATAGACTTAAAGATTGTAAATAACATAAAAACCTCATTTAGGTCAAATATTATAGCTTTCTTAATTTTTGTCTTATTTCCACTAATTTTTGTGAATATATTTTGCAATTTTGATCACTTGAATAATTTTAATCACTTGAATAATCACTTTGAGGTGCCAGAGTGATCACTTAAGGGAGCTAATTCCAAGGGGATAGGCCAGAGTAACCACTTTCAGAGCAGCAATGATCACTCTAGAAAGCTCTAGAATGAAGTGCCTGCGTGTAATCACTCTCAAAAGTGAGAGTGATCACTCCAAAGAGCTTCAGGATGAAGAGCCCTGTGCGTACACTCTCAGAAGTAAGAGTGATCACTCCAGAAAGCTCCAGATTCAAAGTTGTTACGCATAAACACTCCTGTTTACAGAGTGATCGCTATGGGGCCATGTCAGACTTAGTATATATAGATTTTTAAAAATTAGGGTACAAATATTTTCATAATTTTAGATTCTTTTGCCATTTTGGGAGCATTTTGCAGAGCTTAGGATCCTTGGGTGATAGCCAAGGTCAATCTTAGGGTTTGATTTATAATTTCTCTTCACTTTTCTTTAATTCTTACGTTGATGTCATTGAATTCCTTTTGCTTTCATCTTAAATTTGTAAGACCCATCCTCATGGAGGGCTAAACTTTCTTGTAATCCTTAGTGAGTTCATGGATTCTTGAATTCCTGGGTATGAATGTCAATATAATTTCCCTTTCCTTTATGAATTTATATTTCCTAACTCTTTGAATTGAATTAATGTTTGAATAAGGGGGACATTGCTTAATTAACTCTAATTTGTTTTAATGAAATTCTTAACTTGGTTTGCTTAATCCTAAGTTAGTTTCTAAGATTACGTAATCTTAGGGAAAAGGGTTGGAGCCCATGTAAATTGCTTAACTCATATGGGACATTAATTACGTAATCTTGCTTTTTGAGTTACCCTAATTCAGAGAAAGAGGAAAAGTATTGAATCTTGAGAGGGATAGGGATAGAATTACATGAACAAACTAAGGATTGCACATTTCATTGATTGGATTCATTAATTTCATCACTTGCCTTTACATTAGAATTAGAATCACACAAAACCCCTTGTTTTAATTGCTTTCATAGTAAATGTTTACAACATGTTTAATGTATGTTACAAACCAAAGTCATTGGAGACAACCTAGGCTTGCATCCTATATTACATAAATTTTTCTGCATATTTTGATGAATGTTGACGACAAATCTTTATGCAAAATGAGAAAATTATCTGTTCATCAGGGTGCCAATTTGATAGACAATTGCCAAGTCGCTATCAAAATAATTAAATTTTCTAAAGACTTTGTAGTATAGAGTCAAACCTAGGTCGATTCACAGAGACACATTCTCAGTCAAATTCAATTTTAGGTTTTCTTTTTAAAAAAATGCAAATAAGGCTTTTGGGGTTTTGAAAATTTTAATTAATCAAATTAAATTATGAACATAATTAAATGAGTAAAAATGAATTAAGAAACATCAATCCACAGAATACCAATTGCGTGTTACTTCGACTATCACAGTATCTAAAGATTTAAATCCATGTTTGAACAGTCACCCAGTTCAATTATTAATTCAATTAAACAACCTGATTGAATAGAGTTACAAATTAAATCAAATAATCATTTAATCTAATTTGCATTAATTATCAAATTAGAGCATCAATCGAGTCCTAATTTGAAATCTAACAACAGAAAAGTCAATCATAATCGCAATAAACAATTCTGAGATTAGAGAGAAAAATAGAACAAAATCGGAGCAATTAGCGCAGAACTCAAGTTGGAATTACAATGTTTGGATACCACGGATTGAACAAGAGGTTTAGTCTTCCATCAAAATGCTTAACCCACGCAAAAATGAGAAACGAATGAGAGAATTTGAGAGAAAGTGAAAATAAGGATTCTTATTTTGACCAAGTCTCAAAAGCTCAAAGTATCTAATCACCTCCTCTAATTCAGAACCTTATTAGTATATTTATAGGTTCTAATTAGGGTAAATTAAGTGGCAAAAATGCGGGCTTCAATAACATATAAAAGCCCAGATAAAATTATTAAATTACAAGTGTCCAAATGTAATCCTACAACAATATTCAATGAATCTGCTTCAACTTCAAAAAATTATAAAAAATTAAAAACAATTCCAAATCTAGTGATCCATATATGAATTTTAAAGCTCTGGATATGTAGAATCTAATGCAAGTGGAATCAATCAAAAGTGATATCTATAGAAAAAGTTATGGTTAAAAGAGTAGTCAGAGGTCAGAATAAAAAATATATACGAAATTAAAGCATTTATTTATAATAGGCCCAATTTATTTAAATAAGTAGAAAATGGTAGAAACTATAAAAATAAAGCATGTGAAAAGTGTTTATTAATCAAAATAAAACATTAAATGTAAACATAAAATATGTTACATCATGAATCAAGATAAAAATCAACTTAATAATTTTAACACACTAAGCTAAAAACAAGTTTTTGGAGTGCCAACTTAGACAGTTGTTAGTAAAAACTGTTTTGTAACAATATATTTAGAGAACGGTTAGCGTTGAATCACTCTCAGATCTATACTCCTAAGAATAGTTTTTTGTTAACTGCTCTCAAATCTATATTTTAAAGAGCAATTCTCTGATAACTACTCTTTAAAGTCACACATTGGAAAGCATTTAACAAAGAATCTTTCTCTAAAGTCACTTTTAGAGAGCAGCTAATAAAGAACTGTTCTCTAAATTCTTTAACCTTTTTAAATAAAGTATGCTCAACTCATTAATCTCTTCTTCTTGCTAACAATGTTGGCTTCTTTTACCTTTGTAAATTCTTTTCATCTTTTCTGTATTAACAATGTTGGTGTCTTTGGTCTCTTTCATGTCTATAGGTTTTCTTCGTCTTCTATGCTTTTTTCATCATTTCTGCGCTAATAAATTGGTCTTTATTCACATATGTAGGTACACTTTTCACGATTCTCTCCATTCTTTCTTTTTTTTTCTTTATTAACAGTGAATCGTTCATTCTCTCTTTCTTTCTTTTTCTCTCTAATAACGGTGAATCATGCTACTAATTTATTCTCTTTTTCTTTGCTTACATGTGGATTGTTTGGTTACCACAACATATAAACTCATGATTCAATTTTGATTTTTAATAAAAATGAAGAAATTTTGAATGTCAGACCTATAGATTAAAATTTAAACATAACAATAAATTAACTTTAGTTTGCAACAGAAAAGTTATAAAAAAAAAATTTAAAATTTTATATTCGCGATTTACACCCATATTTAAGAGAGCGGCTCTATGCGAAACTGCTCTCCAATCTTAAAACCCATACTTTGGAGAGCAGTTCCGCATGGAATCACTTCCAATCTTAACATTTTAATGCGATTATTTAACCACTCTCTTAAATGCAACACATTGGATAGTGTGAAATTTTAAAATAGTTCTAAACGATTTTTAATTTAAAATGGAATCGCTCTCACATCACTTTTTTGGCATAGTGACACACTCATATTTAAGGTAACATACAAACTAACTCAAACAATAAGCATATCAACCATATCACTTGTGAACATGCAATATTTTCCATGTATTGTAATCATATTCTTTCAACATCCTTATCATTCTTTGACTCCTTATTTCAGTCAATCATTACTCTTGGGATCCCTTGAGGTCTTTCTCATTTATAGATAGTTGCTTAGTTGCAGCAATACGGATACAACATGTGTCGACCCAACCTTTTTTAGTAAAAGTATAATTAGGAAATGAGTGTAAGGTCTCTGATGCTTCCATTCTCATTAAGCAATGTGCACACACTACGAATAGTATTCATCACCCACATTTCTCTTATATTCTCAATCGGCTCAATTCTTCCATACTTTCATTGTATCTCTGTAACTATTTATAGGTGTTTTGATCACTTTTCATGAATGTACAACTTTCACCCCTTTTCCTTTTCTCATCGTAACATAATTTCACCATTATAATATAGATAACCATTCTAATATTTTTGTTCTTTTGTTCTATGTCACAAGTGGTTCTACTCTTTCCACAAAAATTCACATATAATTTGAGAGAGAACAATAGAAGAATATAAGCTCAAACATATTTCAACTTCCAAAAAAAGATCTATAATCACAATAATATGTCATTTATATATATAATCAATTCATCAACAAATTTGCCAAAGGTCGAATACCTCTGGACTTAGCCCAAATCGTATATATATATATATATGTGTGTGTGTGTGTGTGTGTGTGTCACGACCCCAAGGGTGAGGTCATAAACATAATCCTCTAAATTTCAGCAATACACAATAATCACTCTTAATTAAGCATTCGTGGATAATCATCAAGGAAATCACATATATTGATTGAGAATAATTCTTACATAATATAAGTATTACAAAGTACGACTTAGTTTGTCATTACAAGTATTGATTTAAAGCAAAAGACTAATACATGAGAAAAATTCCAACATAGCCTAATGTCTAAACCTCTGCTTCTCCATCAGCTACTCCTGTCAACCTGGGAAGTCGAAGCCTCACCTGCCTGATCTGCTCACGTACCGAGGTACGATCATCGCAGCACAAACATCACAACAACAGTAAATGCAAGGGTGAGCTTACAAAAAGGAACAGCATATCAAATAAAATAATTGCAACAAAATCAGCAAGAAACAGCAATTTCAGCCCATGCAACCCAACCCAGCTCATGCTCATGCAGCAATGGGGAATAGTATCCATCTGGCCTTTATCAGCGCATTCAGCAAGTCCAGTGGAACTGTGCCGGTCCGGGAGTGACCTATTCCGGTATCTGGATCCAGATAGTACAGTTCAGCTTTCTAAAGCCACATGACTACCCACCTAGCATGTGACATAGCACTTATCATGCAGCCCTATTCAGCTCTAGTATGATGCAGGAATCAACATATTAATAATTTCAGCAATAGTAATTATATAACAGCTCAGTTAATTCAGCAATTTTCGACAAATATAGCATTATTAACTTAACAAACGGCCCAACAATTTACTACATGTCATATTCAACACATTGGTTCATCTTCCCTAGGGTTTTTCACAGCATACAACCACAATACTCAATCATTCGGCTACCAAATTGCTTCTCCTAGGGTTCAACAACAATCAATCACATCAAGACAACAATTTCATTCCAAAAACGCAGTTCTAGTCCTCTCTCAACACCTCTTATCACTCCCAAATCATCAAAACAACCTAGGGTAAGCTCCCCTTACCTCAATCCGGTGATTTTCAAGGTGTTCTTGGTTATTCAAGTCTAGATTCTGCAAGAACTCCCCTATGGGTATCAACATTATCTTAGATTTTATACACCATTATTATATTCTAAAATTTTTTTTTGACTTCTAAAATTAATTGATTATATGTTTTTATTTAATTAAATCTTTTACCTAGAACATTTTAATCATATTAATGCAGCGATTTACAGTATTATATGTAGCGTCTCTATTTTTATACATTTTGAATTGTTAAGACTTTTGTGTACCAATGTTACTTTTAGTCCTATATAATATAAATTTATCAAATGAAGTTTTAATCTTTTTATTAAATAATTATTTTTTAATCAATTTAAATATATTTATTTCTTTCATTAAATAGAATTAATTTCATATTTTAGTTTTTCTTAAGTTATATTTTCAATTTTGATAAATTTAATAACTGAAATATTTCTTCATTTTATTATACAAATATTTTTAATATTGATGTGTAATTTACATTACCTTTAATTATCTAATAAATTATAAAAAATTTATGTATAGCTTACGCTATCTTAAAATCTCTTTCAATATTAATCTTCAAATTCAAGTATAAATATTAAATTCAAACTTTTTATTTACAAATAAAATAATTTTTAAATTATTAAATTATTTTTAACAGTTTTTAATATAACTATGTGGTTTTCCTTCGCCTTTTATATTATTTATCATGAGATACACTTATAATTACGTTATCTTATATCATAAATATTATAATTTTATAAAATTAATTTTAATTTAAAAATAATTTTTTTTACTCAACTAACTTTAAAATTTTTATGATAAAACTATACACTTAAAGATACGTAGGAGTAAGAACTGAAACTATCGAGACAAAATGATTTTTAAAATAGTTTTTTCATTTTCCTACTATACCAATTAACACTTTAGTAAATAGATTTTCTTTCTTTTTCAGGTGAGCATGACCTTCCTACAGCAAGCTTTTATGTGCTTTGGGTACGAAGAAACAGAGCTCCAAAGAAAAATCATTAACTAGTAATTTGATAAAATACTAATTAATCTTTTTATTTGTATAATGTTTTGTAATCTTTATTTATTCAATACAATTTTTTAATTTAATCGTTTAATGGATAAAATTTAGTATTTACTCTTATACCACTTTTTTCTTACATATGTATTTAATAAAAAAAATATTTTTATAAAAATATAAAATACATAAATCCAAATTGTACAACTATATTGTACAATTATAAAAAATAATTATAATTATAAATTTGAAAATTCATTGCATCTTTCTCAAAGACAAAGAGATAACTGATAACTCCACTGATATTTTATACGAAATACTTGGATTTAGATTCAATGCAGTAACTATGCTATTTTTACGTCATTTTTTATTAAACGAAAATACAAAATTTTACCTAAATACACCGTACAGTTCTTGCATGGACTACATTGAATCCTGATCCGAAATATCCACACGGTCCCGAAGTAAATTGACTCTTGAAGCAAGCTTCACCTTTTATCTGTTCAATATGATGCAATTAGTGGGTTAATTGTGACGAATAATCTTTATTTACAGTTTAATTGATAAATGATATATACATGTAAATTATAAATTTAAAATAAAAATATTAAAATTATAAAAAAATATCACGGTTTTATAATTAAATTTGTATTTTGTTTTTTATATTAATTAATTATATAATAAGATATTGAAATTTTCAGTGGATGGGAACCAGGGACAACGTTATGCGACCTAATCCTTGGTCAAACTTCCACATGTTTGTTTTTTATTTACATCCCAATTTATGAGTACTAATAAAACGATTATTAATCATATGTTTGATTTCTTTTTTTAAAAAAAGTTATTATTATTTTTAAATATAGTATATAAGTCTATTAGTCAAGTACGTTTGTCATTATTGATACCTGACATTCGTAAGAGGCGTAGACGGAGAAGGAACAAGTCAACAAGGTAGAAGAACAAGAAAATGACATGAATAGTAATGATAAAACTATGTACCAATTGAGTTGTGCCTAAAAGTTTGAATTGTATAAGAATTCATCAAACGTTATGAGGGATAAATTTAGTGAATCAAACCATTCCATTCCAAACATGCCTTGATCTGCACCATAATAACCAATCGTCGCTGATTGGTATGTACAATACAAACTGGAAATAATCATGAAGTCATAAAACATTTACCAAGAAATTGTGTTTCTTTGTCAGCCAATCTAAGAAGTGTATAATCATACCATTTTGCTTGTGTTAAAACCGTATGATGTTAGTGAAACTGTCTTTAAGTATGAACTTTTGAAAGGAAAAACAGAGTAAAATTACCAGAGCTGATTATCATTTCGAAAGTATAAACATGTCCCGTGCTTGTGATGCCTAATAAGTATAAAGCTTCATGTCTTCGACTCCTCCCATGTTTCTATTTTTTATTTTTAATTTACTAATTTTTCTTGTACTTTTAAAACTTTTAATACATTTTAATCAATAATTAAAAGTGTGTTACAAGAGTATTTTAAAAACTACATTCCTTACCTAGCTCGTTATTCACTACAGATTATTTATTTGTTAAATAATGTATTAAATTGTTATAAATAATTATTATTTATTAATCTTACAGTTTAACTGATAAAGGATGTGGACATATAAATTATAATTTGTAAAAGAAAAAGGAAAAATGAAACTATAAACAATTAAAATTTAATTTTATCATATATTATATATTTTTATCATTTAATTTATTTTATGATAACATGTTTTAATTTCTAGAGGACGTGAACAGGAGACTAAGTCATGCGACTTAGGTCTTCGTCACGCGTCAACAAGCTTGTCTTATTTGCAACCCAAATTTTGGGGTAACATGTTTGTCATTATTATAGACCTGGCAAGTGTACGATGGACATAGCATATCAAATTTTCTTGTAATACTATTCCTATTCAAGTGTTTCATGAATTATAATTTAAACGTTTGTTATAGTCCAAAAGTTGCATTACTTCAAGCCCATTATATATCCTCACAACCATAAATAAATAAATAAATAAATTTCAAATAATTATTAAAATGTATACTATTTCGTAATGACGTGTTATTATAATTTTGAATAAGTTATGCGTTGACGGACAGAGGAGTTTGTTACAAAGCATTAGATTTAATTTGCTACTGGGTCTATAAAAGCCCTGTTGCTATGAATTTGCTACAAAAGGAGCAACCAGAATACTATGTTCCTTCATTAGTTCTATATATCCTTAAAAAAAGCCACTTTTAAAAGTGATAAAGTTACAATGGGATTGAAGACCACGCAACTGCAACTGTTCTTGGTCTTGGTGATTGCATTGGCAAGGGTAGGATTAGGAGCTGACATAGCCCTGCCCGGCTGCCCGAGCCATTGCGGAAGTGTTGAAATTCCATACCCATTTGGCATAGGCAACTCATCAAAGACGGGTCAGAGCTGTTTCTTGGAGGAGAGAATGGAATTAACTTGCAACAACTCACATTTATATCGCGGTAAGGGTGATGTCCAAATTGTGAACATAACCCTCGAGGGTAAAATGTGTAGAATTGAAAATCGATAGGAGAGAAAAAATTGTTTGTATATTTTTCACACTTTTTATCAAATAATACAATGATCTATTTATAAAATAAAAAACTTAAATTCTATTAATAGCCATAAACTACAATCAAAACCTATTATAACCATTTATAAAAAAAACATAACTGCTAACTCTTGATCTTTTATTCTAACAAAAAACTGCTGAATTAAAATTAATTAAAACCGATATTTAAGTTTATTCAACAAAACTCCCTCGTAAACTTAAATGCTTCTGCCATCCTTCATGCCAATCAATTTCTTGCAATTATCAAAAAGTACCGTCGGTAGTGGTTTCGTGAAAATATCTGCGACTTGATCTCGACTTGCCACGTGCACTAATTCCACATTTCCTTCCTTCACATGATCTCGAATGAAATGAAAGCGAATGTCAATGTATTTGCTTCTCTCATGATTCACTGGATTCTTTGCCAACTCAATTGCTGATTTATTGTCAACTCGTATCACAGTCGCATCAATTTGTTGTTGCTCCAATTTGTCCAACAGATTTCTAAGCCATATTGCATGACATACACACCCAGATGCTGCCACATATTCAACTTCACATGTTGAGAGCGTCACGATTGGTTGCTTCTTTGAAAGCCAAGTAAAAGCTGTGTTACTCATAAAGAACACATACCCTGATGTACTTTTCCGATCGTCTAAGTCTCCGCACCAATCACTATCAGAGTACCCAGTTAACTTGTAATCTTCCGCTTTCGAATAGAATAACCCTAGTGATACCGTTCCTTGGATATACCTTAGAATTCGCTTCAACGCCTTCCAATGTGAATAAACTGGCTCCTCCATGAACCGACTTACAATGCCAACACTTAACGAAAGGTCTGGTCTGGTGCATGTGAGATAGCGAAGACTTCCCACCAAACTTCGATATTTGCTCGCATCAACTCTTTCTCCTTCATCGAATTTAGAGAGTTTTGCACCCGGTTCCATTGGTGTTGATACAGGATTGCAATGTGTCATCTTGTATTTTTTCAAAATCTCCTTTGCATATGTCTCCTGTGACACAAAAATCCCCGTCTCTTCATGTCTTACCTCCAGACCAAGGAAAAACTTCATCAAGCCCAAATCTGTCATCTCGAATTCCCGTGCCATTGTGCTCTTAAACTCTTGTATCATTTTACCATTGTTCCCCATAAAAATGAGGTCATCAACATAAAGAGCAACAAATAACATATTACCTCCAATCTTCTTCACGTAAAGGGCATGTTCATAGGGACATTGTTCAAACCCGTTCTCTTTGAAGTATGTATCAATGCGAGAATTCCATGCCCGCGGTGCTTGCTTCAACCCGTAAAGTGCCTTCTTCAATTTCAGCACCTTCTTCTCTTCTCCTCTTTTCATGTACCCGGGTGGTTGTTCGATGTAGATTTCTTCTTCAAGCACTCCATTCAAGAATGCTGACTTGACATCCATTTGGAATATCGGCCAATTGAATTGAGCCGCTTGTGAAATGAGCAATCGGATTGTCTCCATTCTTGTAACAGGAGCAAATACTTCATCATAGTCAATTCCCTCCTTTTGCTTGTATCCCTTTACAACAAGCCGCGCCTTGTACCGTTCTATCTCGCCTTGAGCATTCATTTTTCTCTTGAACACCCACTTCACACCAATGGGCTGACTTCTTTTCGGTAACTCCGTTAACTCCCATGTGTTGTTGCGGCCAATTGCTCTAATCTTCTCATCCATGGCAGTTTGCCATTTCTTGTCTCGCACCGCCTCTTCAAAGCTTATATTCTCGGAATCTGCCAAAAGACATACAATGTGTACCTCATTTGTCGAATCATACAAATCTTGCAAACTTCGCATTCTGGGTTGTTGCGGTTCATCTTCATCACTGGTTGTTTCAGGATTTGTCGGTGTGATTGTTGGTATAGCGGTTGATGATTCTCCATCTTCATTGATAACCTCCATTGAGTTACTCCAATCCCACTCATTTGCTTCATTAACATGTACATCACGACTCACTACAACCTGCTTGCTTATTGGGTTTAGTAGCTTGTATCCTTTTGTTTTGTTGTCATACCCAATAAAAACATACCTTTTGCTTTTGTCTTCGAGCTTCGTTCTTCGCTGATTCGGCACGTGTGCATAGGCCACACTATCAAATACTTTGAGATGAGAAACCGTTGGTTTTTGTCCACTCCATGCCTCTTGTGGTGTTTGATCATCTAGCTTCGCATGTGGACACCGATTTTGCACATAGATAGCGCATTGCACGGCTTCTGCCCAAAATTCCTTCGGCATCTTCTTGCTTTTAAGCATTGACCGAACCATATCAAGAACAGTCCAGTTCTTCCTCTCGGCCACACTGTTTTGTTGGGGAGAGTATGGTGCGGTTAGAAATCGCCTTATGCCTTGCACCTCACAATACTCCATGAAAGCTGTTGAAGTATACTCGCCACCTCTATCAGATCGTACCGATTTGATGTGTCTACCGATTGCTTTTTCCACCACCACTTTAAACTTTTTGAACACCTCGAATGCCTCGGATTTTTCTTTCAGAAAATAAACCCAAGTTTTTCGTGAGAAATCATCAATAAAAGAAATAAAATATCTCTTACCGCTAAAAGATTCAGGAGTGATTGGTCCACATATGTCGGTATGAATCAATTCGAGAGGTTCCTTAGCACGATATTCTGCCTTCTTTTGAAATAAAGTTCTCGCATGCTTGCTGAGCACACATTCTTCACAAAATTTGTTCTCATAATCCATGTCCGGTAGCCCGTGCACCATGTTCTTCTTTGCCAACTTGTTTAGACCACCATAATGTAGGTGACCAAAACGGAGATGCCACAGCAAAGCCTTGTCTTCTACGTTGACTCGCAGACATTTTTCTCGAACGCTTGTCAAATTCAGCTTAAACATGCGATTTCTCCCCATTTCAACTCGAGCAACCAAATGCCCGTGTTTATCTTTCAAGTGTAATATTCGGTCTTTCATAAATACTGAATAACCTTTCTCCATGAGTTGTCCCATACTCAAAATGTTGCTCTTGAGATCTGGTACGTAATATACATCTTGGATTAACCCAACCAAGCCATCCTTTTGTAAATAACAAACCGTACCTTGGCCTTTGACTTCAACCTTCGACGCATCTCCAAATGACACATGTCCAGTTTCAACCTTTTGTATCTCTTTGAATAGGTGCTTGTGCCCGCACATATGATTGCTTGCGCCCGTGTCAAGGTACCACACCGTGTTGTTATTGGTGTTGACTTCGTTATGTGCCATCAAGAGAAAACCTTCTTTTGCTTCCACATCTTCTGTGACTAAATTCGTTGTCTCTTCTACCTTTTTCTCGACCCGACATTCTTTCGCAAAATGCCCCACCTTTCCACAATTATAACACTTATCGGAGTTGCAGTCCTTCGCATAGTGACCATATTTGCCACACTTGTAGCACTCGATGTTGGAATATTTGGATCGACTGCCTCTCCAACGACCACGTCCTCTTCCACGCCAATTTTGCTGGTTTGAATGTTCTTTCTCTTCATAATATTCTTCTTGACTGCGACCTCTACCACCGCGACCTCTACCACCGCGACCATTTCCTCGACTTCCACGACCACGTCCTCTACCTCGAATGTTTTGAGAATAGAGTGCCTTCTTGTCTTTGATTGACGCCTTGGTTTGAAGTGCTTGTTCAAGTATCTCCTCCTCCTTCTTCTTCTTACGTTGTTCGTGTGCCTCGAGAGAACCAGCGAGCTCGTCGATCGTGAGCATTGATAGGTCTTTTGACTCTTCTATAGCACATACGACATTCTCAAAATTGTCAGTTAACGACCTCAAAATCTTCTCCACAACTCGTGCATCAGTTAAAACTTCTCCGTTTCGGTTGAGTTGGTTCACCACGGTTTGAACACGCGTGATGTAGTCAGAGACCCCTTCTGACTCTTTCATCTTCATGCTTTCCAACTCACCACGAAGAGTTTGAAGGCGGACTTGTTTAACCCGGTCAGCTCCTTTGTACACATTCGCCAAAATGTCCCACGCTTCTTTTGAAGTTGTTGCATTCGCAATCTTCTCAAAGCCCGACTCGTCAACAGCTCGAAACAACAAGTACAAAGCTGCCTTATCTTTCGATCGCGTCTCTTTCAACGCCTTGTGTTGAGCTGCCGAATATCCCGTGGTAGTTTCCGGTTCTTTGAAACCTTCTTCTACCACCTTCCAACCATCTTGAGACCCAAAAAGAGCTTTCATTTGAATGCTCCAATTCTCATAGTTCACCTTCGTTAGTCGAGGCAGTGGCACATTATTGGTAACACTCGCCATAGGCTCTTGATACCAAATTGTAGAATTGAAAATCGATAGGGGAGAAAAAATTGTTTGTATATTTCTCACACTTTTTGTCAAATAATACAATGATCTATTTATAAAATAAAAAACTTAAATTCTATTAATAGCTATAAACTACAATCAAAACCCATTATAACCATTTATCAAAAAAACATAACTGCTAACTCTTGATCTTTTATTCTAACAAAAAACTGCTGAATTAAAACTAATTAAAACCGATATTTAAGTTTATTCAACAAAATGGACATGCTAGCCTACGTCTCCCATGTTAGCAAAAGTGGGTCGTATAACACAACAAGTAGTGGTAACTTGTCCACACTTTATGTACCAGCTTTTCCAATTTCCAGCACTAATAACACATTCATAAGCGTAGGTTGCGACACTTTCGGTTATCTCAATAATTTTTATAATGGGGAGAAATCTTCAACGGGTTGCTTGACTCGGTGTAGTAGCATAGATATAGCTACGCTGATGAGTGATGGAAACTGCACGGGAGTGGGGTGTTGCCAGGTTGATATTCCTCGAGGAATGAAGAATATCAGCGTGCAAGCATTTAGCTTTAGCAATTTCAATCACACGTGGGAATTTAACGATTGTAGCTTTTCCTTTGTTGTTAAGAAAGGAAACTACACCTTTTCTAAGAAACATTTGAAAAGCTTCCCATTCGAGAAGGCTCCGTTTGTTGTTGATTGGAGTGTTGGAAATAAGACGTGTGATGAAATTTCAAAGCTTAAAGATGACTATGCGTGTGCAGTCAACAGCGATTGCCAAGACTCGGCCAGTGGATCTGGTTACCTTTGCAAATATAAAGAAGGTTTTGATGGAAACCCGTACCATCCTCTTGGTTGTCAAGGTAACTAATTATGTTCAACATTGACCTTTCTTTCTTGTTTCCGTACTTCACTTTTATCTTTTCATTATTTATTTTAAATTTAATTATGATATTCATTGGCACATATAATACTTTTATATATATGCATTCTTAAAATATATCTAAAAATTAACACTTAAAATATTTTGTGTTTCTATTTTACCCAAAATTTTATTTAATATAAACCTCAGTTAATTTAAACTTATACATATACACGTATATAGAGAGACAATGTGAATTCAAACCATGTGCTTTCGTTACTTCATTGTTTAAAGAAGAAACAATGTAAAATAATATATTAAAAATATCCCATATATAATTTCCAAGCACACAGTATCTTTGATTGACTTGTACTATGTATGAATTGACATTAGAAATTTAATAATAAAATACTACTAAAGGGTGTAAAGTCGTTTCATAATTTAAAATTGTATATTTCCTTTTCAATTTTTACTTCGTTTTTTTATATATAGAAACTGGATTGGTGAGTTTTCTCTTTCTATGCATTTTTGTTTCTATATTAAATGTAAAATAATAAAATAAGTGTGCTAATTAAGAATAAAATTTTTATTTAATAAATTGCTTTAAAGGAATAAGTAGTCATTTATTATTATTTTTGTTTTACGAAATTATTATTAATTTTTATTACATATTTGTAGATATCAAGCAATGTAAGAATGGCAAATTACACAATTGCATAAGTGAAAATAATTGTCGTGAAAAAGATGGGTCTTTCGAATGTTTCTGTCCTGAAGGACAAGTTGGAAATGGAACGAGAGAAGGTGGAGGATGCCAACCAAAGCTGCGAGATGATATATTTACCAAGGTTGCCATTGGTAAGCAAATTTTTTTAGTTTAGTGTTTCTGCCCTTTTATTGCTATATACTTGTATTTTAACAGCACACTTACTTATGGGGTAGGTGCAGGATTAATGGCTTTACTTATGGGGACTTCCTGGTTATACCTGATATACCAAAAAAGGAAACTCATCAAATTAAAGGAGAGGTTCTTTCGGCAAAATGGTGGTATCATTCTGAAACAACAACTCTCAGTAAGAGAAGACTCGTCCCAGTGTACTACGATTTTCACATCCGAGCAACTTAAGAAAGCCACCAACAATTACAACGAAAGCATGATTACCGGTTCAGGAGGTTATGGTACAGTTTTCAAAGGTTTTCTTTCAAATCATAGGATTGTTGCTGTCAAGAAATCTAAAGTAATGGATCAGAGCCAAATTGAACAATTCATTAATGAGGTGGTTGTGCTATCACAAATTAATCATAGAAATGTGGTCAAACTCTTGGGTTGTTGTTTAGAGACAGAAGTTCCTTTATTGGTCTATGAATTTGTTAACAATGGTACCCTTTTTGGTTACTTACACAAAGGCAAGGAAACAACTAATATATCTTGGAAAACTCGTTTAAGGATAGCAGCAGAGGCAGCGGGAGCATTAGCATATTTGCATTCAGCAGCTTCAATACCCATCATCCATAGAGATGTCAAGACTGCCAACATCCTCTTAGATCACACTTACACTGCCAAAGTGTCTGATTTTGGAGCTTCAAGATTGGTTCCACTTGACCATACTGAAATAGCCACAATTGTGCAAGGAACTTTTGGCTACTTAGACCCAGAGTATATGCAAACTAGCCAATTGACTGAGAAAAGTGATGTTTATAGCTTCGGGGTAGTGCTTGTAGAATTGCTTACTGGGGAGAAGCCTTTTTCTTTTGATAAGGCAGAAGAGAAAAGAAGTCTTGCTGTGCACTTTCTATCTTGCTTGAAAGAGGATCGCTTGTTTGAAGTTATTCAAGTTGACTTTTTGAATATAGAAAATAAAGAACAGGTCATAGAGGTTGCTATTCTTGCTTCCAGGTGCTTGAGACTTAGAGGGGATGAAAGACCTAGCATGAAGGAAGTGGCAATGGAGTTAGATAGAATAAAACTCGTGGAAGAGCACACATGGACCAATACAAACCAAGAGCATGAGGAGACCCAATACTTACTTCATGAGGCACATAGCATTCGTGGACATGGTGATAGTAGTGACCATCAAAATACTGGATATGACAGCTTGAGAGATCATGTATTGATTGCCATGGATAATGGAAGATGATGAACACAGAACAGCATCAATTTCCACTTCAATCTATTTCAATGCTTAACATGCTTCTACTTCCGTTACAATTTGAATAATCATGCATGTATTAAGTCGTACATCTCAAAGTAAATTTGTTAGGATTAACATAAGTCTTTTGCACTCTTGGAATAATAATCCAATATATGTTGTCATTTTATTCGTTTTATTATAATTTATTAACTTTTCTCCATTAAAAGTTATTGGAGTTGATTGGAATAAAACTTCTTGGAATAAGTCTTACATTATTCAGGTTTATAAAAGAAGAAGGATGCTAAGGTTATATATTATGTAACACCTAATATTTTTAAGTATTAATTGAAGAATTATTTAATATTAAGTGTGATTGGAATGAGTTTGGATTGAATTTCTAAGTGTTTGATGGAGGTGAAGTACATGAAATCTCACTCAAGGGAGAAGAAAGAATCTCAAACCTTCATTTTTAGAGGCCTTTCACTCAAGCGAGGGCGATGTCGGCAAATCTCACTTATGCGAGATATTTTCGCTCAAGTGAAATCTATGGCGGTTTGCGAAGTAAGATCTATATAAAGGGGTCCCTATGAACGAAAATTTTTATTTCTTAACTTCCCTTAAGCTCTCAAGAGACCCAAACCCTTATATTCTCATTTTCTCTTGTATTAAATCCCTCTAAACTTAGATTTCTCTCTAGATCGTGGATCGTACGCTTATTCTAAGCGATTCAAAGTAAGTTTCTCTAAGTTTGAATCTAGATTTACTATTTATTCCACTTCATCTCAAATTTCTTAAAGATATCTCATGGTTTTTAGGATAAACTTTGATTTTAGAGCAAAATCTTCAGTTAAATCTTTGAGAAATTCTTAGCTTAAGGTAAGAGGGACCCTACTTTATTATTTTGTTATGTATATTACTAATTATGTTCTTATAAGTCTTGTTATGTATGTGATTATATGCGAAATAATCTTTGTTTTGTGAAAAATAATCGATGAAAAGGTGAGAATAATTGGTTGTTTTTGTAATTCTATGATAAATATATGAAGATATATGGTAAAAATATGTTATTATGTTCAAATAGTGCATGATAAGGTATATTGAGGATGATTGATATGATGTGATTTTGTGTAATGAAAGATACAAATAGATGGATGCTACATGTTTGAATATATCGTGATTCATGTAAAAATGAAGTGTATTATTATGAATATGCCATAGTTTGATGTATATGATGAAAAGTATGTGAAAATATAATTAAAAATATGTATAAACATGAGAAATGACATATGTAAACATGTGAACATACTCAAAAAGAGTATGAGATGAAAATAAATATGATATAAATAGTTATAAAGATATACTAGGGGTGTGGAAGATAGAGACGATATGGGATATTTGAGGGAAATACAAGGTTGTGAGTGACATTCGGAGTTGTGCACAGAATATTATGGACGAATGCACCACATGGTCGCACACTTGTTTCTCAACTTGACTCTGACCATTACTTTTGCTAAAGGGCTGTCTATTGCATGTGTTTTTATCCGTATCGCATTAGACCATTTGACGACTATTTATATGAATGTGTAAGACCTAATATGGCCATAGGGCGCGATAATTGCGGATAATGAAAAAGGAATTGTAAATCTATGAAACATAATATGTACATGTGTAGAGATGAGAACTTGCTTTATGTGACACTGTGATATGTAATACCATGATGTTTTCTTTAATTGTGATGAGATGCGTGTTATGATGAATATGTGTTATGTATGAGTGGTAGAGTAGAGACTCACCCCTACACAACATTTTCAGGAAACTAGGACGAGTAGTACCAACTCACAGTGCATGAATGGATGAAAACTGCTATAGGACTTAGTTATTTTGAGTTATGTAATAAATACTTTCGGTTCTATAGCATTCTTTTGAAATAGTTGTAAAACTATTATTTTCTCTATTGCAGATGAAACTTTAGAATTTTAATTTTCTAAAGTACTTATGAATTAATGAAATTCTTACTCTATGAATCATATATTATTTCATTGCTTCTTTTTCATTAGAAAGTTTACGAAAGAAATTTATTTTATCATTTAAATTTTTATAAAAATTATTATAAATATAGAAAAGAAATATAAGGCATTACAATTTTGGTATTAGAGCAGTTCATCCAGACTAAACTAAGGTGGGACTAATACGTCTGTGTTGTATAATAGTTATACTGGAATATGAAATGATTGTTTGCTAGTATGACTTGTTAAATGTGAATTGTTTGAACTAGATGCATCTACATGTATGCAAATGATAGATTAATAAGTGATTTGAGTTTATTGCGAGATTAGAGTTATGGCTGGTAGAAGTAGACATCTGGTGCTACAAATGAACTCTTGGAGCACATGACCAAGTCCTAGAGACTTTGGCATATAACCAAGAAGCTGAACCAGCTGAGTATAGAGGACTCTCTTCTTTTACTCAGCATAACCCTTCAAAAATTAAGGGAATGTTTGATCCTAAGAGAGCTCAGAGGTGGATAGCAGATATATAAAAGATTTTTCATGCCATGAGATGTAAAGAGGAACATAAGGTAATTTATGCTACCTGTATGGTCAAGGATTGGTGGAGATTTGCTAGTCAAACTTTACTACAAGAAGATGGTTATATTCCTTGGGAAGCATTCAAGGCAAGCTTCCTAAGAAATTATTTCCTTAGAGATTTAAAGAAATAAAAGGCTAGAGATTTCCTTGAATTGAAACAAGGAAACATGAAGTAAGCCATAGGAAAGAAGAAAGAGCGCGTTCTGTGTAAAGTTCAAAATTGAGCGCCTTAGCTCGGCTATGACTTAAGGCCTTTAATCAAATAAAACATTCCCTTAGTTTGGAGTTAGATGGATCAGAGTAAGCTTTTGAATATACTCCAACCGTGAAAAAACTAAAGCTACTAACAAGCTTCATTCCATTTGTCGACATCTTTTGAGCTTTCAGAATGACTTTTAACTCTATTGTATGGTCTATAGGTGAATATGCTGCTAAATTTCATTAACTAATGAAATATTGGCCCCATTATTAACATGATAATGGAGAGGAAGATTTATGTGCTCAATTTGAGCATGAGTCGAGGTCAGAGTCCGAGCTACTGTTAGCATATTCCAATTTACAGATTTACCCACTCTAGTGGATATTTGAAGTCAATACTAAGGGCAAGATGGTGGATACCAAAGTTGGTGGTCCTGTAAGGCAAGATCGAAGACCGCCAAGATTTTCTAGAGGACCTTACTCTAGTCTAAATCAGTCTCAAGTGAAGGGGAGTGTATCTCAGGAAGATAGTGGAGGTAGTTCTAGTTCTTTCAGAAGGCCACTAAAATGTTTCAAATGTCATGGGCCTCATGAGGAATTGTCCTCAACTTCTAACAACATGTGACATTTGTAGAAAGGTAGGACACTTTGCAAGTGTCTGTTGGTTTGCTCCACAAAAGAGTGGAAGTATGAGTGTGGTACAAAGGCCTGAATCTAGGAGAAGCACTGGAATGAACCCAAATGTGCGAGGCAAGGTCTTTGCTATGAGTGAAGCTGAGACTTCAAAATTAGAGGAACTTATTAGAGGTAAATGTATCATAAAAGGCCGACTTTTAGATGTATTGTTTGATTCTGGTGCTACACATTCCTTTATTTCTTTGGTTTGTATGAGATTGTGGAATTACCTGTATCTAAATTGTCTTATGATGTTATTGTATCTATGATAAGTCTGTAATTTGGCCCTATTTTACAGCCATATATTCATATTTGACCTTTATTTCATTTAGATTTTACACAAATTTATATATTGATTGTGCAGTTTGGTAGAAGGAAGCAAGAAGTGGATTTTTGGTACATTTTGGGCCCAAATTGACAAAGATTAAAGTCTCGCAGCAGTAAGCATGCCCAATAAGCACAAGGGTACTTCGAGGGAATGCACGGTCGTGCTTATTACCTTGCACGGCCGTGCTCGTTTGCGGGAAACCCAATCTTGAGAGGTTTAAAGGAGTCTCAACCCTATAAAAAGGGTGTGAATATCATTTTACATACAACCTTACTTTTCAAGATATCTATCATTTTCGTCTCTTCTGCATGGATCCTTGGCATACTTTTGACAGAAACTGGAGCTTCAAGCGACCATACTTGAAGACCGGGAATTCATTTCATGTTCTAGTTTGCAATTTCTCTTCATTATGGATGTGTTTATGATTGTTTTAGCTCTTTCTCTTAACATGAGTAACTAAGTCCATAGCTAGGGCTATGGGAACTATCGTCTATGAATTTATGGGGTTTTAATTTCTAAATCTAAGTTTTATTTCCGTTCGTGATTAGATTTTACCCTATTGTACTTCTTTCTTAATCCTGAATTAATTATATCGTTAGGCGACCATACCTCGGTTAATTAATAGATCTATAGGGTAAAACGAGACAAGGAATTAGGTAGACCAAACTAATGTTCCCCCTTCTAATTGTTATTAAATTAACAAGTTCATAAGTGCACAACGCTTTCTTAAATTAATGTCTTGCATGACCATTAAAGATGTTAATTTAGAGAAAAGAATATCAATGTTGCATGACCATTGGGCGTTAATAGTATTCAGATGAATGATTGGTAATCACCAGGAAATTAGATATAGAGTTAAACAGAAAAATAACATAAAAGATTAAATGAGAAAATTCATAGGCCCTAGGTTCCTCTCCGATAAGTTTAACCAAGACGTGCATTGTTCCCTGCTCTTCGTTTAATAATTGATTTTATAAATTCTTGTTTTAATTAATCTCATATCTTTGAAGTTTAAATAATTAAATTAGGAAATTCTTAGTAATTGAAAAACAATCCTTGTGGAACGATATTTTGGGAACTTAATCTAAGAACCCTTTACTACTTTTCGATCGATACACTTGCCCTTTGAACAATCTACTCTTGTGGGTAAGCTTGTAACAACCTCTTTTGTGTGTCTAGGCTGTCCCGCAATGATACATGGTAAGACTTTTAGTATAGATTTGATTTGTTTACCTCTTTCCCAACAAGTTTTTGGCGCCGTTGTCGGGGATTGCTTTTTCAATATTAAGAAAATCTCAAATTTAATTGAATTGAGCAATTTGTGTTTTACTTTATTTTAATTCTATTTTTGTTTATTGTTAACTTTTTTTTTATTTTATAATTTTTATTTTTATTTTATTTTATTTTAATTTTTTTATTTTATTTCATAATTCTTTCTAGTGTATGCTCACTCGTTCTAAGTGTTCTACAACTTGTTTATTTGATCTGGAGATTGAAAGAATAGTCTGTAGACAAAGAAAGGAAGCGAGAGACCAAAGAATGGTAGAGGGAAAAAGATCAATTCAAGATTATATGACACCTACTGCTAGAGGCACCCCTAGAAGCATTGCGGCCCCTAGTATGGAGGCCAACAACTTTGAACTTAAACTAGCACTCATAACCATGGTCCAGAGCTCCATACAGTTTGGGTGCATTGCCGAACGAAGACTTCAATCTACATCTAACAAAGTTCTTCCGATTGACGGACACCATAATGTATAATGGAGTCTCCAATGATGCCCTTTTCCCCTTCTTAGTATCTGAAAAGGTAAATGCATGATTTTTCTCACTCCCAGCCAATTCCATCACAACTTGGGAGGATCTCATCTATAATTCTTGGGAAAGTACTTTCCCCCATCAAGGTTCTCTAAGCTTATGACAGAGATATGTTGCTTCCAGCAATATGAACCAAAATCCTTATTTGAGGCACAAGAGCGATTTGGGGAACTGTTGAGAAGATGCCCGCATCATGATTTTCCAACTTGGAGGCAGATGCAAATCTTTTACAGTGGCCTATCCATCAATAACAGGGCCACGATGGATGCCGTAGCAGGAGGATCTCTTATAAGGAAAGACCCAGATGACACATTCAAATTGATAGACGAAATGACATCTGTCAGCTTTTAGTGGCACATAACTGACTTGTATAACCTCAGAACAACCTCCGATAAGTCAGATGGCAGCCCTTACAAAGTAACTAGAGTGCTTAATAAAGGCACAAGATCAACCCACAAAGTCAGTACATAATACAGAGTTTGATCAAGAGAAGGTTACCTTCATGGGTAATAACTGTAAGCCAGGATGGCGTAATAGCAATACAACCCCTTGGGGAAATCACCAAGGAAATTAGAATGCGCCATATCGCCCTCCCCATGTGCAAAGTCAAGGGGAGAAGGTAGATAGAAAAGAAGCTTCCAGATTTCAATCCAATTTTCTAGAACAGATGATGAAATACATGCACAACTCTGACGAAAAAATAGCAAAACTTGAGGCCCAGATGGAACAACAAATTGAGAGGGAAGATAAGAGGTTTGCAAAAATCAAATCTGAGATGAGGACCTAGTCTTCAGAGCTTGAGTCTCAGTTAGAGCAAATCACGAGTCTCCTCAGTCAGAAAGCATTAGGAATATTACCATCCCAACCAGAACCAAATCCTAGGGAACAAGCAAAGGCTATTACCTTGAGAAGTGGGAAGAGCCTCATTGGAACACAAACATACAAGTCATGCACACCTATGCTCATAGAGGAGCACGCCCTTGCATCACCCTGCACGCCTATGCTTTTTGATACAGCATGACCGTGCATAGAACAACACACCCATGTAGACAATGAAGGCACAATTGTGCTCAACGAAAGCAAGGCCATGCTCAATGATGAGCAAGGCCGTGCTTACCACCCAGATGCAAAAAAAGAAACAAGGGAGGATGCATCAACTGTGCTGAAGCCGAAAGTTCCATTTTCGCACGATATATGGGTAAATAGAGAAACCCACAGTTCAATAAGTTTCTCGCGATCCTCAAAAAGCTCCACATCAATATTCGTTTTGTTGAAGCCATCTCACAGATGCCTAAATATGCTAAGTTCCTCAAGGAGATGCTAAGCAAAAAAAAAAAAAAAATTGGAAGAATTCAAGACAGTCAGATTGAATGAGGAATGCTCAGCAATTCTACTAAAGAAGCTGCCTCCTAAGCTTAAGGATCCAAGGAGTTTTATGATTCCACGAACTATAGGCAACTCTTATTTTGATAGAGCGCTAGCATTAATTTAATGCCATTTTATGTGTTTAGAAGGTTGGGTGTGCAAGAACCCAAACGAACTTCAATATCTTTGCAGCTTGTTGATCGTTCGATAACATATCCTAGGGCATAGTGGAGGATGTTCTGGTCAAGGTAGATAAGTTCATATTTCCTGCAGATTTCATTGTCCTTGACATAGAAAAGGATGACAAAGTACCCATCAAACTAGAGAGGCCTTTCCTAGCCATACGAAGAACAATAATAGATGTTTATCAAGGGAAGCTTACATTAAGATTGAATGATGCGAAAGTAGTATTTAAAGTTTTTAATTCACTCAAACATCCCTTCACTTTTGATTCATGTAATTTTGTGACAGCTGCAGATGCTACCCCATTGTCCCTGAATGTGTCGTAGGTACAAGATGAATTAATAAAAGATGCATTGGAAAGGATACTTACATTGGAAATAGTGGAGCGCCAGGAAGATGGTTCGAGTGAAGGATGTTTGAAGATCTAGGAAAGCATTCTAGAAAAAGAATCAAGCCATCAGTTGAAGAACCTTCTGAACTAGAACTCAAACCCCTTCCCTTAAATCTTAAGTATGCCTTTTTAAGCCCTCCATCTCACTTACCCATGATATTAAGGGCATTAATGATATTAAGGGCATCAGCCCTTCCATATACAGTCATAGAATTTACTTGGAGGAAGAATTCAAACCAAAAGTGCAACCCCAAAGGTGATTAAATTTCAATCTAAAAGTAGTGAAAAAGGAGGTAATTAAGTTGTTAAATGCTGATATCATATTCCTAATCTCTGATAGCCCTTAGGTGAGTCCTGTCTAGGTTGTACTAAAGAAAGGAGGGACCATAGTCATGCAGAATGAGCAACAGGAGCTCATTGCCGTCAGAAAGGTAACCGGGTGGAGAATGTGTATCGATTACAGGAAGCTTAATGAAGCCACCCGGAAGGATCACTTCCCCCTACCCTTTATTGATGAAATGTTAGAGAAGTTAGTTGGGCATGAATTTTACTGTTGTTTAAATGGCTATTCTGGTTATATGCAAATACTTGTGGCTCCTAAAGATCAAGAAAAAAATCACTTTTACATGCCCCTATGGCACATTTGCATATAAATGAATGCCTTTTGGATTATGTAATGCCCCACTACTTTTCAAAGATGTATGATGGCTTTATTTTCTGATTTGTTAGAGGATTGCATTGAAATCTTCATGGATGATTTTTCTATGTATGGTATCACATTTGATAGTTGTGTACATAACTTGGATTTAGTTTTATAGAGATATTGAAAGGCCAATTTGGTTCTAAATTGGGAGAAGTGTCAGTTCATGGTCAATGAATGCATTGTTTTAGGACACAAGGTATTAGGAAAAGGTATTGAAGTAGACCTTGCCAAGATTGGGGTTATTGCTAAACTACCTCCCTTAGATGTGTTAAGGCCGTCAGGAGTTTTCTAGGGCTTGTTGGGTTTTATAGGAGGTTTATAAAAAAATTCTCAAGAATAGCAAAACCCCTTTCTGATTTATTAGCTAAAGATGTAGAGTTTAACTTTGATGAAGCATGTTTATTTGCTTTAATGAAATTAAAAGAGAAATTAATGATTGCTCTTGTGATTGTGGCCCCTAACTGGTCTTTACCTTTTGAGCTAATGTGTGATGCTAGTGATGCAGCTATGGGAGTGGTTCTAGGATAAAGGCGGGATAAGGTGTTTCAGGCCATCTACTATGCAAGTAAAGCCTTGGACGAAGCTCAACGTAATTACACCGTTACAGAGAAGGAATTACTTGTTGTCTTTGCATTTGATAAATTCTGTTCTTATTTGATAATATCCAGAGTTGTTGTCTTCATTGACCATTCTGCAATTAAGTATTTGTTGTCAAAACAGGATGCTAAACTGAGAATTATACGGTGGATTCTTCTCTTTCAAGAGTTTGATGTAGAAATTAAAGACAAGAAAGGAAGTGAGAATGTTGTAGCAGATCATTTGTCTCGATTAGATGTTTCAGTAAGGGAGCCCACAGAGAGAGATCAAGGATTCGTTTCCTGACGAGAGGCTCCTCGCAGTCTCTGATGCACCATGGTATGCTGATTTTGTAAATTATCTAGCAGGTAATGTAACCCCTAAACTACCCAATAAGCATAGGCTTAGGAAGTTTTGGTTTGATGTGAAGCATTATATTTGGGATGAACCTCTTTAAAATTTGTGGAGACAACATGATTAGGAGGTGTGTTTCAGAGAGTGAAGTTAATGAGATCCTTAACCATTGCCATTCTAGGGAGGTGGGAGGTCATTGTGGCCCATCAAAAACCACTCATAAGGTCTTGCAGTGTGGTTTTTACTGGCCTACTTTATTTAAAGATGCTTATTTATTGTTAAGTCATGTGATAGGTGCCAAAGAAGTGGTAACATATCCAAAAAACATGAAATGTCTCTTAGTAATATGCATAGATTTCATGGGACCTTTCCTTAAATCCATGCATAATGAGTACATATTAATAACTGTTGATTATGTTTCCAAATGGGTAAAGGCTGTAGCACTACCCACTAATAATACTCGAGTTGTGATCAAATTTGTAAAGAAAAATATTTTCACTAGATTTGGAAACCCTAGGGCTATTATTAGTGATATGTGGCACCCATTTTTACAATAAACAATTTAAAGCTCTTTGATAAAATATTATGTCACCCATAAGGTGGCCACTCCTTATCATCCTCAAACTAGTGGGCAAGTTGAGATATCTAATAAGGAATTGAAAAGAATCTTGAAGCACACTGTTAACAACTCTAGGAAAGATTGGTCTCTGAAATTGGATGATGCACTTTGGGCCTATCGCACTGCTTTCAAAACCCCTATTGGTATGTCCCCTTATCATTTGGTTTTCGGTAAAGCATGTCATTTACTAGTTGGGCTTGAACACAAGGCTTACTGGGCTTTGAAGTTCCTAAATTTTGATTCATAGGTCAGAGGTGAAAAGAGATTGTTGCAGCTCAATGAATTGGAGGAATTGTGTTTTGAGGCATTTGAAAATGCCAAGTTATACAAAGAGTGCACTAAGAGGTGGCATGATAAACATATTTATAATAGGAGTTTTCAAGCAGGTGACAGGGTTCTGATCAATAACTCTCAACTGTGACTGTTTCCTAGAAAACTGAAATCCAGATGTTATGGCCCCTACAATGTTGTCAAGGTTCCTCTATATGGATTACTAGAAGTATTCAAGCATGGAGAAGAACTGATAAGTCTGTAATTAGGCCCTCTTTTATAGCCTAATTATTCATATTTGACATTTATTTGAACTGATTTTTACACTAATTTAGTGGTTAATTGCGCAGTTTGATACGAAAAGACCACGAGTAGATTTTGGATACATTTTGGGCCCAAATGAATGGGCCTCAAAGCCTCACAGCAGCAAGCATGCCCAATGAAGCACGGGGGTGCTTTGATGATATGCACGGCCGTGCTGCATCATCATGCACGGTCGTGCTTTGTTCGGTAAGCCAAACTTGCCTAATTCAAAGAAGTGAAAAATTCTATAAATGGAGGGGAAAAAGCATCATGAGGGGAACCCTTGGCTGAGCACAGAATTACACAAAACCTTTTCTTCGAGATTTCAGATCATTTTCCACCTTTCTCGTAGGATCATTGGCACACACTTGGCGGAACTTAGAGCTTCAAGTGACCATACTTGAAGACTAAAGATTCAATTCTTATTCGAGTTTGTTTTACTGGTTCATTATAGATATGTTATTGATTGTTTTAGTTCTTTCTTTCTACATAAGTAGCTAAATCCATAGCTAGGGCTATGTGAATTATCGTTTATGACTTTATGGGATTTTGATATTTGAATCTAAATATGATTTCCACTTTGTGATTAGGATTTATCTTATCATTTCTAATTCTTCACCCGAATTAATTACATTGTCAGGTGATCGTACCTCAGGTAATTAATAGATCTATAGGATAAAACGAGAGGAAAGATTAGGTAGACCAAACCAATCTTCATCTTCTAATCATTATTAAATTAACAAATTCATAGGCTCCTTAGACTTTTTCTAAATTAATAACCTGCATGATCATTGGGGATATTAACTTAGGAAAAAGAATATTAATACTGCATGACCATTGAGTATTAATAGTATTAGTATGAATGATTAGTAATCACTAGGAAATCAGATTTAGATCTAAATAGAAGAATATCATAAAGGATTGAATGAGAATAATTATATGCCCTAGGTTCCTCTCCAATAAGTTTAACCAAAACGTGTTTTGTGTTTCTTACTCTTAGTTTTTACAGTTGATTTTATAAATTCTTGGTTTTAAATTAATTTCATATCCTTGAAGCTCAAACAATTAAATTAGAAAAACGCTTAGTAATTGATAAACAATCCTTATGGGACGATATTTCGGGAACTTAGTTGAAAACCTTTTATTACTTCTCGATGGGTACACTTACCCGACGAACAAGTTTTTGGCGCCATTGCCGGGGATTGCTTTTTCAATATTAAGAAAATCTAAAATTTAATTGATTTGAGCAATCTGTGTTTTACTTTATTTTAGTTCTGTTTTGTTTATTGTTAATTTTTTTATTTTATTTTTTATAATTTTTGTATTTATTTTATTCTTATTTTTTTATTACTTTTGATGTATGCTCACTCGTTCTAAGTGTTTTACAGCTTATTTGTTTGATCCAGAAATTGAAAGGACAGTTCGTAGACAAAGAAAAGAAGTGAGAGAGCAAAGAATGGCAGAGGGAAGGAGATCGATCCAAGATTACATGATGCCCATTGCCAGAGGCACTCCTAGAAGTATCGCGGCACCTAATATGGAGGCAAATAATTTTGAGTTGAAGCCAGCACTCATCACCATGGTTCAGAACTCCATACAATTTGGGGGCTTGCCTAACAAAGACCCCAATCTGCATCTGACAAAGTTCATCTGATTGACGGACACCATAAAATACAATGGAGTCTCCAACGATGCCATTCGACTCCGCTTGTTTCCATTTTCAGTGTCCGAAAGAGTGAATGCATGGTTTTCCTCACTCCCAGCCAATTCCATCACAACTTGGGAGGATCTCACTCAATAGTTCTTAGGAAAGTACTTTCCTCCATCAAGATCGTCCAAGTTGATGACAGAAATATGTTGCTTCCAGCAGAATGAGACAGAATCATTGTTTGAGGCGTGGGAGCGATTCGGAGAATTATTGAGAAGATGCCTGCACCATGACTTTCCAACTTGGAGACAAGTACAGATCTTTTATAGTGGCCTATCCTTCCATAATAGGGCCATAATTGATGCCGCCGCAGGAGGATCTCTAATAAGGAAAGACCCAGATGACGCATACAGATTGATAGATGAAATGGCATCTGCTAGTTTTCAGTGGCACACAACAGACACTTACAACTTCAAGAGAAAAGAAGTTGCGCCAGTCTATCAAGCAGAGAGCAATAACCCACTGTTAACCTAAATGGCAGCTCTCACAAAGTAACTGGAGTGGTTGATGAAAGCACAAGATCAACCCACAAAGTCAGCGCATAATACAGAGTTTGATAAGGAAGAGACGAACTTTATGGGTAATAATTATAATTCAGGATGGCGCAATAGTAATACAAATCCTTGGGGAAGTCGCCAGGGAAATCAGAATGCGCCCTATCGACCTCCTCATGTGCAAAATCAAGGAGAGAAGCTAGAAAGAAGAGAAGCTCCTAGATTCCAATCCAATTTTCAAGAACAGATGATGCAATACGTGCATAACTCTGACAAGAGAATAGAAAAACTGGAGGCACAAATGGAACAATAGATTGAGAAGGAAGATAAGAGGTTTGCAGAAATCAGAGCTGAGATGAGGACTCAATCTTCAAAGCTTGAATCCTAGTTGGAGCAAATCACAAGTCTTCTCAGTCAAAGAGCACTAGGAACATTGCCATCCCAACCAGAACCGAATCCTAAGGAACAAGCTAAAGCAATTACTTTAAGAAGTTGGAAAAAACTTGAGTGAAACGCAACCACATAATCCATGCACGCTTGTGCTTGTTGATCAGCACGCCCTTGCATCACCCTGCACGCCCATGTTGGCTCAATAAGAACGGTCGTGCTTTGAAAAGCACGCCCATGCTGACACTGAATGCACGCCTATGCTTAACCCACAAAGGCCGTGCTTACAGAGAACACGGCCGTGCTTGATGATGAGCAAGGCCGTGCTTGCCAATCAGATATGAAAAAAGAAGCAAAGGATGATGCATTAATGATGCCAAGGTCGAAAGTTCCATTTCCACAATGGTTAATGGCTACCTAGAGAGACCCTCAGTTTAATAAATTTCTTGGGATTCTCAGAAAACTCCACATCAATATCCCTTTTGTTGAAGCCATTTCACAGATGCCTAAATATGCTAAATTCCTTAAAGAGATGCTAAGCAACAAAAGGAAATTGGAAGAATTCGAGACAGTCAGATTAAATGAGGAGTGCTCAGCAATATTGCTAAGAAAGCTGCCACCTAAGCTTAAGGATCCAGGGAGTTTTACAATTCCATGCACAATAGGCAACTCTTATTTTGATAAAGCACTCTGTGATCTAGGCACTAGTATTAATCTAATGTCATTTTCTGTGTTTAGAAGGTTGGGTATGTAGGAACCCAAGCCAGCCTCAATTTCTCTGCAGCTTGTTGATCGCTCGATAACGTATCCTAGGGGCATAATGGAGGATGTCCTGGTCAAGGTGGATAAGTTCATATTCCCTGCAGATTTCATTGTCCTTGACATAGAAGAGGATGACGAAGTACCCATCATACTAGGAAGGCCTTTCCTAGCTACAGGAAGAACGATAATAGATGTTCAGCAGGGGAAGCTTACATTAAGATTGAACGAAGAGGAAGTAGTATTTAAAGTTTTTAATTCACTTAAGCATCCCTCCACTTTTGATTCGTGTAATTTTGTGTCAACTACAAATGTTACCTCTCTCTCTATGAATGTGTCACAGGTACAAGATGGATTAATGAAAGATGTATTGGAGAGAATACTTACATTAGAAAGGAGGGATTTACACGACACTGAAGAGATAATCGATGAGATCTTAGTATTGAACAGTGGGGTACCTGGAAGATGGTTCGAATGAAGGATATTTAAAGATTTAGGAGAACATTCCCAGAAAAGAGCCAAGCCATCAGTCGAAGAACCTCCTGAACTAGAACTCAAGCCTCTTCCTTCGAATCTTAAATATGTTTTTTTACACCCTCCATCTCACTTACCTATAATTATTTCTGCCAATTTGACAGGTAGCATGGAGGAGAAGCTTCTGAGAGTACTAAGAGAGAACAAGGAGGCTTTCGGGTGGAGCATCAATGACATTAAGGGCATCAGTCCTTCCATATGCACTCATAGAATTCACATGGAGGAGGAGTTCAAACCAAAAGTACAACCCCAAAGGCGATTAAATCCTAATCTGAAAGAAGTAGTAAAAAGGAGGTAATTAAGTTATTTGATGCTGATATCATATTCCCAACCTCTGATAGCCCTTGGGTAAGTCCTGTGCAGGTTGTATCGAAGAAAGGAGGGACTACTGTTATGTAGAATGAGCAACACGAGCTCATAGCCATCAGAAAGGTAACCGGATGGAGGATGTGTATTGACTACAAGAAGCTTAATGAAGCCACTAGGAAGGATCACTTCCCTCTACCCTTTATTGATCAGATATTAGAGAAGTTAGCAGGGCATGAATATTACTGTTGTTTAGATGGCTATTCTGGTTATATGCAAATACCCGTAGCTCTTGAAGATTAAGAAAAAACTACTTTTACATGCCCCTATGGTACATTTGCATATAAACGAATGCCATTTGGATTATGTAATGCCCCTGCTACCTTTCAAGGTGTATGATGGCTTTATTTTCAGATTTGTTAGGTCATTGTATTGAGATTTTTATGGATGATTTTTCTGTATATGGCACCACATTTGATAGTTGTGTACATAACTTGAATTTAGTTTTACAGAGATGCAGGAAGGCCAATTTGATTTTAAATTGGGAGAAGTGCTAGTTTATGGTGGATGAATGCATTGTTTTGGGGCACAAGGTGTCAGGACGAGGTATTGAAGTAGACCCTGCCAAGATTGAGGTTATTTCTAAACTTCCTCCCCTACAAGCGTTAAGGCAGTCATAAGTTTTCTAGGGCATGCTGGGTTCTATAGGAGGTTCATACAAAACTTCTCAAAAATAGCAAAACCTCTTTCTGAATTGTTAGCTAAAGATGTAGAATTTAAATTTGATGAAACATGTTTATCTGCCTTCATGAATTTAAAAGAGAAATTAACGATTGCTCCTGTGATTGTAGCTCCTGACTGGTCTTTACCTTTTGAGCTAATGTGTGATGCTAGTGATGCAGCTGTGGGAGTAGTTCTAGGGCAAAGGCGAGATAAGGTGTTTCAGGCTATTTACTATGCAAGTAAAACCTTGGATAACGCTCAGCGTAATTACACCGTTACAGAGAAGGAATTACTTGCTGTTATCTTTGCATTTGATAAATTCTGTTCTTATTTGATAATGTCCAGAGTTGTTGTCTTTACTGACCATTCTGCCATCAAGTATTTGTTGTCAAAACAGTATGCTAAACCAAGGATTATACGATGGATTCTTCTTCTCCAAGAGTTTGATGTAGAAATTAGAGATAAGAAAGGGAGTGAGAATGTCGTAGCAGATCATTTGTCTCGACTGGATGCTTCAGTGAGGGAACCCACAGTGAAGGAGATCAAGGATTCTTTTCCTGATGAGAGGCTCCTCGCAATCTCTAAGGCACCTTGGTATGCAGATTTTGTAAATTATCTGGCAGGTAATGTAACTCCTAAACTACTTGACAAGCATAGGCTTAGAAAGTTTTGGTCTGATGTGAAGCATTATATTTGGGATGAACCTTATCTTTTTAAGATTTGTGGGGACAATATGATTAGGAGGTGCGTTTCAGAGAGTGAGGTTAATGAGATTCTTAATCATTGCCATTCTAAGGAGGTGAAAGGTCATTGTGGCCCGTCGAAAATCACTCATAAGATCTTGCAGTGTGGTTTTTATTGGCCTACTTTGTTTAAAGATGCTCATTTATATATTAAGTCCTCTGATAGGTGTCAAAGAAGTGGAAATATATCTAGGAAACATGAAATGCCTCTTAGTAATATCTTGATTTGTGAATTATTTGATGTCTGGGGCATAGACTTCATGGGGCCTTTCCCCAAATCCATGCATAATGAATATATATTAGTAGCTGTTGATTATGTTTCTAAATGAATATATATTTTTCTAAATTTTTAAAGAAAAATATTTTCACTAGATTTGGAACCCCTAGGGCTATTATTAGTGATGGTGGCACCCATTTTTGTAATAAACAATTTGAAGCTCTTTTAACAAAATATGGTGTCAACCATAAAGTGGCCACTCCTTATCATCCTCAAACTAGTGGGCAAGTTGAGATATCTAATAAGGAATTGAAAAGAATTTTAGAGCGTCCTGTTAACAACTCCATGAAAGATTGGTCTTTGAAATTGGATGATTCACTCTGGGCTTATCACACTACTTTCAAAACCCCTATTTGTATGTCTCCTTATCGTTTGGTTTTTGGTAAAGCATGTCACTTACCTGTTGAGCTTGAACACAAGGCCTACTGGGCCTTGAAGTTCTTAAACTTTGATTCGCAGGTTATAGGTGAGAAGAGATTGTTGCAGCTCAATGAATTGGACGAGTTACGTTTTGAAGCATTTGAAAATGCCAAGTTATACAAAGAGCGCACTAAGAAATGGCATGATAAACACATTTATCATAGGAGTTTCCAAGCAAGTGATAGGATTTTGATCTACAACTCTCGGTTGCAACTATTTCCTGGAAAACTGAAATCCAGATGGTATGGCCCCTACAATGTGGTCAAAGTTCTCCCATATGGAGTTCTAGAAGTGTCCAAGCATGGAGAGGAACCTTTCCGTATCAATGGGCTGAGAGAGAAGCTATATATAGAGAATGTGACCCCTCCTGGTCACACGATAATACTTGATTAGCACAGACAAGATGTCAGGCTCGCGACATTAAACAAGCGCTTCCATCCTTATCTGCATTATCACTATGAAACTATAGTAGTCACTTCGGGCAAAAATTTCTGCACTATAAATAGGATTTGAGAAATTAGGGTACAGAGCTTTTTACATAACTTTAGATTCTTTTGCCAATTTGGGAGCATTTTGCAGAGCTTAGGATCCTTGGGTGATAGCCAAGGCCAATCTTAGGGTTTGATTTACAATTTCTCTTAATTTTCCTTTAATTCTTGCATTATGATGTTGATTTCCCTTTGTTTCCATCTTGAATTTGTAAGACCCATCCCTATGGAGGGATAAACTTTCTTCTAATCCTTAGTGAGTTCATGGATTCTTGAATTCTTGGGTATGAATGTCAATATAATTCCGTTTTCTTCATGAATTTACATTTCTCAACTCTTTGAATTGAATTAATGGTCGAATGAGGGGGACATTACTTAATTAACCCCAATTCATTTTAATGAAATTCTTAACTTAGTTTGCTTAATACTAAGTTGATTTCTAAGGTTGCGTAATCTTGGGGATGAGAGATTGGAGCCCATGTAAATTGCTTAATTGGTATGGGATATTAAGGTTAATTCTTGCTTTTTGAGTTACCCTAATTCAGAGGAATAGGAAAAGTATTGAATCTTGAGAGGGATAGGGATAGAATTATATGAACAAACTAAGGATTGCATATTTCATTGATTGGATTCATTAATTTCATCACTTGCCTTTACATTAAAATTGGAATTACACAAAACCCCTTTGTTTTAATTGCTTTCATAGTAAATGTTCACAACATGTTCAATGTATGTTACAAACCAAAGTCGTTGAAGACAACCTAGGCTTGCACCCTAGATACTACAAACTTTTTCTGCATATTTTGATGAAGGTTGACGACAAATCTTTTTGCAAAACGAAACAAAAATTTTGCGTATTATCAAATTGACGCCGTTGCCGAGGACTTTGGTGTTAATTTTGCATTGAACTTGTTAGTTGCTCTGTTTTAGTGTTCTGTTTTCAATTTTTCTACATTTTGCCCTGTTTTTGCTGCAGAATTCTGCAGAATTTGTACTTGTGTGTTGCATATTTTCGTGCCATAGTTGCAACCTCTTTTTGTTTTTGCTGTTTAGTGTTAATGCTTTATTTTACTGCACTTAGTTATTAGTTTTTCTGCATAATTGCTATCTGAATTTTTCTGCAATTTTTGCTATTTCATCTAGTTTACTTCTTTCCATTGTTCATAGTTAATTTCTAGTGCATGACCAGATCAAATCCTAGAGACTTGTATCCACTTGATCCAGAGATTGATAGGACATTTCATAGTAGCATTAGAACACATAGGAATAGTTTTGAACATTTTAAGGAGTCTTCATCTCCTTCATCTATATATTCATCACCTCATTCATTAAAATTTGAAATTGAAAAAATGGCTGACAATGAAAGAACATTAAAGGAGCTGGCTGCACCGGATGTAACATATCAAACTTTATGCATACAGTATCCTGACATTGATACTCTTTTTGTACTAAAGACTGGACTAATACACTTGTTGCCAAGATTTCATGGCCTTGCAGGTGATGATCTGCACAAACATCTCAAGGAGTTCCACATTGTTTGTTCAACCATGAGGCCACAAAGTGTGCCTGATGAGCATGTCAAATTAAAGACTTTTCCGTTCTCTCTGATGGATGCAGCCAAGGATTGGCTCTACTATCTTCCTCCAGGATCTATTGCTAGTTAGGATAACTTGAAAAGACTTTTCCTGGAGAAAATTTTCCCAGTATCAAGAGCTGCATCCATAAGAAAGGAAATATGTGGGATAAGACAACTTGAAAAAGAAACCCTCTATGAATATTGGAAAAGATTCAAGAGGTTGTGTGCTAGCTGCCCCCATCACCAAATTAGTGATCAATTGTTGATACAATACTTCTATGAGGGACTGCATCCTATGGACCGAAGCATGATAGATGCCGCAAGTGAAGGGGCGTTGGTTGACAAAACTCCGGTTGCAGTCCGCAACTTGATTGAGAACATGGCCGCCAACACCCAACAATTTGCAACAAGGCAAAATTCTTGTGTTACCAGAAATGTGAGTGAAGTACAAGTTGTTGAATCTAGTAAGCTGGAACACAAACTTGATAAATTAGCATCCATGGTGAAGCAATTGGCTTCCATGCAAAAGAGTGTTGCTACACCTTCACCTCCTCCACCATCTGTTCCAGCCATGTTGTGTGGCATTTGTTCAGCTACAGACCACTACACTGATAGCTGTCCCACACTACAAGAGTCTGACACTCTAGAAGGTAATCCTCAAGCTTATGCTGCAAACATTTACACTAATAAATTTCCTTTTCCAAATTTGCAGCAACAGCCCAATTGGGATCTATCTTCCAATAGATACAACCCAGGTTGGAGGAACCATCCAAATCTAAGATGGAGAAACAATTCTCAACAGCATAATCAGCAGCAAAGCACTCAATACCAAGCACATCATGTTGGCCCAAATAGATCCCATCAATCCCAACATCAACCACAACAAACCCAGCACCATCACTAACCATCTTCTTCACAACCAAATGCATCCCAGAAAGATGAACTATCTTTGGAGGAGCTCATGAAGCAATTGACTGGTGTGTAAAAATCTGATCACTGGGCAAGTGTACCCGTTGTCGAAGTAATATTATTAAAATTAAAATTAAAGTACCAAGTGTCGTATCCACAGGGACTGTTATTAAGAAACTTTTCCTTAATTGCGTAATTGTTAATAAATATGAAAAATAAACCTTGTTGATGAAATTGCTAGAAGTAAAAGAATAATAAATTAAAAGGAACAGATATTCTAGTGAAAATAAATTATAGAAAATTATGACTAAAGGTATTCAATGTAAAAAGGCAAGTATCTAGACTGTAAATCCCCCTAAGTGTCCAAATAACTGAGATTCTTCTTCAACTACTTAGTTCCAAACCCTTATCGCTGCAGTAAATTTCAAATTAAATCAATACCTTTCTCAAGGATAATGATTCCTAACCCTCAGTTGATTAATCGGAATCTCTTCCTTAATTAATACCCCTAGGTTGCATTAAGTTCATTATGAATTCCATAATTAGGGTTAATCCTAATACAGAAAACTCACGTCTTTCTATCTTTAGAAATACATTCAAGTCTTTTTAATTGAGCAATGTTAATTTCATGCAGGAATTTTACTCAAATTCAAACAAGAAAACAAGATAGAGAAAATTGATACTACTCAATTAAACCCAAGAGAAAAGAACATGAAATAGTATTAGAAGAATTCCAGAAAATTTAGTCAATTAGGATTCATTACGTCTAGATACTCAAAGGAAAGTTAGAACCTAAACATCTTCAAATTAAAATTACAAAAGAGATAAAATAAAATGCTTAATCCCATCCTCTTGCCGTCTCTGAGTCTTTCATCTCCAAAAAACCGCCTCAGGTTTGAGTTTAGTTCTCCTTTTATAGGAATTATCCTAGGGTTAATTTTCTTGCAAAAGTTAAATTTCTGACGCGCGTAAAAGTACATGCCCAAGTACACGGCCATGTACTTGGCCGTGTACATCTCTGTTTTCTAATAGATGCCCTTCAAAGCTTTCCATAAAAGTACACGCTCATGTACACGGCCATGTATCTGGCCGTGTACATCTCTGGTTTTGATGATACACTTCAATTGACGCGACCAGTGAGATACACGCTCATATACACAGGCATGTACTTGCCCGTATATATCTCTGGTTTCTTTTTCTTCAATTCTCGACATCTTTAAGGCTTTCACTTCTTGATCCTTTTTCCTGAAATATGAATAAAATGAAATTAATAATAGTAAATTTTCTCAATGAATAGCTTAAAACTCTCAATTATCATTCATGAATTACAATGTAGGATCAAGTATAGAAAGCATTTATCAAATTCCCCCGAACTTGAATGATTGTTTGTCTCCAAGCAAAGAAATGGATCAATTTTACCCTTGACAACAAAGAATCAAATTCCTGAATTTATTATTATTATTATTATTGTTATTTTTATTTTATTTTCTTTTTAGAGGGAAAGTAATTCTTAAACATCAAATTGTTCTTTCTTTTGCTCTCGACCTCTGTAACTTCAGACAGAACTGAAATAAGGACCTCTCTACCATTAGCTCTTAAAATTTTAATTCAAAACTTTGAATTCTTCCACAAGGTGTTATTTAATTTTCTTTACTTTGAGCCATGATCGGCTAATAGGGTGCATTTTATGCTCCATCCCAATTAGCACAAGGTATTAATGGAAAATTCCACCCCTTGCTTTCCACATCGGTACCTCAAACAATTTCGGGGTTCTAGGATGTGGTATTCGGACATTGCCTGCAATCCACATTCAACTAGTTATGCTTCTATGGCATGCTCTTTTATTTCTGAGTAGAGCCCCAATTTTTCAAATATTAACGATTCTTAAAAAAAAATTTGCATAGATTCAAGGGCATAGATTCAAGGTCCTCAAATCAGAAAAATCTTCCGATACTTCAATCGAGAAACAATCAAAAACACAAATCTAATGTCTAGAATAACTGCATATAAATATTTTTTTTTGTTTTTATTTTTATTTTCAGGAATATCATCTTCTATGCAACAGTAAATTTGACTCAGTATTGCTCAAGAATAAAACAACAATTCAGTTCAAACATCTATAATTATCTACCCCACATTGTAAGATTTGCATTGTCCTCAATCAAATATAAGAATTAAAGTGCAATTGAAACTTCCCTGAAAAGTAAGTAAATAAGCAAAGAATCTTGGGAAGCAAAACTAATATGAGATTGACTTGGAAAGGAAACCTGATTAAAATTGATTTATAAGAAGATTGAACTCAGTTCATAATGACAAAAGGAGTAGAACGATCAAAATAATGCGATAAAGAAACAGAAGCAATAAACAGACAAAAGCAATTTAAATCCTAAACATAACATAAGTAAAAAATTCAACAACTAAGACTCCTAATTGCAGACTAAACTGCTCATCATCTGAGTCTTCATCATCTATACTAAGAAAGTGGTCAGAAGGAGATAGGGTTCATGCTGGGGTGAGGACGCTTATTCAAAATATAAATAAATGAGGAAATAAATAACTAAATTAAAATAAACTAAACCTACCTAACCTAAATTATTTAATGTAATTCAACATTCAAAATTCAACATGGAGGAGTTTAAACTCCTCATTTGCAAAAGTTTGCAGTTGACCCCCTGGTACAGTTTGAGCCTATGTTTATTTACGTTAAAATTTCCTTTTTCTGGATGAGTTAATTCAATTATACCGCAAGGAAATACCTTATGCACAGTAAACGGTCCAGACCAATGAGATTTGAGTTTACCTGAGAATAATTTGAGGCGAGAGTTGTACAACAGTACTACTAAATCACCTTTTTGAAATAGTTTACCTCCCTTGATTTTTTTATGATGGTAGACCTTCAATTTTTCATCTGGTGGTTCATTAATGAATGGGTTGGGTTGCTTCTCTGATTTCCACTCCAAAACTTTGAAGTCTCTCTTTCTCCATAATGGCTTAGTGGCTTCTAAATGACACCACTGTTCTTGAGTTACCAAGCTCATATCATCTTTTCCTCTATCATGAACTAAGCTTCTTTCCAATGGGTTTGAAATCAAGAATTCCTGTGCATAATTAGAAACATAATCATTAATTACATTAATAAAGTAGCAAGAATCATCTTGTTTCAAAGACTTTTTTATTACATCAGGAATTTTGAAAGTGACTTTTTCATCTCCAACCCTCAAAATTAACTTTCCATCCCTCACATCAATTATAGCCCTTGCAGTAGCTAAAAATGGACGACCTAAGATCAAAGGGACATCAGTGTCCTCATCCATATCAAGAATTACAAAATCAACAGGAAAAATAAATTTGTCCACTTTTACAAGCACATCCTCAATGATACAACTAGGATATTTAATTGACCTATCAGCTAGTTGAATACTCATCCTAGTTGGCCTAGGTTCCCTTAAACCTAATTTCTTAAAAATAGAATATGGCATCAAATTAATGCTAACACCTAAATCAGCTAAAGCCCTATCAACTATCAATCTACCAATGAGACAAGGAAGAGTAAAACTCCCTGGATCCTTCAATTTTTCGGGCATCTTGTTTTGCAGAATTGCTGAGCATTCTTCATTTAGAGTTACTGTGGCTAACTCCTCCAATTTCTTCTTGTTGGATAGTAGATCCTTCAGAAATTTGGCGTACTTGGGCATCTGTGCCAAGGCATCAACAAACGGTAAATTAATATGAAGCTGACGAAATAAGGAAAGAAATTTACCAAACTGTTCATCGTCTCTGTCCTTCTTCAATCTAGCTGGGTAGGGGAGTGGGGGTATGAATTCTTTCACTGTAGGGGGTTTTTCTACAGTCTCCTCTTGACATTTATCCTCCTCTTCAACTGCATCTTTTTCTGTTTCTTGCTTCCCCTTCTCTTGTAATGTTCTGTCACTCCTTAATGTTACTGCATTGACCTGCTCCCTAGGATTAGTCTCAGTATTGCCAGGCAAGCTTCCTTGGGGTCTTTCTGATAGGAGTCTAGAAATTTGACCCAACTGAATTTCTAGATTATGGATAGAGGCTTGTTGATTTCTTAGTGCTGTCTTGGTGGATAGAAACCGAGATTCTGAAGTTTGAATGAATTTGGTCATCAGCTCCTCAAGGTTTGACTTCTTTTCGACTAGGGGTGGTGGTCGTTGATGTGGAGTTTGTTGAAACCCTGAGGGTGTGTTGTTCCGTATTGGTTGTTGATTGTTGTTCCACGGTGGGTTTGTATAGTTCCTCGAGCCCGGATTATTCATGCCATTATAATTTTGGTACAGAGGTCTGTTTCCTATCACATTGGCATGTTCTTCTTGAGTAGCTCGACACTCATGATTAGGGTGGCCTCCTCCGCAAATATCACATCTCATCACTGGAGCAACTGGATGGTTAACAGATAAACCATCAATCTTCTTTCCTAAGGCTTCAACTTGCATTGCCAAGGATGTCACTGCATCAAGACTATAGATCCCCGCCGATTTTGCAGGTTTGGATCGAGTGGAGCTCCACTGATAGTTGTTCATTGCCATTTCTTCAAACAGTTCTTGTGCAGCCCTTGGTGTCTTGCTATTCAAAGTACCCCCAGCTGCAGCATCTATCATTTGTCTTGTGGCTGGGTTCAATCCATTGTAGAAGGTTTGCACTTGAAGCCAGTCCGGAATCCCATGATGTGGGCATTTCCGCAACAATTCCTTGAACCTTCCCCCCGTATCGTATAATGTCTCTAACTACAACTGATAGAAGGAAGAGATATCGTTCCTCATTTTGGCAGTTTTCGCGGGAGGGAAATATTTTGCCAAGAATTTTTCCGCCATAGCCTCCCATGAAGTGATAGATCCTCGCGGGAGAGAGTTCAACCATTGCTTTGCTCTGCTCCTAAGAGAAAATGGGAATAGCCTCAAGCGGATTGCATCATCAGTAGCTCAATTAATCTTGAAAGTATCACAGATCTCCAGAAAATTAGCGATGTGAGCGTTTGGGTCTTCATCTTGCAACCCATCAAATTGAACAAACTGCTGAACCATCTGAATAACATTGGGCTTTATTTCAAAATTTCCCTGCACATCCAGACAGACAGTGCTAAACTCTGTCCCCGTTAATGATGGACGAGCATAATCGGACATAGTCCTTGGTTGATCTTCGTTGTTTGCCATTCCTTCTATGTGTGTTTGTGCGTTTTCCTCTGTACTAGCAGTCGCTTCTCTTTCTGAATTTTTCGCAAAGTTCTTTCGATCTCTGGGTCAAATTCAAATAGTTTTTCAGACAGTGCAGTAGAACGGGTTTTGATCATACACTAGAAAAATCAGCTCCTAAAAAGAATGAAAGCAAAATAGTTAAGTTAATTCAAGACTAAAGAAATAAATAAAATTAGTAAATACGTAATAAAGGGAATCCTAATTAAACAGTCCCCGGCAACGGCGCCCAAATTAAAATTACAAAAGAGATGAAATAAAATGCTTAATCCCATCCTCTTACCGTCTCTGAGTCTTTCGTCTCCAAAAAACCGCCTCAGGTTTGAGTTTAGTTCTCCTTTTATAGGAATTATCCTAGGGTTAATTTTCTCACAAAAGTTAAATTTCTGACGCGCGTAAAAGTACACGCCCAAGTACACGGCCATGTACTTGGCCGTGTACATCTCTGTTTTCTAATAGACGCCCTTCAAAGCTTTCCATAAAAGTACACGCTCATGTACATGGCCATGTATCTGGCCGTGTACATCTCTGGTTTTGATGATACACTTCAATTGACGCGACCAGTGAGATACACGCTCATATACACGGGCATGTACTTGCCCGTGTATATCTCTGGTTTATTTTTCTTCAATTCTCGACATCTTTAAGACTTTCACTTCTTGATCCTTTTTCCTGAAATATGAATAAAATGAAATTAATAATAGTAAATTTTCTCAATGAATAGCTTAAAACTCTCAATTATCATTCATGAATTACAATGTAGGATCAAGTATAGAAAGCATTTATCATTGACCATGAACAACATCATTTTCTAGCAGAGAATCGGGGCTAGTATTAAAACTTTGGAGAACCAAATGGGACAGTTAGCCTCATCTCTAAACCAGATGCAATGTCAAGTTTCAGGAAACCTCCCTGCACAAACTGTTATAAATCCCAAAAATGTGAGCGCAATCACCTTGAGGTTTGGAAAAGTGATGCAAGAGCCCACAATTCCCAATGAGAAGGAAGACTCAAGCTGTACTCCAGCTACAGTTAGTCAAAATAGAGAGGAAATGACTCAAGAACAACCAGAACCTACCCCTGCCCAACCAAGGCGGCAGAAGATGTTGAAGGCCAATTCCTATACCATTCCCTCAGAGAGTTATCCAGCCAAGTAAAAAGATTGAAGAGGCTGAGAAAGAGATTTTTGAGACTTTCAGGAAGGTAGAGGTGAACATACCTCTACTAGATGCAATCAAGCAAATACCCAAGTACGCCAAGTTCTTGAAAGACTTATGCACCCACAAGAGGCATCTTAAGGGTAATGAGAAGGTAAATATGGGTAGGAATGTTTCTGCACTTTTTGAAAAACAAAGGTCCACAATGCCTGAGAAATGTAAGGACCCGGGAACATTCACTATCCCATGCATTATTAGAAATAATAGGATTGAGAATGCCATGCTAGATTTAGGAGCATCAATAAATGTCATGCCTTTGTCCATTTTTACTTCACTGTCTCTTGGCCCTCTGCAGCCTACAGGTGTGGTTATTTAGTTAGCCAACAGAAGCATAACAAACCCAGTTGGGATTGTTGAAGATGTACTAGTCAGGGTGAATGATTTCATCTTCCCAGCCGACTTTTACATTTTGGACATGCAAGAGGGAGAGTCAATGAAGAGTGCTGGACCAATCGTATTGGGAAGACCGTTCTTGAAGACCGCAAGAACAAAAATTGATATGCATGCCGGGACACTTACCATGGAGTTTGAGGACAGCATTGTGCGCTTCAACATACTTGATGCTATGAAGCACCCATCTGAAGAACATTCTGTCTTCCAAATTGATTTATTTGATAGATGAACAATTTTCTGAATTCTTAGAAACAGATTTTTCTTTTGATTTTATTAAATGTATAGATATTCCCATTTGTGAATATTGTAATAATTCTTTTATGTGTGACTCTTGTATTTCTAACTTTTTGAATGTGAATTCTGTAACTTATAATATTGAATAGATTGAAAATTTGATAGGGGAAGAATGTGATGTTTTAAGTTCAGCAAGTACAATTGAATCTAACCCCTTTGATTTGAATGTTGCAGAGATTTCTTCTATTGAGAGTGGTAAACCACTTCCCTCTGTGGAGCAACCTCCCACACTGGAGCTTAAACCTTTACCAAAACATATGAAATATGCCTATTTAGAGGCAAATGAGAAGCTTCCAGTGATAATCTCCACCAAGCTGAATGTACAACAAGAGGAGAAACTCCTAGAAGTGATTAAGAGGCACAAGAAAGCTATAGGGTGGACCCTTGCTGATATTCCTGGAATCAGCCCCTCTCTTTGTATGCACAGAATATTATTGGAGGAGGGTGCTAAGCCAGTAAGGCAGCCTCAGAGGAGGGTAAATCCCATTATTCTGGACGTGGTGAAGAAGGAGGTCACCAAGTTGTTGCAAGCTGGGATTATCTACCCTATATCAGATAGCACTTGGGTTAGCCCGGTCCAAGTGGTCCCAAAGAAATCTGGACTCACTTTGGTGAAGAATGAAAAAGATGAGTTGATACCCACCAGAGTCCAAAATAGTTGGAGAGTCTGCATAGACTACAGGAGGCTTAACCAAGCGACCCGAAAGGATCACTTCCCATTGCCTTTCATTGATAAGATGTTGGAAAGGTTGGCTGGTAAGTCTCATTATTGTTTTCTTGATGGTTTTTCTGGTTATTTCCAAATTTGCATTGCACCTGAAGACCAGGAAAAAACCACTTTTATATGTCCTTTTGGCACTTTTGCCTATAGGAGAATGCCCTTTGGCTTATGCAATGCTCTAGGAACATTTCAAAGATGTATGTTAAGTATTTTTTCTGATTTAGTGGAGCATTGTATAGAAGTTTTTATGGATGATTTTACCGTGTATGGCCCATCTTTCTTTGCATGTTTGAATAATTTGGATAAAGTATTGAAAAGATGCATTGATACCAACCTTGTGCTTAATTTTGAAAAATGCCATTTTATGGTAGAGCAAGGTGTAGTGTTAGGCCATATCATATCTGAAAAAGGAATTGAAGTAGATCATGCAAAACTTGATGTTATTGCACAATTGCCTTACCCCTCTTGCATTCGAGAGGTTCGTGCTTTTCTTGGCCATGCAGGGTTCTACAGGAGATTCATTAAGAACTTCTCCAAGATTGCCATTCCCCTGTCCAAACTTTTGCAAAAGGAGCTGAGTTCAATTTTGATGAAAAGTGCAAGGAAGCATTTAATATGCTTAAGGAAGCCCTGACCACCACACCCATCATCCAACCTCCAAATTGGACTACAACATTTGAATTAATGTGTGATGCATCCAATTTTGCAGTGGGCGCTGCATTGACACAATGGGTTGGTAAGTTTCCTCACATCATTTATTATGCTTCTAGAACATTGGATCCAGCACAATGTAATTACACCACAATTGAAAAAGAATTGTTGGCCATAGTTTTTACATTGGACAAGTTAGATCATATCTGTTAGGGTCAAAAGTTGTGGTTTTTATTGATCATTCTGCCTTGAAGTATTTGCTGAAAAAGACAGATTCTAAGCCCAGGCTTATAAGGTTATCCGCTCTTACTTCAAGAATTTGATTTGGAAATCAAGGATAGAAGTGGAACTTAGAATTTGGTAGCCGACCACCTGAGCAGGATAGAGGGAGTTCTAGACCCTATTCCAATTTTAGATAATTTTCCTGATGAACAACTCTTAGAGTTATATGGTTCACAGGCACCCTGGTATGCTGATATTGTTAACTTTCTTATTGCCGGAGTTTTTCCAGCAAGTGCACCGAAAGCTAAAAAGGATAGGATAAGGAGTGAGGCCAAACATTACATTTGGGATGACCCTTATTTATAGAAATTCTGCAGTGACCAAGTCATCAGAAGGTGCGTGCCTGATGAAGAAATTCCATCCATCCTGCAGTTCTGTCACGCCTCAGCTGTAGGAGGTCATCAAGGACCTCAGAGGATAGCAAAAAGGTGCTTGGTGTAGGACTGTATTGGCCATCTATTTTTAAGGACTCATGGCAAGCATACTCTACTTGTGAGAGATGCCAAAGAGCGGGAGTAGTAATTACATGGAGACAAGAGGTGCCCCAACAACCCATTCTATATTGTGACATCTTTGATGTCTGGGGTATTGATTTTATGGGGCCATTCCCCTCCTCTTTTGGTTTTCTTTATATACTTCTTGCTATTGATTATGTCTCAAAATAGGTGGAAGCTAAAGCCACCAGAACTATGATGCTAGAGTTGTTGCAGAGTTTGTTCGTAGCAACTTATTTTGCAGGTTTAGAATTCCTAGAGTCATCATTAGTGATCAAGGAAGTCATTTTTGCAATAGTACTATGGAAGTCTTGTTGAAGAAATATGGAGTTGTACACAAAGTTTCCACTGCCTACCACTCACAGAAAAATGGGCAGACTGAGCTCTCTAATAGGAAAATCAAGAAAATACTTGAGAGAGTAGTGCAGCCCCACAGAAAAGACTGGAGTCGCAGGCTTGATGATGCCTTGTGGGCATATAGAGCAACATTCAAGACACCCTTGGGAATGTCACCATACAGGGTGGTCTATGGAAAAGCCTGCCATCTGCTAGTTGAGGTGGAACACAAAGCTTATTGGGCACTAAAGACTTGCAATATTCATTATGACTCAGCTAGAGAGCAGAGGAAATTACAGCTGCAAGAGTTAGAGGAGCTACGTCTTGAGGCCTATGAGAACTCTAGAATTTACAAGGAAAAGACCAAACAATACCATGACAAGAAGATTTCAAGCAAAGAGTTCTATGTTAGTCAAAAGGTTATTTTGTTTAATTCTCGTCTTAAACTCATGCCTGGAAAGCTCAAATCAAGGTGGCTTGGACCCTTCACCATTACAAAGGTATTTTCCTATGGTGCAGTAGAGATCATAAGTGACTCCACTAGTAAAAGCTTTATGGTGAATGGGCACCGCTTGAATCCATTCTTGCAAAACTCAGCTACCTTGGAAGAAGTTGAGGAGATTAACTTGAAATCACTATGCACCAACCTCCATTCCAACCCTTGGCCCCCATAACTCATTTCATACGTCAAGCTAGTGAAGTTAAAGAAGCATTGTGTGAGAGGCAACTCACAAGTTGATTAAGAATTTTTAATTTTTATTTTTATTTTTATTTTTATGGTTCTTTTCATTCAATAAGCATTTTTATGATTGAGCTGTGAATTGAGATGAATTAAACATAATTTTATTACATATTCTTCATTCTTTGTATAGTAGACAGTTTTAAATTTTGAATTTGATTCATGCAGAGACCATAGGAATTTCCTATGCTCCAAGACATATCCAAGGTGCCCACTTCCATTTCATAGTAGATACTTTCATACTAAGGTAAGTGAACCCACTCACTGTAGTTTTCACTTTCAGCCTATAGTGATCACTTTCAAAAGGTTTATGGGTCATGAGTCTACGCGTAATCACTCCCAGTTCATAGTGAACACGCACAGATGACTAGAATATATAAGGCTCTCTGTAGTTATCACTTTGGTTCCGTAGTGATAACTACAGAGGCACCTCCTGGGCCACCCATGATGCGCGTAGTTACTTTCTTTTCATAGTAACTACGTGCAACCCACTTCACAAAGCGCCTTCTCTGTAGTTCTCTCTTTCACGCCATAGTAATTACGCGCGACACTTAGCTTACAAAATATAAATACGCATTCTTACTATGGTTTGAAAGTGATAACGCCCACAACCTATATAAATTGAAAGTGACTACTCCAGCCTTCACTTTCACTCATCCTCTGAACACTCTCACTCTCATCTCCAACCTTCCTGTGATTCCTCCCTTTCCCTTCGTTATTATGTGCTAAAACCCATTCCATTCTACATTTCTATAATAATCTCGAACTCCCACCCAGCAAATATGGTCAACACACCAAGGAAGAGCACTCCAAGGTCCAAGAGGGCCAAAACAGCTGGTGCATCTTCCTCTGCACCCCCACCTAACTATGACCCCAGGTTCAAGTCATTGGAGCATGAAGAATATTTCAAAACAAATATCTTGAGAAAGAAGCTAGTGCAGGACCGTAACTTTGAAATTCAAGAAGGTACTTATCCCCAATTTGAGGAGGAGATTCAGAGGAGAGGATGGGATCTTTTCACGACTTGTGTTGGTAATGGGTGGAAGGAAATCACTCAAGAGTTCTTTGCCAACATAATAAGAGTTAAAGGTGACACTCTCCCTCCCAGACACAGCATGGTGAGGGGAAAACTGATCAACTTCACCCCCTCCAACATTCAGAGAGTTCTGAATATTCCAGCTGTGCATACCACCTTTAGCATCCAAGAGGATAAGGAATACAAGCCTATCCTTGAAACTGTCTGCAAGGAAGGTGAAAATTGGGAATTTGACTGCAAGATACAGCCCAAGAACTTAACCACAAGGCACCTAATCCCTGCAGTAAAAGTATGGAGTGTCTTCATTCTCAGTTCTTTCATGCCGGTCCTCCACTCTTCTACCTTAGCAGTGAAGAGAACAGAGCTCATTTATCCAATTCTAACAGGCATGCCCATCCATATGGGTGAGGTAATCAGTAATGCCATCATGGACATCTTGAGTAGGAGCAGAGATTCCATGGGTTTTCCATCCATCATCACCATGCTATGCCAAGATGCTGGGGTAGATTTTGGAGACTACTTGCAAAAAATCAGAGCTGCCCCTCCTATTACTACAACAATGGTGAAGGACTTCTTCAAACCCAGAAAGACTGCTAACCCAGGACTATCGCTACCAGCTGACTAAAGAAGGGATACTCCAATGAGGATGAGGGAGCAGATGAAGCAGCTTGCTCTAAGGCAGGATTTCATTCATGCTGGGCAGAAGGCGCTCTTGACTTTGATGGACACTATACTGCTGAACATAGGGAAGAAGCTGGGGATGACTACCACGCAGCTTTATGAAACTCCTACTTCCAGTACCCCTTACCAGCGAGCAGCAGTCCAGAGTGACCTTCCACCCTTTTTCCTTCTCTTGCCCCTACCAGAGCTGAAGCAGATGACAGCAGCTCTAGTACCTCAGATGAAGACCTCCCAGTAGCAGTAGCAGAAGATGATGATGATGACTCTGCCTTTTCCAGCTCTGATGAAGATGCAATTTAGTCTTAGTTTCTTTGTCACTGCACTCACTTTTCACTTACTTTCTACTATTTCCCTGTATTTACTCTTAGTTTCTTTGTCACTGCACTCACTTTTCACTTACTTTCTACTATTTCCCTGTATTTACTGCTAACCATCAATTCCTTGTAAATATCGCACATTTATGTTTCCACCTTTACTGCTCTATTTTCGTATTATCCCTCTTAATCTCAACATCTCCAACATTTTCTCTTATATATATATATCTATTCCATTTTCTAGTTTAATGTTTGCTCCCTATACTGAATCTGTGTATATTTGTGCAGAAAATGCCCTCAGTCCCATCAAGAGGAGCATGAATTTGACCTCTGACTTGTGATTCTACTTTCTATGAAATGAGGGTGATCTCTTTGCCTCTGTTTCCATTGTTCTTAGTCTAATTTTCTTGCACAGTTCTAACTGAAAATACAAAAAAATATTTTCCTTATCTCTCTTTTAATATAGTCCAGTTTTGTAATTCCATAGTTACATTTTGATTGCACTTCCCATTCAACTCATGATCATTCTCTATTTTTGAATATTTTCGTTCCTACCATGCTGCATATATTTTCTTGTACGGTGAATTGTAATCACATGTTGTTAAGTAATTATCACTTTTTATCATGGTAGAGAATTGAGCCTTTAAATTCCTTTATGTGTGCCATTTACATGTATTGTTGCATCTATCCTCTAAAACTTGCCCTGCTTCTTAATTGAATATGCATTGTGCAATCTTCCATCTAGATGATTGAGGCCATCTTTGCACACACACACCTATCATTCAACACTTTTGCACCTAATTTCTCTTCTTCCACACTCCTTCTTTTGCCAAACTTAGTCTGCAAAAATATTCCTTCCTTTAATAGAGGTATTTCTTTTGAGTTGCATCAAGAGTGGATGCAATAAACTAAGTTTGGGATGCTGATTATGATTGTAGTTGCTTGAGGACAAGCAAGCTCTTAAGTTTAGGGTGGTGAGGATTTTACATGTCAATATTACATGTCAAAAAACAAATTTGCTTGAATTTAAAGAAGAAAATGATTGTCAAAGTCTATAAAAAATGATGATGAATGAAAACGAAAAAGAAAAAATACAGCAAGTCATTTTGTCTCCACATAAGGCAAAGTAAATGAAAAATATGGTGAAAGAGAGCTTGAATATCACTTGCTGCATCATTTTATGCATTCCACTCTTTGTTGTTGTACTCACTCACTCAAAGGAATTCCCTCCTCTTAAAAATCCACTTGAGCTTTTGATCCTCCTTGATCAAAATTTGACCTAACTTAATACATTTGTGACCAACAAAGTCCTCTTGATAAGTGGTTCATTGTATCTAGGCAAAGGAGATTGAGAATATGGGCAAGCATATGGTAGGGTGAGGCAAAATGCATGAACTGAGGGAAAACACTTAGCCTGAAATATTGATGAGTGAAGAGTGAAACACCACCTTGTGAGCTAGATAATTTCTTTGCATTGTGTGGATTACATGAAACCTTGCTAGATTTTTGGTTCAGTTTAGTGGGACTTTGCTTGGAATTAATTGATTTGGGCATGATTTCTTTGTTGAATGAATCCATGATTGTGGAAACATTGGAAGTGTCAATTAGAGTTTGATTTTGGAATGAAAATTTTGAAAGAAATTTTTTTGGATAACTCCAACCCTCTTACAAGTGACTTTACTGAATTTTGATTTGCTTGAGGACAAGCAAAAGTTTAAGTTTGGGGTTGTGATGAATCCACATTTTATTAGTTTTTTACTTGTCATTTTAATGTTTCTTAATAGAAAAAGTAAACCTAGGAATTGCAAATAACATAAAAACATCATTTTGGTCAATTTATAATAGGTTTCTTAATTTTTGGTTAAATTACATTGATTTACATTGATATAGTTTGCAATTTTGATCATTTGAATAATTGTGCAAGAGTTTCTAGACTTTTTCCATGAATTTTTAGCATTTGAGAAAGTTTGAGGTGAAAGTGATCACTTTGGAGTCCATAGTGAACACTACAGCAAGCTAGTTCCAGAAGGGCAGACCAGAGTGATCACAATGAACCCATAGTGACAACTCCAGAGAGGCCAAAAAGTACAAGACTTGCGCGTAGCTACTATGGAACCATAATAGACACTCTGGAGCAGCCAAAGTTATCACTCTGATACCAAAGTGACAACTCCAGAGAGGCCAAAAACATAGGACCTGCGCGTAAACATATGGAGCGAGAGTAACCACTCTGGGGCGTTGTGCGTTATCACTATGAAGCCAAAGTGATAACTCCAGAGAGGCCTAAATCACAGGTCTTGCGCGTAACAACTATGGACTGCGCGTAAACACTATGGAACGCTGCGCGTTATCACTATGAATCCATAATAGTCACTTTGGGCAAAAATTTCTGCACTATAAATAGGATTTGAGAAATTAGGGTACGGAGCTTTTTACATAACTTTAGATTCTTTTGCCACTTTGGGAGCATTTTGCAGAGCTTAGGATCCTTGGGTGACAGCCAAGGCCAATATTAAGGTTTGATTTACAATTTCTCTTAATTTTCCTTTAATTCTTGCATTATGATGTTGATTTCCCTTTGTTTCCATCTTGAATTTGTAAGACCCATCCCTATGGAGGGCTAAACTTTCTTCTAATCCTTAGTGAGTTCATGGATTCTTGAATTCCTGGGTATGAATGTCAATGTAATTCCCTTTTCTTCATGAATTTACATTTCCCAACTCTGTGAATTGAATTAATGGTTGAATGAGGGGGACATTGCTTAATTAACCCTAATTCATTTTAATGAAATTCTTAACTTAGTTTGCTTAATCCTAAGTTGATTTCTAAGGTTGCGTAATCTTGGAGATGAGAGATTGGAACCCATGTAAATTGCTTAATTTGTATGGGATATTAAGGTTAATTCTTGCTTTTTGAGTTACCCTAATTCAGAGGAAGAGGAAAAGTATTGAATCTTGAGAGGGATAGGAGTAGAATTACATGAACAAACTAAGGATTGCATATTTCATTGATTGGATTCATTAATTTCATCAGTTGCCTTTACATTAAAATTAGAATTACACAAAACTCCCTTGTTTTAATTGCCTTCACAGTAAATGTTCACAACATGTTCAATGTATGTTACAAACCAAAGTCATTGGAGACAACCTAGGCTTGCACCCTAGATACTACAAACTTTTTCTGCATATTTTGAAGAAGGTTGACGACAATTCTTTTTGCAAAATGAAACAAAAATTTTGTGTATCATCAAGGATCGGTTTCGTAATTCATTTAACATCAAAACCGGTTTCATCTCTTTCTTCTTTCCCTTTTGCTAATTATGATTTTGGATTGAAGTTATTTGTTTGGATTGATAATTGTGTAGCTGTTTGATTGCATATTATACGGTTGATGTATGTAATTAAGTTTTGAAGGAAAGTGAATTAGATTTTCATATTTGAGATCTAAGATTAATGGCATTGGTGAATTAAATTAATACAAATCGATTAGGTTATATAGGTTTCTGAATTTTGAGCGATTGTATGTTAATTGAATGCATGAAGATTTTCATGTGAATGCTTAATTTGAATTGAGGTTTCATTCAAATTATATGTTAATCACTAATTTGTTGGCTGATGCATCTTCTTAGAATCTAGTGATAGAATGATCATAGTTTTTCTAAATTCTTAGATTAGAGTTTTAAATTCTTGTTAACTTTTTATTCTAATCAGCATTATTTTATAAGTCAAACCTCATCTAAATTTATAATCGTATAACATTATCATCATTGGGAGACGACTCGGATTGCACATCTTACTACATAATTTTTATGCAATTCAGTTTTTAATAATTTGTCTGAGCACGACACTCGCGATCATCAACATGAGAAAATCAAGATGATTAGAAAAAAGATGAAGATTGCATATGATAGGCAAAAAAGTTATTATGATAGAAGAAGGAAACCTTTGGAGTTCCAAGTAGGTGACCATGTGTTTTTGAAAGTTTCACTTGTCACTAAGGTTGGGAGAGCTCTGAAATACAAGAAGTTATCTCCTAAGTTTATTGGACCATTTGAAGTACTAAGTAAAGTTGGTCCCATAGCTTATCAGGTAGCTATGCCTTCGAATCTCTCAAATTTGTATCCTGTATTTCACGTATCTCAAGTCAGAAAATATATATTAGATTCCACTCATGTGATTAAAGTAGACCCTATTCAAGTAAGAGAAAATTTGTCATATGATATACAACCAGTGAAGATTATTATCACCATATTAAGCAATTAAAGGGTAAGGATATTTCATTAGTAAAGGTAATATGGAATGTAAGTGATGAGGGAGATGTTACATAGGAGAGTGAAAGTAAGATGAGAGAGTTATACCCTGATCTTTTTGTAACTTAGTCAATTTTGGGGGCAAAATTCTTTAAAGAAGGAGAGAGTTGTAACACCTAGTATTTTAAAGTATTAATTGAAGAATTATTTGATATTAAGTGTGATTGGAATGAATTTGCAAAGAATTTCTAAGTGTTTGATGGAGGTGAAGTACATGAAATCTCGCTCGAGCGAGATAATCCTCGCTCATGTGAGAAGGAAGAATCTCGAACATTCATTTTCAGAGGCCTCTTGCTCAAGCGACGGCAATATCAGCAAATCTCACTCAAGCTAGATCTATGGCGGTTTGCAAAGTGAGCTATATATAAAAGGGTTCCCATGAACGAAAATTTTCATTTCTTAACTTCCCTTAAGCTCTTAAGAGATCGAAACCCTTCAATTCTCATTTTCTCTCTTATTAAACCTCTCTAAGCTTAGATTTCTCTCCAGATCTAGGATCGTGTGTTCATTTTAAACAATTTAAAGTAAGTTTCTCTAAGCTTGAATCTAAATTTACATTTTATTTCTCTTCATCTCAAATTTCTTATGGTTTTTAAGATAAACTTTAATTTTATGCAGTATAATCTTTGTTTTGTGAAAAATAATCTGTGAAAAAGTGAGAAAAATTAGTTGTTTATGTGGTTTTATGATGAATATATAGATATATGGGAAAAATATGTTATTATGTTCAAATAGTGTATGATAAGGTATATTGAGGATGGTTGATATGATGTTGTGATTTTGTGACATGAAAAATATAAAGAGATAGATGCTACATGTTTGAATATATTATGGTTCATCTAAAAATGAAGTGTATTGTGAATATGCCATGGTTTGATGTATATGATGAAAAGTATGTGGAAATATAATGAAAAATATGGGTGAACATGAGAAATGACATATTTGGATGTACTCAAAAAGAGTATGAGATGGAAATAAATATAATGTAAATAGTTACAGAGATACATGGGGGTATGGAAGATGGAGACGATATGGGATATCTAGGAGGAAATGCAAGGTGGTGAGTGACCCTTATTTGTTCAAGATTGGGGTGGATGGTCTAATTAGGAGGTGCATTCCACAAAATGAACAATCTGAAGTATTATGGCATTGCCACAACTCAGAATATGGAGGCCATCATGCAAGTTCAAGGACTGTTGCAAAGTCTTGCAAGCAGGTTTCTTTTGGCCTACACTCTTCAAGGACGCCAAGAAGTATATTGAAAACTGTGATAAGTGTCAAAGAACTGGCAACATATCAAGGAGGCATGAGCTGCCATTGACAAATATTTTAGAAGTGGAGCTATTTGATGTATGGGGGATTGACTTCATGGGACCTTTTCTCCCATCATTTTCTCATGAATACATTTTAGTGGCAATAGATTATGTTTCCAAATGGGTGGAAGCCATCCCCACAAGATCAAATGATGCCAAAGTAGTGATATCCTTTATAAGAAAGAACATTTTTGCAAGGTTTGGAGTACCCAGATTTCTGATAAGTGATGGAGGTACCCACTTCTGCAACAAATACCTTGAAGCAGTATTAATGAAGTATGGTGTGAAGCACAAGGTTGCTACTCCATATCATCCACAAACAAGTGGACAAGTGGAAGTGTCAAACAGAGAAATCAAGCAGATTTTGGAGAAAGTAGTGAGTAGTTTAAGAAAAGACTGGTCAAAGAAACTAGATGACTCCCTGTAGGCATACAAGACTACTTTTAAAACTCCAATTGGTATGTCACCATACCAATTAGTCTTTGGAAAGGCATGTCACTTACCTTTGGAGTTGGAGAACTGAGCTTACTAGACTATTAAGTGGCTGAGTTTTGATCTACCAAGTATTGGAAAGAAGAGAATTCTGCAATTACATGAATTGGAGGAGTGTAGACAGCAAGCTTATGAGAATGCAAAGTTGTACAAAGAAAGAACCAAGAGTATTCATGACAAATTCATTTTGCAAAGAGAATTCAAACTTGGACAGCAAGTGCTGTTGTTTAATTCCAGATTGAAATTATTTCCAGGGAAGCTGAAATCAAGATGGTCTGGACCCTTTCTGATCAAGGAAACATCTCCCTTTGGAGCAATTCTGATTGAGGATCAAAGGACATGGAAAGAATTCAAGGTTAATGGCCAAAGATTAAAGGTATATCATGGAGAGGAGTTTACAAGGAATATCTCATGCATGAAATTGGTTCCTCTTGAGTGAGGAACATTTAACGTCAAGCTAGTGACGTTAAAGAAGCGCTTTTTGAGAGACAACTCACATTTCTAACCCATTTTAAGCTTTTTGTATTGTTTTAGAAGTTTGCATTTCATATTTACAACTTCTGCAGTTTCTGCAAATTAGAATTCTACTGCATCTGATTTTCTGAGGTGAATTTGATAAGTGATTAGAGGTTTGATGTTTTGAATATGTATTTGAAGGTTTAAAGTGTGACAAGTGAGTTATTTGAGTTTTGAAAAGCAATCGATTAATGAAAGGAGTCACTATGTTGCAGGGAAGGAGTTACGCAGAGAGTGAAATTTGATGTTTGTTGTTCGCAATCTAACACTAGCAAGTGCACTAGGATTGCAGCAAGTGATGAGTAAATTTAAGATCCAAATATCGTCTCCACAGGGAATTTAGATTCAAGTATCACTTCATAGAATTATAACCATTCAAGCTTTTCGAAATTGTAAGGATAGTGGTAACATGTAATAACAGCAAACTAGAACAATTAGAAGTAAAATGAACTTGCAGAAAACAGAATAATGAACACACAGTTATGTGATAACAGAGGGAGAAACCATAGCTAGGGAAATGCTTCACCAAAACTCCAATGTTTAATCAATAAAGTTCTGAATTAACAAGCAATTGGAAAGAATGACAATCAGTTTCACATTATACTATTCAAAGGTTAATTCATTAACTCAGTGAACCTAACATTCAATTAAACCATTCTAATTCCTTAGATCTGATTCAATTCAATGTTGCTTTAAGTGTAAGAAACCAAAAGATTGCAAGATCAAAGTTCCTTATCCCTAAGAAAACTAAAATCTCGGTGATTGGTTCAGATCTGAAGAACAAATTCAATTTCCATTGACAAAGGTTCCTCTGAATTTAGTTAATCAAATTTCCATTCAATTTCCACGTGAAGTTCAGAATCAATCACTCAATCTATTCCAAAGCTTGAAATGCAGATCCAAATCAATTCAACATATTCTTTTCAGATCTACAATCCCTAACTATAAACGAATTACACAGCCATGGCAGCAGAAGAAGAAAAAGAAAGAGAAAAAGAGAAGAAGAAACTCAGAGGGAAGTGTACCTTGGTTGAGATGCAGAAATGATGTTCGAACAGGGAAGAAGAAGCTTCTGAATCGCAATGCAGAGATTGATAAGTGGAGAGCTCTCAGAGAGGGAAGGGATTTTTGATTTAAAAATGTATGTGCGTATTCACCCTTAGCAATATTTATAGGCACGCCCAAGCACGTGACTACTTTGGAGAATAAAAGTGACTTTTATGTTATTAAAATTCCCAGTGTTATCACTATTATTCGTAAGAGTGAATGTTCCAGAGAGTGGATTTTTCAGAGTGAGGCGCGCATTATCACTATTGCTGAGCAAAGTGATAACGCGCAGCAAAGTGATAACTTTTTTCAGTAAAAGTACTAACGCGGAAGTATTAAAAGTTTACTTACCTGTGCGTAGTCACTCTTGACAGAAAAAGGAAGCGTTCCAGAGGGCTCATTTTCCCATCTATCTCTGCGTGATCACTTTTATCAGTAAAAGTGATTGTTCCAATAGAGATCCTCAAAATGTATTCTTTGCGTAGCTTCTTTCCTGCAACATAGTGACTCCTTTCATTAATCAAATTCATCTAAACTCTCAATTAACTCACTTCTCATACTCTAATCCTTCAATTTACTTCTCTCAATTCCAAATCTCTAATTATTTATCATATTCAATTAAGAAAAACAGCTGCAGCAACATATTTGCAGAACTTAGATAAAATTGCAAAACATGATTATACAGATTTCTAATTTTGCAGATACACATTCTAAACATTGAACCTCAAATCAAGTACCAAATTCACTTCAGCAGAGATATGCAGCAGAATCAAATTGCAGAAGTTTCAGATTATGCAGAATTTTAAACCTTCAAATACACATTCACCACATCAAATCTCTAATCAACTATTAGATTCACTTCAGAAAATCAGATGCAGCAGAACTTGCAGGGAATTAAAAAAAAATGAATATGCAGAATTACAAATTTCAGAAACTGCAGAATATGAAATACAAACTCCTAAAACAATACAAAAAAACTTAAAATGAGTTAGAAATGTGAGTTGCCTCTCACAAAGCGCTTCTTTAATGTCACTAGCTTGACATTAGTTGTTCCTCACTCAAGAGGAACCAATTTCAAGCATGATATGTTTCTTGCAAACTCTTCTCCATGATAGACCTTCAATCTTTGGCCATTGACCTTGAATTCCCTTCCTGTTTTCTGATCTTCTATAAGAATTGCTCCAAAGGGAGAGGTTTCCTTTATTAAAAATGGTCCAGACCATCTAGATTTCAATTTCCCTGGGAACAAGTTTAACCTTGAATTGAATAATAGCACTTGCTGGCCAGGTCTGAAATCTTTTTGCAGAATGAACTTGTCATGGATTCTCTTGGTTCTTTCTTTGTACAATTTTGCATTCTCATATGCTTGCTGTCTGAATTCCTCCAATTCATGCAGCTGCAGAACTCTATTCCTTCCAGCACTTGACAGATTGAAATTAAGCCATTTTGTAGTCCAATATGCTCTATGTTCCAGCTCTAGGGGTAGGTGACAGGCCTTTCCAAATACTAACTGATATGGAGACATACCAATTAGAGTTTTAAAAGCAGTTCTGTGTGCCCACAGTGAATCATCCAGCCTCTTTGACCAATCCTTCCTTGAGCTGTTCACTACTTTCTCTAGAATTTGCTTGATTTCTCTATTTGAGAGCTCCACTTGTCCACTTGTTTGTGGATGGTATGGAGTAGCAACCTTATGCTTCACACCATATTTCATTAATACAGCTTCAAGATACTTGTTGCAGAAGTGAGTACCTCCATCACTTATCAGCACTCTAGGCACACCAAATCTTGAAAAACTGTTCTTTCTTATAAAAGAAATCACTACCTTTGCATCATTTGATCTGGTGGAAATTGCTTCTACCCATTTAGACACATAATCCACTGCCACTAGAATATATTCGTGTGAAAATGATGGGGGAAATGGTCCCATGAAATCAATCCCCCATACATCAAATAATTCCACTTCTAAGATGTTGGTTAATGGCAGCTCATGTCTTCTTGATATATTTCCAGTTCTTTGACATTTGTCACAGTTTTCTACATACCTCTTGGCATCTTTGAAGAGTGTAGGCCAAAAGAAACCTGCTTGCAAAACTTTTGCAGCAGTTCTTGAACTTGCATGGTGGCCTCCATATTCTGAATTATGACAATGCCATAATATCTCAGCTTGCTCACTTTGTGGAATGCATCTTCTAAGTAACCCATCTACTCCAATTTTGAACAGGTATGGGTCTTCCCACACATAGAATTTGCTATCATGTAAAAACTTCTTTTGCTGCCAAGTAAACCTCTTTGGAATGACTTGAGTGGCTTTAAAATTTGCAATGTCAGCAAACCAAGGCATGTTATCTACTGCGAACAACTTTTCATCTGGAAATTCTTCATTTATTTCCAATGATTCAGTGGTTGAACTCTCCAAAGGTAATCTGGATAGGTGGTCAGCAACACTGTTCTCTTTCCCCTTCTTGTCTTTGATCTCTAGCTCAAATTCTTGGAGGAGTAGAATCCATCTTAATAATCTGGGCTTTGCATCCTGTTTTGTCAAGAGATATTTAAGAACAGCATGATCAGTGTATACAATCACTTTTGAACCCATTAAATATGATCTGAACTTATCAAAAGCATATACAACAGCTAAAAGTTCTTTTTCTGTTGTTGTGTAATTCACTTGTGCAGGATTTAACACTTTGCTTGAATAATAGATAGCATGTAATTTCCTATCTTTTCTCTGTCCTAAAACAGTACCCACTGCACTATCACTTGCATCACACATGAGTTCAAAAGGTAGTTTCCAATCTGGTTTTGCAAGAATAGGTGCAGAAATCAGTTTCTCTTTTAAAACAGAAAATGCATGCAAACAATTATCATCAAATATGAAATCTGCATCCTTTATAAATAAATTACTCAAGGGTTTAGCAATCTTGGAAAAATCTTTTATGAATCTTCTATAAAAACCAGCATGTCCTAAAAAACTTCTAACTCCCTTAACATTGATAGGGGGAGGCAAATTACTAATGACTTCTATTTTAGCTTGGTCCACCTCCATTCCTTTCTTTAAAATTTTGTGACCAAGGACAATGCCTTCTTGTACCATGAAATGACACTTTTCCCAATTTAACACAAGATTAGTGTCTTGACATCTCTGCAAAACAGTGGATAGATTAGCTAAACAATCATCAAAAGAATCACCAAAAACAGAGAAATCATCCATGAACACTTCTATGATGTTTTCTACCAAATCAGAAAAAATAGAAAGCATGCATCTTTGGAAAGTGGCAGGGCATTACACAAACCAAATGGCATTCTCCTATATGCAAAGACTCCAAATGGACATGTAAATGCAGTTTTCTCTTGATCTAAAGGATCTACAGCTATTTGATTATATCCTGAATACCCATCAAGAAAACAATAAAATGAATGTCCAGCAAGTCTTTCTAGCATTTGATCTGCAAATGGTAGTGGGAAATGATCTTTTCTGGTTACATCATTTAATTTCCTATAGTCTATGCACATTCTCCATCCAGTCACAGTCCTAGTAGGGACAAGTTCATTCTTTTCATTAGGTACAACTGTCATACCACCTTTCTTTGGAACAACTTGGACTGGACTTACCCAATTGCTGTCAGAAATTGGGTATATTATTCCTGCATCTAACAGCTTTATGACTTCTTTTTTAACTACCTCTTTCATGGCTGGGTTTAACCTCCTTTGTGGCTGCACAACAGGTTTAAAATTCTCTTCAAATAAAATTTTGTGCTTACAAAATGAGGGATTTATACCTTTCAGATCTGCAATACTCCATCCAATTGCAGATTTGTGTTCTCTCAAAATTCTGAGCAATTTTTCCTCTTGTTCTTCCTTAAGTTCATTATTGATGATGACTGGATTTTCATGTTTCTCATCCAGGAATGCATACTGCAGGTGTGAAGGGAGTTGTTTCAGTTCTAGCCTTTGCTTTTCCTCTTCTTTATCATCCTTTTCTAGCTTCTCCTTCACTGAATTTTCTGCAGATTTGCGAATTGGCAGAGCTTCTAGTTACTGCTGCACTTCCATAATGTATTCTTCATGCAGAAGTTCAGATTTGTTGCTCCCTGCAGATATTATTTCTTCTAACACAGCAAGTTCATCAATTTCATTAATATGGCGTTGTGTAATGAAAGTATCCAGTATATCTACCTTCATACATGTGCTATCTTCAATTGGATATTTTAAAGCTTCAAACACATTAAACACTACCTTCTCATCTTGAACTCTAAGCATAAGTTCACCTTTCTGCACATCTATTAAAGCTCTCCCAGTTGCAAGAAATGGTCTCCCTAGGATCAAAGGAATGTTAGAATCCACCTCCATGTCCAGAATTACAAAATCTGCAGGAAAAATGAACTTGTCAACTTTAACTAATAAATCTTCAACAACTCCATATGGATAAGTGTATGATCTATCAGCTAGCTGCAGTGTAATGTTGGTGGGCTTCACTTCCTCTATGCCAAGTTTCTGCAGAACAGCCAATGGCATCAGATTTATGCTTGCTCCCAAGTCACACAATGCTCTTCCCACAGTGCAGTTTCCTATTTCACAAGGAATGCTAAATGATCCAGGATCTTTCAGCTTTTGAGGAAGCTTTCTCTTAAGAATGGCACTGCACTCCTCTGTCAAAGGTACTATTTTATCATGCTCTAGCTTTCTTTTTCTGGAAAGTAGTTCTTTCATGAACTTTGCATATGAAGGCATTTGCTCCAAAGCTTCTGCAAAAGGAATATTAATTTGTAATTTCGTAAAGACATTCATAAACCTTTCAAATTGTTCCTCTTGTTTAGGATTCTGGACTCTTTGAGGATAGGGCAGCCTCTTGTATTTTTCTGGATCTATTGGCTTACAAGCTTCCTCAAAGAGTTGCTTTTTGGTTTTCCTTTCAGAATTCATAGGAACATCTACTTTTTCTTCTGAATGGTCTTTCTTCAATAGCTTAAAATTTCCTTGTTGCAGATCTTGTTCAATTTTTCTCTCTGCTGCATCATTCACTTTCTTTTTTGCTGGTTTAGGGCTTGCAACTACAGCTCCACTCCTTGTAGTTATGGCTTGACATTGTTCTTTAGGATTGATTACTGTATTGCTTGGAAATCTTCCTTCATCCCTGCTGGATAGTTGTTCAGCTAATTGTCCGATCTGTGTCTCTAGTTTCTTCATGGAGGCTTCTTGGTTTTTGAAGCTTGTTTGAGTCACCTTCATGAATTGCAGCATAGTCTCTTCCATCTCAGTCAACCTCTCATTCATAGGTCTGGAAAATTTTTTATTTCCTTGAGCTTGAGTGGATGAATTCCTCTGAAAATAAGGTTGTTGTGTTGCTGGACCTGCATTAGAAAAAGGAAAAGTTGAGTTAGAATTCTTTGCAGCAGAATATTGATTATTCCAATTAGAATACTGCTGAGTTCTATTATTCAAAAATTGAAATCCAAGGGGATATGATGGCTGTTGTCTCTGAAAATTATTCATATAATTCACTTGCTCTTGTGGTTCACTTGTGGATGCCTCACATGCACCATTTGCATGGTTTCCTCCACAAAAATCATAACTTAGCTGACTGGTAGGCATACTCCCTGTTTGCAGATTGTTGATTTGTTGTGTTAAGGCAGCTAATTGTTCTGAAAACAATTGATTTTGTAGCTGATTTTGTGCAAGAAAAGTTTCCAGAACTTTAGCTTCATGACCAGAGTTTCTTCCTTGATTCCTTGAGTTTGAATTCTGATACATTGAAGATGCCATCATGTCAATAATCCTTTGAGCTTCTTCCAAGGACTTTGTCTTTAATGAACCTCCAGCAGCAGCATCAACCATTGTTCTTGTTACTGCATTCATCCCATTATAAAAAGTCTCCAATTGCATCCAATCTGGAATACAATGATGTGGACACCTTCTAAGCAGTTCTTTGTATCTTTCTCATGCTTCATACAATGATTCTCCTTCTTGCTGCACAAAGGATGTAATTTCTCCTCTCAACTTAGCAGCTTTGGATGGAGGGAAGTACTTAGTTAAAAACTTATTCACAAGTTCTGTCCAGGTTGTGATGCTTCCTTGTGGTTGAGCTTGTAACCAACATTTTGCTCTATCTCTCAAGGAAAAAGGAAATAGTCTTAATCTGATAGCTTCTTCATTAACTCCATTCATTCTTATGGTGTCACATAGCTGCAGAAAATTTGAAATATGCAGGTTAGGATCATCAGAATTTCCTCCAGCAAACTGATCCTGTTGGACTAAATGTAGTAGGGCAGGTTTAATCTCAAAATGGTTGGCTTGAATAGTTGGCCTAATTATAGAAGAGTTAAAACCTTGCATGTTAGGAATAACATAGTCCCCTAATGTTCTAAATCTGTTCTGTTCTGCCATTTCTATTGCTGGATTTGGTTGTCTCAAGGGTGTAGATGTTCTTTTCACTCTAGAATTACTCTGAGATTCTGGAGAATGGACAGCTTCTAACTCACTATCACTCCATATGGCTTTTTCTGCTCTAGACTCTTTTCTCAATCTTCTCAAAGTTATGTCTATGTCAGGATCAAAGACCAGAATTGATTTATTCTTGTTTTTACCACGCATATACAAATCAGTTTGAAGCAAAATTAGACTACAATTGATACTCAGAAATGTACAACAGAATTCATGCAAAATCTATCAGTAAAAGTATATAGAAACTTAAATCTAGCAGTTGCAGAATTGTAAAATCATGTACAAATATGCAGAATGGCAATTACAACTATGAAGAACAATGAAAATTGAAATTATGCAGATAACAAAGATGTAAAAATTCTATGCAGCAGACAGAAATATTATGCAGAATATTACACAAGGTGTAGTAAAATTATGCAGAAAACAATTTGAAAGCAAAGCAACAGAATAAATGCTCAATCTAGTTACTTTTCTACTACTAATGATATTGAAATGCAAAATTCCCCAGCAACGGCGCCAAAAACTTGTTGTTCGCAATCTAACACTAGCAAGTGCACTAGGATTGCAGCAAGTGATGAGTAAATTTAAGATCCAAATATCGTCTCCACAGGGAATTTAGATTCAAGTATCACTTCATAGAATTATAACCATTCAAGCTTTTCGAAATTATAAGGAGAGTGGTAACATGTAATAACAGCAAACTAGAACAATTAGAAGTAAAATGAACTTGCAGAAAACAGAATAATGAACACACAGTTATGTGATAACAGAGGGAGAAACCATAGCTAGGGAAATGCTTCACCAAAACTCCAATGTTTAATCAATAAAGTTCTGAATTAACAAGCAATTGGAAAGAATGACAATCAGTTTCACATTATACTATTCAAAGGTTAATTCCTTAACTCAGTAAACCTAACATTCAATTAAACCATTCTAATTCCTTAGATCTGATTCAATTCAATGTTGCTTTAAGTGTAAGAAACCAAAAGATTGCAAGATCAAAGTTCCTTATCCCTAAGAAAACTAAAATCTCGGTGATTGGTTCAGATCTGAAGAACAAATTCAATTTTCCATTGACAAAGGTTCCTCTGAATTTAGTTAATCAAATTTCCATTCAATTTCCACGTGAAGTTCAGAATCAATCACTCAATCTATTCCAAAGCTTGAAATTCAGATCCAAATCAATTCAACATATTCGTTTCAGATCTACAATTCCTAACTATGAACGAATTACACAGCCATGGCAGCAGAAGAAGAAAAAGAAAGAGAAGAAGAGAAGAAGAAACTCAGAAACACCATGGAAGCTTGCTCCACTCCAATTCCTTTTCGTGAAGCTCCAAGATCTGAATCCCCACTCCTCTCTCTCACTTCCTCTAACCAGAAACTAACTAAAAAAAACTGAAAATGAACAGAATCCCTTTTTTCCGGATCGTTTCTGGTGTTTATAAAATTTCCCAGATTTTCACGTCATCACTTTTATGAGAAATAGTAGTTACGCAGAGAGTTTTTGGTTGCGCGTTAACACTTTTCCCAGAAATAGTCGCCACGCGCATTTTCCTGATATTGAGAGCTCTCTGGAACTATCACTATTGATGATAAAAGTGACAACGCAGAGCCAAGGTAGTTGCGCGTTGTCACTTTTGCTGATAAAAGTGACTACGCGCAGCTCGCCAAGTTGAAGACTCTCTGGAACAATCACTTTTGATGACAATAGTGGTTACGCAGAGCTTTCCTGATATTTTGCCTCTCTGGAACTATCACTTTTAATGATAAAAGTGGTAACGCCCAGACTTCACTTCTTCTTTGAGCTCTGAAGTGACCACTTTCACTGACAATAGTGATCACGCCCAGTCTGCAATTTTTTATTCTTGAGTTTTTGGAGTCCAGACTTGCTTCTTTCCTCTTCCTTGTCATCAAACTTCCATGAATATGATCCTTGCTCAATTTATTCCTACAAAAACAAGATTAAAAACTTAATTCCTAAGCAAAAATTTCACAATTGCTAAAATAACTACATATGTAAACAAAATTCAATTCCTTCTCTTTTTCTAAGTTTTTCTGCTTTCTTTATATATTTTTCTTATCATTTGTGTTAGAATTATGCTAAAATATCAGTCAAAATATGGATTCATCAATGTTCCCCTCTGGAACAATCACTTTTACTGATAAAAGTGATCACGCAGAGGCATCAAGGTAAACACGCTCCTCTGGAACACTCACTCTCACTGATGAGAGTGATCACGCAGAGGCAGATGGGAAAACATACTCTCTGGAACGCTCACTTTCCCTGGCAAAAGAGGCTACACACAGGTAAGTATGAATTTTCTTATGTGCGTTACTCCTTTTTGTGAAAAAAGTTGTAACATTGCTTGCGCGTTGTCACTTTTCTCAGCAATAGTGATAACGCACTTATTACACTGAAAAAAATTAACTCGCTGGAATGCTCACTCTAATTAAAAAAAGTGACAACGCTGGAAACATTTAATGATGCAATGTTCACTTTTCTTGTTTAAAGTTGTGATGTGCCCACGCGTGACTATAAATATAAACTAAAGTGAACATGCATACACCTTTGCACCTAAAAATTTCCCTTCTCTCTGAGCGTTCTTTACGATTTCAATCTTCCTATGTTTCTACATCCTCCTACCAGGAACGCTTCCCCTCATTTCTCTAAATCTTTAATTAGGATTTTCTATGTTTAATGTTTAGGAAAAATGTCATTTTAGCATAATGGAGCATTGTATGAGTTTGTTTCCGATTGAAAAATATTGAAATTGATTGACTGAATTCATCTTCTGAACTGTTTGCTATGTTTGATGTTTTGGAAAATCAATTTGGGGTAATGGGGAAATATTTTGATTATAATTGATGGGGCATTACGCTGAATAGGTTTTTCTGTTATTAATGATAGTTTTAGGGAGATTTGACTCTGCATTACGCCATTCATCTGAACAAATTTGCTGCAAAAATTGCATTGACCTTAAATGACTTCAGTGGAAAAGTTCAAAATAAAAATTGTTAAATGAGAATGTTTGGAAATTAATTGATGAAATTTCTTGAGCCCTTTGCGTTGCTCTACAATTCTCTAGTAGAAAACGCCCGTTGAAATTGCTAGTTAAGGATATAATCAAATTTGGGGGAATGGGACAATATTCTGAATTTATGTGGTTCAGCACTAGAGAGGATAATATGCTGAATAGATTTCCCCTGTCATCTCTAATTTCTGAGAAATTTACACCTACATTGCACACTATATGAACCCAGTCTATACAGAATCTGAGTTGACTTAACTGCATTAATTTGTTAAAATAGCATCATGCTAGAAAGGATTTGGGATGTAAAACTGTGTTGAGAATTAGTTAAAATTTGAAATTAGCTCTCTACGTGACCATATTTTTTTTGTGAAAGTGTGCACTATGAACTTACAAACTAGGGATATCAAATTAAAATTCATCTGAATGCGGTAGTTAAAGACTATGCATCCGTGCTTGTATATCTGTAATTTGACATAGCCTGTTATGCTAAAATAAAATTTATGCTAAAATTTCAAATTTTGTTGGAAATTGATTAAGACTTATGATGAGCCCTCTGCGTTAACCTGACATGCTCTGAGAGTGTGCACGCTGAACTTATATATTAGGAGTTAACATGTTCTGGTTGTTAATTCTTAATAATGTGCAGTTGTGTTTTTGTATAAGTATGTTGACTCATCATGATATCAGAATGCATGTTATGTTGTTAGAAGAATGGAGTTTCTGTAAATTGTTTGATTCTTCAATGCAGAACTCTATACTTAGACAATTGGTTTTGCAAGAAGTTAACTTGAACATATTATTATTATTTTATTTTATCTTTTGCAGAAACTAAAAATGGCAAGAACTTCAATGAATACACCAGTTGGATCTTCCAAGAAAACTCAAGCTGGACCTTCCAGCAACACACCAAGGAGATCTTCCAGAAACATCCAAGCTGGATCTTCCAAGAGCACTCCCAAATCAAAGAAGGCCAGAACAGATGGTGCCTTAGCTTCCTCACCAATTGAAGTATATGATCCAAGGTTCAGAAGTATTGCCTATGAGAACTTCTTCACGAAAAATATTCTGAGGAGAAAGATTGTCCTAGACAGAGCTTTTGAAATAGCTGGAGAACACTATCCTAAATATAAGGAAGAGATCCAAAAGAGAGAGTGGGATGACTTCTGTTCTTTAGCTGGCATGGGCTGGAGGGAGATTACTCAAGAATTCTATGCCAACACTATAAAGTTCAAGGGAGATCAATTCCCTAAATTTCATACAATGGTAAAGGGAATGAGAGTAGACTTCACCCCTTCTAACATAAATAGGGTGTTGAACATCAACTCTACAAAGCAACCTGCACAGCTGGAGTTCAACTCATTCAGAAAAAGTCCTGACATTGATTATGTACAAATCTTGGAAAAAATTGGAAGGCTAGGCACAACTTGAAAGTTGAACCAGGCCAAGAAGCCAAAATGCATAATCACTAAGAAATTGCTGCCCTTCGCCAAGGTGTGGAGCATGTTCATCTTAAACTCCTTCATGCCAGTAAAGCACAACTCAACATTGGCAATGAAAAGGGCTGAATTGCTTTTCACAATAGTCACAAACATGTACATAGATGTGGGGGAAATTATCAGTGAGTGCATTCTGAACATCCTAAAGACAAAGAGAGATTCACTGGCCTTTCCTTCAGTAATCACACTGCTCTGTGAAGATGCAGGGGTGAAATTTGGAGAATATCAAGAAAAGATTAGGTCTGTGCCCCCCATCTCTGTCTCTATGGTGAAAGAGATATATGCCACCACATCCTGCACATCAGCACCTCCCATTCCTTCTCAATATAGAAAGGAAAAGCCTATGATAATGAAGGACTCCTTGAAGCTTATGGCTGAAAGGCAGAACCAGCTGGCTGAGAGGCAAATTGAACTCCACAGCAGTGTCAAAGCTGGTGTCATGTTGTTGGAGTGTATCATGTTGAATATTGGTCAGAAAATGGGAATGACCAAAGAGGAAATGTACCACACTCCTGATTTGGTAGAAAATGCCCAATGCCTTTGCTCTTCTGTGTTTAAAGATCTGCCAATCTACAGAACCCATTTTCCACAGCCAGCTGAAGAAGTAGTGGAGGAGGAAGATAAGGAAGAAGAGGAAGAAGAATCCTCAGATGCTGAGGATGCAGCAAATGAATAGTTTAGGAATTTGTTTTATGTCATTCAGAATTTTGTAAATTTTTGTAATTAAGTTTCAAATCTTTTGGGGTTGTAATTACAATTTGGTACATTTTGTTTTAATTTTCACATCTCTGTTTTCAATATTTGTTAGCCTTCCAATTAATTGCCTTTTTACTCGCTAATTGATAAAATTTTCGTGTTTTATGTAGAAAATATCACAATCACACAACACTCACACACAATGGATGCTGACACTGCACAAGCTACCATGAAAGGGAGTTTCATTTTCTACCTCTTATTCATGTGTTAGCTTCACAATACACTGAAATGTTTCTGAAAAACACAAAAATTAATATAGCTATTGAACTGCTTTGTGTGAATCAAATGAAGTTTAATTGATAATTCTGTGAATTCTGTTTGAATTTTCTTTTTAAGTTATTTTTTCCATTCTCAAAATGAGATCACACTTGTATTTTCAAAATAAGGTAGTCTTGCCACTAGGTGCATATAATTATGAAAAGTGAATTGTGAGTTCATTGATTTATATGTTCACTTACAAATACCTAGTGAGACTTAAGCTGCATACTTCTCTTTCATGTGTGATTAATCATATTTTGCTGCACCATCTAGAACTTGCCTTGTTTCTTGATTTAATATGCAATTTACAATTTTCACATATATGATAGAGGCCATGTTTGATTATGCCTAGTCAGCCTAAATGCCTTTCTTTGCAATTGAATGTCTTAGCTCACTCCTTTGAGCTTGATATCCTTTTTCTTGAAATTACCTCATTATAAGTTTTGCTGAAAAACCAATTTTACCATTCAAATGAAAAGAGGCATAGTGAGTTTAATCAAGAATGAGTTTTAAAACTAAGTTTGGGGTGGCATCCACAATTTAATTGCTTGAGGACGAGCAATGTTCTAAGTTTGAGGTGGGGAATAGCAAGCTATCTAGGTTTTGCGTTCAAAAAGACAGAAGAAATTGCAAAAAGTTGTAGAAAACTGAAAAATATGCAACAAAGTTGTGAAAAGAGCAAACATGTGAGTTCAAAAGAAAGAATTGCAACAAAATGTTGCAAAAAAAAATGTTGTAGAAAAAGTGCTGCAGAAAAAGGAATGAAAAGAAAAATAGTGTATGAAAGCTTCAAGGTAGAAAGAAGAAAAATTTAGAATGTTGCTGCACGAGTGAAATTATATGCTGCATTATTGAGGGAGTTAGTGAGAAATGATGCAGACCCATGCTAGTTTTAAAAGTCATTCACTCAAAATGTCTCTGATCTTTTGAAAATGCATGGATTGTTTTCCATTTTGTTTAATACCTACCTTGACCTTAGCCCTGTTATAACCTACAAAAAGTCCTTTGGATATGTCATTGACTGTATTAAGCAGAGAAAATTGAGAATATGGGCAAGCATATGGTAGAGTGTAGTTAAATTGATGATTTAGAGAGAAAACACTACCTAAACATTGTTGAGTGATGAGGGAAACACTTCTAAGTGACCTGTGATCATGTTTATTCATTGTACTCACATGAATTTTAATGAAATATATGAACTTAGATAGTAATTCTTACTCAATGATGATTATGCAGTGTAACTATTATGCTGAGTATTTGGATGAACAATTTGATTGAAAATTTTGCAGAAAACACAGAATTAGAATTTGAAATTTCTGAGATAAGCAGTTTGCAAATTGATTTTTAAAGAATGGAGGAATTTCCTTTGGTTTAGTTTGATTTGCTTGAGAACAAGCAAAAATTCAAGTTTGCGATAGTGATGAATCCATATTTTTACTAATATTTTAGCATAGTTCTAACTCATTTGATAAGGAAAATATATGAGAAAAGCAGAAAAACTCAGAAAAATAGAATGATTGAAAGTTTTATGTCAATTTGTAGTTATTTTATCATTGGTGAGATTTTTGCTTAGAAATTAAGAATTTAATCTTGTTTTGTAGGAATAATCTAAGCAAGGTTAATGGAAATGGAAGATCAATGGAAAGGAAGAAGAAGAGTAGCAATTATGGACTCAAAACACAAGAATTCTGGAATGCAAGCTGGGCGTGATCACTATTGTTAGTGAAAGTGATCGTTCCAGAGCTTAAAAGAAGAAGGCAGTCTGGGCGTGGTCTGATGAACGAAATATTTTCTCATTTGCAAAAAGATTTGTCGTTAACCTTCATCAAAATTTGCAGAAAAATTTATGTAATCTAGGGTGCAAACCTAGGTTGTCTCCAAGGACTTTAGTTTGTAACATACATTGAACATGTTGCGAACATTTACTATGAAAGCAATTAAAACAAGGGGGGCTTTTATGTGATTCCAATTTTAATGTAAAGGCAAGTGATGAAATTAATTAATCCAATCAATGAAATATGCAATTCTATCCTTATCCCTCTCAAGATTCAATACTTTTCCTCTTCCTCTGAATTAGGGTAACTCAAAAAGCATGAATTAACCTTAAATTCCCATACGAATTAAGCAATTTATATGGGCTCCAAACTCTCATCCCCATGATAACGCTACCTTAGAAATTAACTTAGGATTAAGCAAACTAAGTTACGAATTTCATTAAAATGAATTAGGGTTAATTAAGTAATGTCTCCCTCATTAAACATTAATTCAATTCAAAGAGTTTGGGAAATGTAAATTCATGAGGAAAGGAAATTATATTGACATTCATACCTAGGAATTCAAGAATACATGAACTCACTAAGGATTACAAGAAAGTTTAGCCCTCCATGAAGATGGGTCTTACAAAATTAAGATGAAAGATAAAGGAATTCAATGACATCAATGCAGAAATTAAAGGAAATTGAGAAGAAAATTGTAAATCAAGCCCTAAGATTGCCCTTGGCTGTCACCCAAGGATCCCAAGCTCTGCAAAATGCTCCCAAAAATGGCAAAGAATCTAAAATTATGAAAGATCCGTACGCTAATTTCTAAGAGTCTATATATACTAAGTCTGACATGGCCCCATAGTGATCACTCTATAAACAAGAGTGTTTACGCGCAGCAACTTTAGCTTTTTCCCTTTCTAAAATGATTACTCTCACTTCTGAGAGTAAACACGCGCAGGCATTTTGAGTCTGGACATCTCTGGAGTGATTACTCTCATTTCTGAGAGTAAACACGCGCAGGGCACTTCCTTCTGGGTGTCTTTGGAGTGATTACTCTCATTTATAAGAGTGTTTACGCGCAGGGACTTGGGGTCTGGGGCATCTGGAGTGATCACTCTGATATCTGAAAGTGGTTACTCTGGCCTATCCCTTGAAACCAGCTCCCTGCAGTGATTACTCTGGTGTCAGGCTAGAGATTTATTATTGAGTAATCTATAATATTTTATACTTGTTCAATGTTAATTGAAGGATTATTTGGTATTGGAATAGATTTAGATGGAGTTTGAAATTATTTATTTAAAAAAAAAAAAAAAGTGAACAGTACCGTATGAACAGTGTCATATGAACAGTAAAACCGCCTATGAACAGTGCAAACCGCGTATGAACAGTGAAAACCGTGTATGTACAGTGACTGCTGACTTCATCAGTGACATCATCATGACGTCATGGCTGACGTCACATACGCATACAGTGCATGTACAGTATGCGTGCACAGTATTTTCTGGCATGAATAGTGCCCTGAACAGTGTTTCCAGCGTGAACAGTAAGGCGGTGAACAGTAATTCCTGCGGTGAACAGTAAATTTCAAAAATTTTCTATAAAAAGGGGGCTTCACACGAAATTTTCATTTCTTCACCCCTATCCAAGGTTCTCAAAGGTTCTAAGGCCAAAAAACTACCATTTCTCTCATACTAAACCTTCCTAAACTTAGATTTCTCGCCAGATCTGAGATCCTACGTCTATTCTGAAGGATTTGAAGTAAGTTTCTTTAAGTTTGAAGCTAGATTTACCGTTTGTTTCTCTTCTTCTTCTCTTTCTCATAGAAGTTCATGGTATTCTTAGGAGAAACTCCGTTCTAAAGCCAAATCTTCGGTGAATCTTGCTATAAAACAAGTAATATTCGGTAGATCTAGTGTGAATCGTCGTTCTGAGGTAAGGGGAGTTTACTATAACCTGTGAACTACGTTTTGAAAGGTTTAATATGCTATTTCAAGATATTTTGATATGATTTTGTTAGATCTATTGAATAAAAGCTATTTTCTAAGCTGTAACTGCTGTTAATTGATTTAAAATGCTGAGATTTTGGCTGATCTATCTTAAACTTGCCTTAGCTGAGCTGTTAAAATAATTTTGGCAGTGTGCATCATGCTGAGATATATGTTTTGCATCATTATAGAGCCGAGTTACATGTTTAGGTGGGTAGACGTGTAACGGTAAGTTCATGCTGTGCTGTGCTGTCTAGATCCTGATACCGGAATGGGTCGCTCCCGGACCGGCTCGGTTCTTTCTGGATTACTTAGGCTGTGAAACCAGTTGGAAACCGTTTTCATGCTGTGCATTAGATGGGCTGGAAATGCATGGGGCTATTGCTGTGAGAAATATTTTACTCTATATATATGATTTTATTTTATTTTTGTAAGCTCACTCTTGCATTTCTTTCTACGTCGTTGTGTGCGTGTGTACTGCAATGATCGTACGGTGGTACGTGAGCAGATGTAGCAGGTGTTGCATCTACTTCACAGGCTGCGGGGCCAGTGGAGAAATGATAGAAGCTGAAGTCGAGTAATATTGCATCTAAGTCCTTTTTCCTTATATTTTAAGACCTCATATAGAGGGAGCTACGTAGTATAATTTTGGGTATTTTTGAATATTATGAACCAAATGTAATATTATGGTGTTCTGTTGGATATTTGCTGTAAGAAACTCTGTTTTATTTTGAATGAGAAGAGAATTTCATAATTATATTTTCTATACTTTATTTCAAATAAGTTTGTGATGTAGAAACAATGTTCTCGGTTCCTTATAAAAGGGGTCGTGACATTTTAGTGGTATCAGAGCATGGTTTAGGTAAACCTACGGGGTGAGGTTGTTAGACGTCAGTTGTGCATATTAGACATGTCAATTTTAGCTGTGAATCATATATCATAATTTCTAATCATCAGGTTGTGAGAGAACGAGCTTGATCACCTCAGTTCTCAGACACGACAGATGTAGGAAATCTTGGTATATGATACTGGGGTGAGCTATAGGCGATTCATGCTGCATGAATAAAAAGTTGTTAAGCTAAGCTATAAATGATTGTTGAGATAAGTGTGTTTGCTATGCTGTGTGAATGCTGATATAATGTTATCCTCAGTGCTAAACTGATTAAATTGTTGTGATATACTAAATATGAATATATCACTATAAGCTGAATCTGTGAATATAGCTATGTGGTGGTATTGCTGAATGTGTTAAACGCTAGTAATCTAAGCTAGTCTATATATTAGGATGGCTAGACCAAGAAGATCTGCTACAAACCCTCCTCTTCCTGCTGATATGAACCAAATGGCTCACGCCATGGAGGCCATGGCAGCCACTGTTAGGCAGAGTCTAGATATGATTCAGCAGCAGCAAGCTGCAAACCAAGCCGCTGCTGCAGCACAGGCAGCAGCAGCTACTGCCTCAACTGCACCTCCTCCTGAATACCATGGTTTGTCAGAGTTCAGGAAGAATGATCCTCCTCAATTCACGGGGGTGGATGGACCAGATGCTGTTGAACTCTGGATCAGGGAGATTGAGAAGATCTTCCTAACTATGGGTTGCGCCGAGGAGAGGAAGGTGTTATATGCTACTTATATGCTGACAGGGGATGCAGAGATGTGGTGGCACGGAGCTCGTGCTATGCTGGAGGCCCGAGGTGAAGTCATCACTTGGGCTGTATTTAGAAGTAGTTTTCTGGGAAAGTTTTTCCCTTCTCATGTTCGTGCTGCCAAAGAGCGGGAATTTCTAAACTTGATGCAAGGAAACTCATCAGTCTATGAGTATGCAATACAGTTTGAGCGTCTTTACAGATTTTATTCTCACCCGACCTCGGAGGAGTGGAGATGTCAGAGGTTTTCAGACGGATTGAGAACTGACATAAAGAGGATTTTAATCCCACTTAGGATCACGGAATTTGCTGACTTGGTGGATCAAGCCACCATTATAGAAAGTCTTAATGCAGAGGATGTTGGTGGAGTTGGGAAGGCTCCATCTAGTAGAGCTGCTAGTAGCTATGGTAATGGAAGTAAGGGTGCTAAGAAGGGCCCCTACAATCGGTCGCTACGCCAACAGCAATCTCGACCATCTCAGTCGAGAGGATCAGCAGGCATCAGCCCCGGTGCCAATAGGGACTGCTACTTCTGGATTTCAGCCTAGGGGAGCAACTTCTTCCACCCCTAGAGCCTCAGTGCCGCAGATTGTCAAATGTTTCAGATGTGGTGGGCCACACTACCTGAGCCAGTGCCCACAGACTGATGTCAGAGTTTGCTTCTTATGCCAGCAGCCAGGGCATCTTGCTAGGGACTGTCCTACGCCTAGTGGGGCAGTTTCATCTTCTGCTAGCGCCTTACATGCTGTGAGACCTAAAGCGACTAGAACTCCGACGAGAATTAGATCGAGAGCAGAGGGACGTGTATTCACTACTTCTGCATCAGAGGCAGCCCAGGCGACAGATCTCGTTCAGGGGACAACGGTAGTGGCAGGTACTTCTCTTTCTGTATTGTTTGATTCTGGAGCCACGCACTCTTTTATTGCGGACATTTGTGTGAGAAACTTAGGGTTACCATTGAGTGATCTAGGATGTGAATTGGTAGTATCGACACCTACTTTAAGTTCGATTAAGACTTCAACGGTTTGTGTTAGGTGCCCCATAGTAATTGAGGGACGAAAGTACAAAATAAACCTTATTTGTATCCCAATGTCAGGGTTAGATGTAATCCTGGGTATGGATTGGCTAACTGCCAATCGTGTGCTAATTGATTGTGGCCGGAGGTGTTTAATATTTCCTGAGCAACAAGGCTGTGTGGAATTAATTTCTACTAGACAAGTAGAAACATCCTTAGGTGAGGGAGTATCTTGTTTTGTTTTGTTGGGAGTTATGAATGCAGAAGTGGAGCAAAGCCTTCAGTCAATACCAGTAGTACGAGAGTTCCCTGAGATTTTTCCAGAGGATATTCCTGGAATACCTCCACGTAGAGAGGTGGAGTTTTCTATAGATTTGATTCCAGGAGCTGAGCCAGTTTCTGTAGCACCTTACAGAATGGCGCCGAAAGAGTTAATGGAACTTAAGGAGCAGATCGAGGATCTAATGCGGAAACAGATGATTAGGCCGAGTGTATCACCTTGGGGAGCACCAGTTCTCTTAGTGAAAAAGAAGGACGGCAGTTCTAGATTATGTGTTGATTATCACAAGTTAAATAAGTTGACAATTAAGAATAAGTACCCGTTGCCACGAATCGATGATTTGATGGATCAGCTGAGAGGTGCTAAGGTATTCTCTAAGATTGATTTGAAGTCTGGGTACCATCAGATCCGAGTGAAGGATGAAGATATTTCTAAGACTGCTTTCCGCACTAGATATGGCCACTATGAGTATATAGTGATGCCTTTTGGAGTCACAAATGCTCCAGCTGTGTTTATGGACTACATGAATCGAATCTTTAGACCTTTCCTGGATCGATTTGTGGTAGTCTTTATTGATGATATTTTGATTTATTCTAGTTCGTCAGAGGAACATGCAGAGCATTTGAGGACTGTACTTAGTATTTTAAGGGAAAAACAGTTGTATGCTAAATTATCTAAGTGTGAGTTTTGGCTAGAGGAAGTAAAGTTCCTCGGTCATGTTATTTCAGCTAAAGGAATTGCAGTTGATCCTTCCAAAGTTGAAGCGGTGTTGCAGTGGGAAAGGCCTAAGACAGCCACAGAGATTCGTAGTTTTGTGGGCCTAGCAGGCTACTACCGGAGATTTATAGAGGGATTTGCGAAGATAGCTGCACCATTAACACGGTTAACTCGCCGTGATCAACCCTTTGTATGGACTAAAGAATGTGAACAAAGCTTTAATGAGTTGAAGCAGAGATTAACTTCCTCGCCGGTGTTGATTCTCCCTAATACTAGTCGATCGTTTGAGGTGTACTGTGATGCTTCCCATCAAGGATTGGGATGTGTGTTAATGCAGGATAAGAGAGTAGTAGCTTATGCATCTCGCCAATTGCAAACTCATGAGCGAAATTACCCGATTCACGACCTTGAGTTAGCTGCTATAGTCTTTGCTCTGAAGGTGTGGCGGCACTATCTTTATGGAGCTCAGTTTGATGTATATAGTGATCACAAGAGTCTGAAGTATTTATTTGATCAACGAGAGTTAAATATAAGGTAGAGACGTTGGGTGGAATTCCTTAAGGATTATGATTTTCAGCTTCAATACCATCCAGGAAAAGCTAACGTGGTGGCCGATGCATTAAGTAGGAATGTGGTTCAGGCATTCTCCTTAAGAATTAGTGAAACTCTTTTGGTAGAACAATTCCAAGATCTGAACATACACATAGACTTATCACCTGAAAAGATTAGTTGTAGCCGAATTGTGGTGACTAATAATTTCTTACAGGAAATTAAAGATAAATAACTGTGGGATCCGATGTTATGTCGGATTGTATTTCTCTTAGGGACAGATAAAGCAAAGGGTTTTAGTAAAGGTGCTGATGGTATCCTCAAATGCCAAGGTCGAGTTTGTGTCCCTAGAGATACTGCATTAAAGAGAGCAATTCTAGAAGAAGGACATAAGGGTAGTCTCAACATTCATCCTAGTGTTACCAAGATGTATCAAGATCTAAAGCAGATGTTTTGGTGGCCAGGCATGAATCGAGAGATAGCTGAATTTGTTAAAGCTTGTTTGACTTGCCAGAAGGCAAAGGCAGAGCACCAAAGCCCTCCAGGAGAGTTGCAGACAATGGAAATTCCAGAGTGGAAGTGGGACCATGTGACTATGGACTTTGTGTCCCATCTACCTAGAACAGTTAAAAATCATGATGTCGTGTGGGTCATAGTTGATAGGCTAACCAAGAGTGCGCATTTCTTGCCAATTAACATGACCTTTAGCTTGGAGAAATTAGCAAAATTGTACATTAGAGAGATTGTCAGGTTACACGGAGTACCTTCTAGTATTATCTCTGATAGGGATTGATGAAACGATATTTACTACTCGTCATGCAAAAGATTGTCGTTAATCCTCATCAAATATGCAAAGAAATGAATGCAGTACTAGGGTGTTATCCTAGGTCGTCTCCAAGGAATTTTTGGTTGGGAACATACATCGAACAAGTGTAAACATGTATCTTAAAGCAAGTAAATTGGGGGGAGGTTTGTCAATTTCCAGATTTTAATCAAGAGCAAAGTGTAAATTTAATGAAATTCAATCAATTAAAATGAGTAATCCCTAGTCAAGCAATGAGTTCTATCATTATTCTTTCAAATGATTCAATAATCCCCTTTCTTTCCCTTAAATTAAGTTAATCTAACAAGCGAAGACTAACTTTAACATCCCAATTAAAATTAAGCATCTTAATGGGCTCCAATCTCTATCCCTAAGATTAAGCAACCTCAAGGATTAATCAAAATTAAGCAATTTTGAATTAGAATTTTGTTAGGTAAATTAGGGTTCATTAAGCAATGTTCCCTTCATGCAAATTCCATTTCATTCAGAGATTGGGGTTAATAAATTCAAGGAAAGAAAGATTTGTATTGCAATTAATCCCAAGAATTCAAGATTCATGTGCATTGACTAGGAATTACAAGAAAGTTTAGCCCTCCATATGGATGGGCTTCACAAATGAGAGAAAGAAATGCAAGAACGTAAACATCATTAATGTAAACTTAACAAAAATCAAAGGAGAAATTGGAAATTAAAACCTATAGAGGACCCTTGGCTGTCACCCAAGACTCCAATGTCGTAAGAAAATATCCCAATTTGGCAAAGGAAAAATGTGTAAAGTGTCAAAAGTCCCGTACCCTAATTCCTAAAATCTATTTATAGTGGATGACATGTCACCAAAGTGTCCACTTTTGCCTTTGAAAGTGTCCACTTTGGGCCTTGAAAGTGTCCACGCGCAGAATGCAAGGAATGCCGCTTCTCTGGAGTTGCTACTATTTGTGCTGAAAGTAGCTACTTTGGATGGGCGTAGCTACTATGAGAGCCCATAGTAACCACGCGCAGGAGGGCTTCAAAATCAGCGTCCAGGAGCTTCTGAAGTTGCCACTTTTGGTCTTCAAAGTAACTACTTTGGATGCGCGTAGCTACTATGAGAGCCCATAGTAACCACGCGCATCATGCTTCAAGATTGGCGTTCCTGGAGCTTCTGGAGTTGCCACTTTTGGGCTTGAAAGTGGCTACTTTGGAACCTTTAATGCCTATGCTTGCTGTAGTTGCCACTTTTACTCCTCAAAGTAGCTACTTTGGGGGCAACTTTCATCTAAGGACCAAGATTTCTCAAATTTGACTTGGGCATTCTGCAAAATCATCAAGATAATTAAAATTGCAATCTATATCTATGTAATTAAATGCAAATTAACCAAAAATTAATAAACCTATGATATTTATTCAAAATGTGATTTCTATATTATTTTCACTATCTAAGTCCATTTTTTCTATCAAGAAGCATAAAAATGGCAAGTAAAAATATTATAAAAATTGGATTCATCACAACCCCAAACTTAAACTTTTGCTTGTCCTCAAGCAAATCAAAATTCAAACAATTCAAATGAAGAGGGTTGAATTTGTCCAAAGAAAATTTTAGAAATTTTCATTTCAACTTCATACTTTAATTAGCAATTCCAACATCTTCACAACCATAGACTCATTCAACAGAGGAATCATATTCATGTCAAATATTCCATGCAAAGTCCCACTAAATTGAAACAAAAGAATCAAGCAAGGTTTCATGTGACTCTCATAATGCAAAGAAACTATCCATCTCACAAGGTGGTGTTTCACTCATCACTCAACAACATTTCAGGCTAAGTGTTTTCCCTCAATCCATGCATTTAGCCTCACCCTACCATAGGCTTGCCCATATTCTCGATCTCCTTTGCCTAGATACAACGAACCACCTATCATGAGGGCTTTGTTGGTCACAAATGGGGTTAGGATAGGCTCAAATTTTTAACCAAGGAGGGTGACAAGATCAAGTGGGTACTCAAGAGGAGGGAGTTCTTTTGAGTGATTTAGTGCAACAACTAGAGTGGAATGCCTTAAATGATGTAGCTTAAGAGGTTAAAGCATTCTTTCACCACATTAATTTTTTATTTTTTTTTTATTTGCCTTATGTGGAGATCCTTTTTCAACTCAAATGCCTTGCTATATTTTTCTTTCTTTCTTTTCTCCTTTTTCATTCATTCATATTTTTGTGATATTTTTTTTTTTTTCATTCATTCATTCATATTATGAACATGTATGCTGTCCACCACCCCAAACTTAAGACATTGCTTGTCCTCAAGCAACTGCAAGCATAATCAACACCCCAAACTTAGTTTCTTGCACTTAATCTTGAGGCAACTCAAAAGAAATACCTCTATTAAGGAAAGGGAAGTAAATTTGTTGACTGAGTTTGGAAAAAGCAAGAAGTGGGGAACAGGGAAGTGAAGTGCAAGGGTGGGGGGAAGGGTATGTGCAAAGAAGGCCTCAATCATCTAGATGGAAAATTGCACAATGCATATTGAATTAAGAAACAAGGCAAGTTCTAGAGGATGAATGCAACAATACATGTAATATGCATACAGAAAAAGAAGTAAGAGGCCCAATTCACTACCATGGTAAAAGTGATAATGACTTGCAAAATGAGAGCACAATTCACCCGGCAAGAAAATATGTTCAAAATGTTAGGAACGAAAATATGTACAAAAATGAGAATGAGTATGGGATGGATGGGAAATGCAATCAAAGCATAAAAGCAAAATTATAAAACAGGGGAGTAAATTAAAAGGAAACTAGAAGAAATGAAATAAGGAAAATATTTTTGTATTTTATCTAGTACGATGCAGAAAAAGTAAGCTACAAATAAATGCAAAATAGAGACAAAGAGTTCACCCCCCTTTTATAGATGATGTATTCAAAGTTCAGGGTAAAATGATGCTCCTCTTGATGGAACTGAGGGCATCTCTGCACAATGATAACAAGAGTTCAGAAAAAGAACGAAAAGGGAGGTAACATAACTGTTTGAAGGAAAATAACATAAAAGCAGGAACAGAAAGACAATAAAAGGACAAGTGGTTCCTAATTACTTGGGAAAATAAAAGAAAATAAGTACAAGCATAGAAATAAAAGAAAACACGAAAAGTGGACTAAATGGCATCTTCATCAGAGGTGGATGAGGTGGCGCCTTCATCTTCTTCTACTTCTTCTGCTTCCTCTGAGGAACTGGAGTTGTGGACATCTCTGGGAGCATTGGGATTGAATGGGGGCAAGTCATTCTGAACAGCAGCTCGGAGGAAAGGGGCAGGGAAACGGTGGGCCTGATATATCTGGTTTGAAGTCATCCCCATCTTCTTGCCAATGTTCAGCATCATGGTCTCCATGAGGAGGAGCATGCTGGTTTGACCAAAGTGGATGGCAGACTGCCTCTGTGCTATTTGCTGCAGCTGCTCCTTGATTGTTGCAGGGGTTTCCTTCTTGTATTCGGGTGGCAAGGTGAGACCGGGGTCTGAAGACTTCTTTGGCTTAAATAGGTCCTTTACCAAGGCAGTGGAAATGGGAGGAAGTGCTCTAATTCGCTGCTGGTAGTCTCCAAAATCAACACCTGCATCCTGGCACAACATAGTGATTAGAGAGGGAAAAGCTAAAGAATCTCTGCTCCTTTTAAGGACTTCCAGCATGGCTCTGCTGATGACCTCCCCAACATGGATGGGCATGCCAGTGAGAATAGCATAGAGGAGTTCTGCCCTCTTTACTGCAATGGTGGAGGTGTGGATGACTGGCATGAATGAGCTGACAACAAAGATACTCCACACCTTGGCAGGAGGGAGAAGGTGTTTAGTGGTCAGATTCTTGGGCTGCATTTTACAATCAAATTCCCAATTTTCTCCTTCAATACAGATTGCTTGAAGTATAGGCTGGTAATCCTTTTCCTTTTGTTTGGAGAATGCAGTGAAATCCAATTGGTCAGGTTGCTTCTGCAGAGGAGGGATGTTTAAAACCCTCTGGATGGTGGCTGGAGTGAAACTAACTTGCTTACCCCTGACCATGGTGTGCTTGGGGGGATAAATGTCATCTTCCAGGTGCAGGGCATTAGCATAGAACTCCTGGGTGATGTCCTTCCACCCATTGCCTGCACAAGAAGTGAAAAGTCCCCAGCCACGTCTGTCTATCTCCTCCTGAAACTGTGGAAATGTCCCCTGCTGGATTTCAAAATTCCTGTCCTGGACGATCTGGCGCCTCAGGATGTTCTCTTTGAAATATTGTTCATGCTCTGGGGACCTAAACCTTGGGTCATGAGTAGGAGGGGGTTGTGATGAAGAGGCTTCAGCTGTCCTACTCCTCTTGGTTCTAGGTGTGTTCCTTCTAGGATTGCTCGACATTATCTGCAGAGAAGAGAGAATATGTGAATGAATAGTGCAGGGGTTGCAAAATAATTTGATATCATCTTAAGTGATTTGTGTGCAATAGGGTGTGTAGTGCTACATATGACCCAGAGGGCAATGAATTTCAATCATAGCCTACAAACATAGAGCTCAAATGGTATAGACAAGAGCAATTAAGCACAAAGAATGGTGTGACATACGTACACTATGTATAGCAATCCAATGGATAGTAGAATATGACTATTAAAGCTTTGAAACTCAAGGATCATAATGCAGCAATTAGTGAAATTAAAGTCACGAAAAGCATGTTCAACATCCAGAAAGAGCAACAATTATGGTTAATTTTGTAATATGCATGAGAATCAAGTGCAGCAAAAGTAAAATGGCATGGGATTGAAAAGCAAAACAACAAAATGGAGGGGTCAAAACTAAATGGAAATAGGCACGAACCAAATTTAGGCATTAACACACATGAACAAGAAGTTTAAAAGCATTATTGGCATGTTTAGAGCATAAAAATGAGGGAGGGGAGCATAACAAAAACAACAATTGAGAGTCATGGCAAAGAGGAAGTGGGCGTGGCCACTATTGGGGCCAAAAATGGGAACGCTCACTTGAATGAGATTAATACGCCCCTTTTGGGTGTAGTTTAGTGACCTCTCCCTCTCTAATTCAAGTAAGAATGCTCAATTATACAAGAATTACACCTCAATTTCAAGAAAAAACAAGTAAAATTGAAAAGCCCCAAATTGGGGAATCTATGAACCCTAACCATAAATGGAGAGAAATTGAGAGAATTACCTTGTTTGAAGCCTTGGGTGTGGTGAGGGAAGGTGCGTTTTGGGTTTAGGAGTGAGTGGGTGTGAGTGAAAATGGTGCGTGTTGGGTGGTGAGCAGTGTGAATGCATCGTGAATGGGAGGAGTGTGTGTGAAATAGTGAGCGTGTTCACTTTGAAGGGAATTAGTGCCTACTATGGGTTGGGCCAAAGGGGAATAGTGCAAATGGTGTACGTGCCTACTCTAAACAAGTAACGTGGGGCACCTAAAAAGCTAAAATTTGGTTCCAAATTGCGCGTAGCCACTTTCATCCAAGAAAGTGACAACTACAGTGAGGGTGTGAGGCATGCCATTTGCGCGTGGCTACTTTGAAGCTCCAAAGTGGGAACTCCAGAGAGGCATCTTTTGTGGAGATTTGCGCGTGGCTACTTTGGTTCTCCAAAGTGGGAACTCCAGAGAAGCATCTTTGCAAAGAGAATTGCGCGTGGTTACTTTGAAAGCCCAAAGTAACCACGCGCATCATGATTGAGCTCCTGGGCGCCAAAGTGGTCACTCCCACTCTTAAAAGTGGGAACTACAGAGAAGAAGTTGCTTACCTTGAGCCAAAGTAGCCACTATAGCCTACAAGAGTGGCCACTTTCATGAAGGATGAATTGCATCTAGCAAGAATGAGTGCCCAAAGTGGTGCTGCTGCTAGAATTCCTACAAAATTGTGCATCCACAAAGAATTATTTACACAAAATTGAAGCATATCAGAAATTTCTTAGCTCATTACACCTCAAATGAAGACTAAAATGTAATTGAAAGAATGCAAAGAAGAAATAATGAAAAGACAAAATTGCTTATCCACTTGTGAGTTGCCTCTCACAGAGCGCTTCTTTAACGTCATTAGCTTGACGTGTGAAGTGATTTACTCATGGCAAGGGTCTTGTTTGGAGGGAATGATGGGGGAGTACACATCCACCTCTTCAATCTCCTCCACAGGAACTGAGTTCTCTAAAAAATGCTTCAGGCGATGTCCATTCACTGTGAAACATTTGGTAGTGGATTCACTCTTGATTTCCACTGCACCATTAGGGAACACTTGTGTGACTATAAATGGACCAATCCACCTTGAGCGAAGCTTTCCAGGCATGAATTTAAGGCGGGAGTTGAACAAGAGCACCTTTTGACCAACATAAAATTCTTTCCTGGCTATCAATTTGTCATGGTATCTCTTGGTTCTCTCCTTATAAATTCTGGAATTTTCATATGCCTCTAAACGTAACTCTTCCAACTCTTGTAATTGGAGCTTTCTTTGCTCTCCAGCTGAGTCATAGTGCATATTACAAGCCTTCACTGCCCAGTATGCCTTGTGCTCTATCTCCACTGGTAAATGGCAAGCCTTGCCAAAGATTATTCTGTAAGGAGACATGCCCAAGGGTGCTTTGCATCTAAGTCCTTTTTCCTTATATTTTAAGACCTCATGTAGAGGGAGCTACGTAGTATAATTTTGGGTATTTTTGAATATTATGAACCAAATGTAATATTATGTTGTTCTGTTGGATATTTGTTGTAAGAAACTCTGTTTTATTTTGAATGAGAAGAGAATTTCATAATTATATTTTCTATACTTTATTTCAAATAAGTTTGTGATGTAGAAACAATGTTCTCGGTTCCTTATAAAAGGGGTCGTGACATCTGGTATCTGAGAGTGGTTACTCTCAGTTCATATTTTTTCAAAGAGCCAAAAATTCATGAAATTTGTCTAGAATTTCTTGCACAATTATTCAAATGATCAAAATTGCAAAATATATTCACAAAAATTAATGGAAATAAGACAAAAATTAAGAAAGCTATTGTTTCTTTACCTAAATGAGATTTTAATGTTATTTACAATCTCTAAGTCTATTTTTTCTATTAAAATTTTATAAAAACCAAACAAAATATCTATAAAGTGTGGATTCATCACAACCCCAAACTTAAACTTTTGCTTGTCCTCAAGCAAAGTAAAACTCAAGAAAATTGAAGGTAAAGGGTTGGATTTATCCAAAAAAATTTCTCAAAGATTTCCATTCCAATCTTAGACTCCAATTAGCACTTCCAATGTTTCCAAGATCATGGATTCATCAACAAAACAATCACACTCATATCATCTATTTTCATGCAAAGTTCCACTAAACCGAAACAAAAATCCAGCAAGGTTTCATGCAGTCCACACAATGCAAAGAAATCATCCAGCTCACAGTATAGTGTTTCACTCTCACTCATTAATGTTGTAGGCTCAGTGCTTCTCTCAATTCATGTATTTTGCCTCACCCTACCATATGCTTGCCCATATTCTCAATCTCTTTTGCCTAGATACAATGAACCACCTATCATAAGGGCTTTATTGATCACATATGTGGTTAGATTAGGTTCAATTTTTGATCAAGGAATGGCAAAAGCTCAAGTGGGATTTTAAGAAAGGAAAATTCTTTTGAGTGAATGAGCACAACAACTAGAATGGAATACACTAAATGATGCAATTTATGAAGTTCAAGCATTCTTTCATCATGTTTTTCATTATTTTGCCTTATGTGGAACTTCTTTTTCTATCAAAAAGACTTGTTGTATTTTTCTTTTTTTTTTTCTTTTCTTTTTACTTCCATTCATTCATTTTATTTTTCATATACTTTTTTTTTTTGATTCATTGGACTTTAGCAATCATTCTTTTCGTCAAATTCAAGCATTTTTTTTTGACATGTAATATGGACATGTATAATGCTCACCACCCCAAACTTAAACTTTTGCTTGTCCTCAAGCAACTACAGTCACAATTAGCACCCAAACTTAGTTTTTTGCAATCATTCTTGACACAACTCAAAAGAAACACCTCTCTGAAGGGAAGGAAACTATGTTTGCGGCTTAGTTTAGCAAAAGAAGGAAGTGTAGAACAAGGGAAATTTGGTGGAAGGGTGTTCTAGGGTGGGTATGTGCAAAGAAGGCCTCAGTCATCTAGATGAAAAATTGTACAATGCATATTCAATTAAGAAACAGGGCAAGTTGTAGAAGATGAATGCAAAAGTACATGTAATGTGCATACAGAAAAGAATTTTAAGGCCCAATTCTCTACCATGGTAAAAGATGATAATTACTTAGCAAAATGTGAATACAGTTCACCTTACCGGAACTATGTTCAGTATGGTAGGAACGATAATTATTTACAAAATAAATAATGATTGAGTAGAATGGAAAGTGCGATTATAATATAAAATCAGAATTAGAAAACTAAATTCCATCAAAAATAAAGAAACAAAGAAGTTGTTTTTGTATTTTATCTATGAACTATGCAGGAAAAACAGACTAAACAATGTGAAACAGAGGCAAAGAGATCACCCCCCTTTCAGAGTCACACTCAGAGATCAATTTCATGCTCCTCTTGATGTTACTGAGGGCATTCTCTGCACAAAGACGCATAGTGGATTCAGCACAGAGTATAAGAATGGAAATTAAACTGCAAGTAGTATATATAAAAGCGTCAAAGAGTGTTCAAGGGGTGATGCAGGAAAATAAAAGGGAAAATAGTACTAAAGATGATAATTATAGGGAAAGTAGTATTTACTAAATATAGGGAAATGAACTAAAAATTGCAGAAATGTAAATGATAGAAAGAAAAGCAAAGCTAAATAAGATCTTCATTTGAGCTGAGGATGAAAGATTGTCATCATTCTCATCATCATCATCATCCTCTTCCTCCTCTTCCTCTTCTGAAGAACTGGAGCTGTTATCCTTCTCAGCTGTAGGTGCATGGGTGGTGGTGAATGGAGGTAAATCCTGGTTAACTGCTGCTCTAAGGAAAGGGGCAGTGAAGGTAAGGGTGTCATAAATCTGTTCTGATGTCATACCCAGCTTCTTTCCTATGTTGAGGGACATAGTTTCCAGGAGGGTCAACATGGATTTCTGGCCAGCATGGATTGCATCCTGCCTCAGTGCTATTTGTTTGACCTGTTGTCTAAGATTCAACTGGCTTCTCTTCCTATATTCAGCAGGTAGGGAGAGACCTGGGTCAGCAGACTTCTTTTTAGCATTGAAAAGATCTTTCACCATGGCAGTAGTGATGAAAGGGGCAGCTTTGACTCTCTGCTGATATTCACCCATGTCTACTCCAGCATCCTGGCAGAGCATGGTGATGATGGAAGGAAAAGCAAGGGAGTCCCTCTTGGTGCTTAAGATGCTCATGATGAAGTTACTGATAATGTCTCCTATATGGATTGACATACCAGTGAGGATGGCATATATAAGCTCAGCTCTTTTGACAGCCAATGTGGAGGAATGGCATACTGGCATGAAGGAGCTCAATAGGAAGATGCTCCACACGTTGGCTGGTGGAAGGAGGTGTTTGGTGGTCAGATTCTTTGGCATGAGATGCATGTCAAACTCCCAATTTTCTCCTGGTTTAAAGATGGCCTGGAGTATGGGTTTGTAGTCCTTCTCTTCTAGATAGTTGAATGTGGTAAAATCAAGCTGTCCAGCTCTCCTCTCCACTGGAGGTATGTTCAGAACCCTCTGAATGTTGGATGGGGAAAAATCAATTTCCACACCTCACACCATGGTGTGTCTGAGGGCCAGCTGGTCTCCTTTCACCCTCATTGCATTAGCATAAAATTCTCGGATGATCTCCTTCCACCTATTACCAGCACAAGTGGTAAACAGATCCCGGCTCCTTCTCTGAATTTCCTCCTAAAATTGAGTGTATGTGCCCTCCTGGATCTCAAAATTACGATCCTGCACTATCTGCCTTCGCAGGATGTTGGTTCTGAAATATTCTTCATGAGCTAATGATCGGAACCTCGGGTCATGTGCAGGAGGGGATCTGGATGATGAAGCTCCAGCAGTTATGGCTCTCTTGGTTCTAGGGGTGGTCTTCCTGGGTGTATTGGCCATGTTGCTGTTGGAAAATAATGAGAAATAGTGAGTTGGTTATATAAAGAGGCAGGTATAAGCATTAAATTTGACTTTACCAAATTCACAGTTTAAGTAATGTCAGAGTGTGCACTGTGAGGTGTTGTGCTACCAAAGTGTTCACTATGCAGAATGACAGTAACTACTTTGGACACAAGGCAACAACAATTTATGCAGAAAGGTTAAAACATATCAGTTTAAAAGGGCAAACTTGATAAGAAATAGTGTGTAGAACAACTGCTGCATGTGTGGTGGCAGATATGCTATACATATGCAGTAAAGAACATGGCGAAATGATGATCATGGCACACAGTAATCACTCTAGAACCTAGTCCTGACAAGTATTATGCAGCAGATTGCAAAAATAACTAGGCTAAGCATGTGGATGAAAGTTCAAAGTGAGTATTCATGCTTCAGAAATTGGACACACAGTCAGTGAATGCATTTGAGCATGAGAGTGAACAGATAGTGTTATGCAATTGCAAAATGAGGATTATGCACCTAAATGCCCAATATGAGAAATGATAGACAGTAGCTACTTTGAGATTTAACTCTGGTAAGTGTTACTCAACAGCAATCCAATAGAGTGTGATAATATGGAAAATGACAAGAGTGAATGAAAATGCAGAAAAATGTGCTTATTAGAGGTTGAGTTGGTGCAGCAGGTAACAAAAACAATGAGTTCAAGCAGGTAGAATGCAGTATCTAATAACTACTTTAGCTTCAGAAATGGTATATGTGGACAGGGCATATTTGTGGACATGAGAGCAACCATTCTCAATGTGCAGAGCATTAAAAATAAGGTGTATGCGGTGTATGATCATGCAGATTTCCAGCAACATGAAAGAGGTGCTCAAGGGTGATTGAATGTGTATCATAAAAGTGCAGCAATGATAACAATCTATCACATTCAAGATAGCAAAGAATCCCAAAATATCACATTGTGGTGGGGGAGGTGCAGACAAAATGGTTACTTGTGTTCATGGCAATGACCATTATAAGGCTTAATTGCTGCCAAAACAACTAGGATAACACAAGGGAACTGTTTAATTAGTAGTGAATTCAGGAAATGCATCAAAAATTAAAAATTACACATCCTAGTTGAACTATGTAAACATCAGCACAACAGAACACTCAGAGTGAAAACTCTTGCAAATGGGAGTGGTTACTCCTAAGGTAGCACTTCTCAATTCAGCAAAACAATCAAATGAAGTGCCCCCTTCATCTTTCAATCACCTAAACATCCAAGTAATAACTGCTGCAATTTAACAATTTTAGTCTAAAAGTTTCAAATGCAGAACATCCAAAGTGAGTACTCTGGGCGCACAGGGCAACTACCTTAGGGTTTAAAATGTCTAAAGTGCAGCAATTAAACGCAATTAACTGGTCCATTAAGTCTCAGATGCAGAGACACTTATGGAATTACAAATTAAAACACCCAATTGCAGTCCAGGAAATTGCGAAATTGAAATCCCTAATTTCACAGCAAGAACCCTAATTCCAGGAATTAAAAGTTAAGAATTACCTGAATTGGATGTGCAAGTTGCGAAAAAGATGTGAGCAAACTGAACCTTTGGGGCAAGAAACCAAATACGAATGAGGGAAGGGGATGAATTTGAGAATGGCAATGAGAAATGTTCAGAATTGGGGTGAAAGTGTGTGTGAGAGTGAGCACTATAAATATATATATGGGGCCAGAGTAATTACTCTAAAAAATTAACAGTGAACACACACAAAAGGTTTTGGTGCATATGAGTTGTGCGTGTTCACTCTGCTTTTTAAGAGTGAACACTCCAGAGGCATCTAAGTGCAAAAATATGAACGAGTCTGCATGTGTTTACTGCCAACTTTACAAGAGTAAACACTCCAGAGGCACCCAAGATCAAGGTGAGTAATAAGCTCTGCGCGTGTTTACTGTCAATTTTTGAATAGTAAACACTCCAGAGGCTTCAGGCTGAAAGTGGGTAACAAGCTATGCGCGTGTTTGCTCTCAACTTTTCAAAAGTAAACACTCTAGAAGCTTCACCCTTGGTGCTGTGCTAAAGTGCTTGGGCGTGTTCACTATGACTTTTTAAGAGTAAACATGCGCATCACCTTGGGCTTACATGCAATGAAAGTAATCACTATTAAATGTGAAAGTGCTCACTACAGAGAGTGAATATGTAAGTTAGAATTGAAAGTGATTACTTTTGTTCAGGAAAGTGCTTACTTTCAGGATGATCTTTTGTTTTCTTACCAAGGGGATTGCCTTAAGCCTAAAAAATATTTACCATCCTGTTGCATCCAAACTTCCTTGACTTTATGCAACATTTAGCCCCCACAATCACAATCTCACTCTGCAAAAATGGGAATTATGCAGAAAAAACTATGTTAGTTGATGTAACAAGGTACCAAGATAAGGAACTATCAAAATAGAGAGGCTCAAATGTAAGACCAGCATTTATTGTAGAAAAAAAAATAACTAAAATTCCTAAGATCTTTGTGAGTTGCCTCTCACACAGCGCTTCTTTAACGTCATTAGCTTGACGCATGAAGTGGATTACCCAGACCATAGGTTGTAGGAGAGATTTGTGCATGGTGAGTGCAGTTCAATCTCCTCAACTTCTTCCAATGTAACTGAATTTTGCAAGAATAGCTTCAACTGGTATCTATTCACCGTAAAGCTTTTGCTAGAGGAGTCACTTATGATTTCCACTGCACCATGGGAAAATACCTTTGTAACAGTGAAGGGTCCAAGCCATCTTGATTTGAGCTTTCTAGGCATGAGTTTAAGACGAGAATTAAACAAAAGAACCTTTTGACCAACGTAGAACTCTTTGGTTGAAATTTTCTTGTCATAATATTGTTTGGTCTTTTCCTTGTAAATTCTGGAGTTCTCATAGGCCTCCAGACGTAGCTCTTCCAACTCTTGCAGCTGTAATTTCCTCTGCTCTCCAGCTGAGTCATAATCGACATTGCAAGTCTTTACTGCCCAATAAGCTTTGTGTTCTACTTCAACTGGTAGATGGCAGGCTTTTCCATAGACCATCCTGTATGGTGACATTCTCAAGGGTGTCTTAAATGCGGTTCTATGTGCCCAGAAGGCATCATCAAGCCTGCAGCTCCAATCTTTTCTATGGGGCTGCACTACTCTCTCAAGTATTTTCTTGATTTCCCTATTGGAGAGCTCAGCCTGCCCATTTGTCTGTGGGTGGTAGGCAGTGGAAACTTTGTGCACAACTCCATATTTCTTCAACAAGACTTCCATAGTCCTATTGCAGAAATGACTCCTTTGATCACTAATGATGGCTCTAGGGATTCCAAACCTACAAAACAAGTTGCTATGGACAAAATCTGCAACAACTTTAGCATCATTAGTCCTGGTGGCTTTAGCTTCCACCCATTTTGAGACATAATCAACATCAAGAAGTATATACAGAAAACTAAAAGAGGAAGGGAATGGTCCCATAAAATCAATACCCCAGACATCAAAGATGTCACAGTACACGATAGGTTGCTGGGGTATCTCTTGTCTCCAGGTAATTACTCCGCCTGCTCTTTGGCATCTTTCACAGGTGGAATATGCTTGCCATGAATCCTTGAAAATGGAGGGCCAATATAGTCCTGCATCCAATACTTTTCTTGTAGTCCTCTCGGTCTTTGATGACCTCCTACAGCTGAGGCATGACAGAACTACAGTATGGATGAGATCTCTTCATCAGGCACACATCTTCTAATGACTTGGTCACTGTAGAATTTCCATAAATAAGGGTTATCCCAAACATAGTGTTTGGCATCATTCCTTATCTTATCCTTTTTAGTTTTTTGTGCACCTGTTGGAAAAACTCCTGCAGCAAGAAAATTAACAATGTCAGCTGATGAATCCACTTTTTATTATATTTTTACTTGCCTTTTTTATGCTTCTTGATAGAAAAAATGGACTTAGATAGTGAAAATAATATAGAAATCACATTTTGAATAAATATCATAGGTTTATTAATTTTTGGTTAATTTGCATTTAATTACATAGATATAGATTACAATTTTAATTATCTTGATGATTTTGCAGAATGCCCAAGTTAAATTTGAGAAATCTTGGTCCTTAGATGAAAGTTGCCCCCAAAGTAGCTACTTTGAGGAGTAAAAGTGGCAACTACAGCAAGCATGGGCATTAAAGGTTCCAAAGTAGCCACTTTCAAGCCCAAAAGTGGCAACTCCAGAAGCTCCAGGGACGCCAATTTTGAAGCATGATGCGCGTGGTTACTATGGGCTCTCATAGTAGCTACGCGCATCCAAAGTAGTTACTTTGAAGACCAAAAGTGGCAACTTCAGAAGCTCCTGGACGCTGATTTTGAAGCCTTCCTGCGCGTGGTTACTATGGGCTCTCATAGTAGCTACGCCCATCCAAAGTAGCTACTTTCAGCACAAATAGTGGCAACTCCAGAGAAGCGGCAATCCTTCCATCCTGCGCGTGGACACTTTCAAGGCCCAAAGTGGACACTTTCAAAGGCAAAAGTGGACACTTTGGTGACATGTCATCCACTATAAATAGATTTTAGGAATTAGGGTACGGGACTTTTGACACTTTACACATTTTTCCTTTGCCAAATTGGGATAATTGCTTACGACATTGGAGTCTTGGGTGACAGCCAAGGGTCCTCTATAGGTTTTAATTTCCAATTTCTCCTTTGATTTTTGTTAAGTTTACATTAATGATGTTTATGTTCTTGCATTTCTTTCTCTCATTTGTGAAGCCCATCTATATGGAGGGCTAAATTTTCTTGTAATTCCTAGTCAATGCACATGAATCTTGAATTCTTGGGATTAATTGCAATACAAATCTTTCTTTCCTTGAATTTATTAACCCCAATCTCTGAATGAAATGGAATTTGCATGAAGGGAACATTGCTTAATGAACCCTAATTTACTTAACGAAATTCTAATTCAAAATTGCTTAATTTTGATTAATCCTTGAGGTTGCTTAATCTTTGGAATAGAGATTGGAGCCCATTAAGATGCTTAATTTTAATTGGGATGTTAAAGTTAGTCTTCGCTTGTTAGATTAACTTAATTCAAGGGAAAGAAAGGGGATTATTGAATCATTAGAAAGAATAATGATAGAACTCATTGCTTGACTAGGAATTACTCATTTTAATTGATTGAATTTCATTAAATTTACACTTTGCTCTTGATTAAAATCTGGAAATTGACAAACCTCCCCCCAATTTACTTGCTTTAAAATACATGTTTACACTTGTTCGATGTATGTTCCCAACCAAAAATTCCTTGGAGACGACCTAGGATAACACCCTAGTACTGCATTCATTTCTTTGCATATTTGATGAGGATTAACGACAATCTTTTGCATGACGAGTAGTAAAAAAATTGTTTCATCATCAGCGTACCAAGGTGCCTGTGAAGCATACAACTCTAAGAGTTGTTCATCAGGAAAGTCATCTAAGATTGGAATTGGGTTAGGAACTCCTTCTATCCTGCTAAGGTGGTTAGCTACCAAATTTTGGGTTCCACTCCTATCCTTGATCTCCAGATCAAACTCTTGAAGTAGAAGCATCCATCTTATAAGTCGAGGCTTAGAATCTGTCTTTTTCAGTAAATACTTTAAAATAGAATGATTAGTAAAAACCACAACTTTTGACCCTAACAGATATGATATAAACTTGTCTAGTGCAAAAACGATGGCCAACAGATATGATAGAAGCATAATAAATGATGTGAGGAAACGTACCAACCCTCTGAGTCAATGCAGCCCCTACTGCAAAATTGGATGCATCACACATTAATTCAAATGGTGTGGTCCAATCTGGAGGTTGGATGATGGGTGTGGTAGTCAGGGATTCCTTAAGCATATTAAATGCTTCTTTGCACTTTTCATCAAAATTAAACTCAGCCTCCTTTTGCAAAAGCTTAGACAGGGGAATGGCAATTTTGGAGAAGTTCTTAATGAATCTCCTGTAGAACCCTGCATGGCCAAGAAAAACACGAACCTCTCGAACACAAGAGGGGTAAGGCAGTTGTGCAATAACATCAAGTTTTGCAGGATCTACTTCAATTCCTTTTTCAGAAATGATATGGCCTAATACTACACCTTGCTCTACCATGAAATGACATTTTTCAAAATTTAGTACAAGGTTAGTATCAATACATCTTTTCAAAACTTTTTCTAAATTAACCAAACATGCAGAAAAAGATGGGCCATATACAGTAAAATCATCCATAAAGACTTCTATACAATGCTCCACTAAATCAGAAAAAATACTGAGCATGCATCTTTGAAATGTGCCTGGAGCATTGCACAAGCCAAACGACATTCTCCTATAGGCAAAAGTGCCAAAAGGACATGTAAAAGTGGTTTTTTCCTGGTCTTCAGGTGCTATACAAATTTGAAAATAACCAGAAAAATTATCAAGGAAACAATAGTGAGACTTACCAGCCAACCTTTCCAACATCTGATCAATGAAAGGCAACGGGAAGTGATCCTTCTAGGTCGCTTGGTTAAGCCTCATGTAGTCTATACAGACTCTACAACTGTTCCGGACTCTGGTTGGAATTAACTCATCTTTTTCATTCTTCACCACTGTGAGTCCAAATTTCTTGGGAACTACTTGCACTAGGCTGACCCAAGTGCTATCGGATATAGGGTAGATAATCCCAGCTTGCAACAACTTGGTGACTTCCTTCTTCACCGCGTTTAAAATGATGGGATTTACCCTCCCCTGAGGCTGTTTCACTGGTTTATCACCCTCCTCCAATAATATTCTATGCATGCAAAGAGAGGGGCTGATTCTTGGTATATCAGCAAGAGTCCAGCCTATAGCCTTCTTGTTCCTCCTTATCACTTTTAGGAGCTCCTCCTCTTGATCAATATTCAGCTTGGTGGAGATTATCACTGGGAGCTTCTCACTTTCCTCTAAATAGGCATATTTCAAATGCTCTGGCAATGGTTTAAGCTCTAGTGTAGGAGACTGCTCCACAGAGGGAAGTGACTTGGTACTTTTGGTAGAAGAAATTTCTGCAACATTCAAGTCAAAGGGGCTAGATTCAATTGTACTTGCTGAACTCAAAATATCACATTCTTTCCCTATTGATTTTCCAATTTCCTTAATAACAGAAGTTGCAAAATTTATATTCAAGAAGTCTGAAATACAATTATCACAAACAGAAGAATTATTACAGTATTCACAAATGGAATTGTCTATAAAATCAGAAAAATTAAGAGCAGAATCTTCTTCTAAAAATTTAGAAAATTGATCATTTATCAAATCATCCAACAAATTAATTTGGAAAATAGAGTGTTCTTCCAATGGATGCTTCATGGCATCCAAAATGTTGAAGCGCACAATGATGTCTCCAAACTCTATAGTGAGCGTCCTAGTGTGCACATAAAATTTCATTCTTGTGGTCTTCAAGAACGATCTTCCCAAAATGATTGGTGCAGCTCCCTTCACTAATTCTCCCTCTTGCATGTCCAAAATGTAAAAGTCGGCTGGGAAGATGAGATCATTTACTCTGACTAATACATCTTCAGCAATCCCAGCTGGGTTTGTTATGCTTCTGTTGGCCAACTGAATAACCACACCTGTAGGCTGCAGAGGGCAAAAAGACAGTGAAGTGAAAATGGACAATGGCATGACATTTATAGATGCTCCTAAATCTAGCATGGCAATCTCAATCCTATTATTACCAATAATGCATGGGATAGTGAATGTTCCAGGATCCTTACATTTCTCAGGCATTGTGGACCTTTGTTTTTCGAAGAGTGCAGAAACATTCCTACCCATATTTACCTTCTCATTACCTTTAAGACGCCTCCTGTGGGTACATAGGTCTTTCAAGAACTTGGCGTACTTGGGCATTTGCTTGATTGCATCTATTAGAGGTATGTTCACCTCTACCTTTCGGAAGGTCTCAAGAATCTCTTTCTCAGCCTCTTCAATCTTCTTGCTTGGCTAGATAACTCTCTGAGGAAATGGTAGAGGAATTGGCCTATCAACATTTTCTACCACCTTTGGTTGGGCAAATGTGGCTTCTGGTTATTCTTAAACCTTTTCCTCTCCATTTAGATCAATTGTGGATGGAGCACATTTTGGGTCTTCTTTTTCTCTGGCCACTGTGGGCTCTTGCATCACTTTTCTAGACCTCAGAGTGATTGCACTTACATTTTTAGGATTTGCTACAGTTTGTGCAGGGAGGTTTCCTAAACCTTGAGATTGCATCTGTTCAGAGATGAGGCTAGCTGTCCTATTTGGTTCTCCAAAGTCTTAATACTAGCCTCAGTTCTTTGCTGGAAAGTGATGTTGTTCATGATCAATTGCTTCATGAGCTCCTCCAGTGATGGTTCATTTTTCTGGGGTGCATTTGGTTGTGAGGAAGATGGTTGGTGATGTTGCTGGGCTTGTTGTGGTTGATGTTGAGATGGATGGAATCTATTTGGGCTAGCATGATGTGCTTGATAATGAGTGTCATGCTGCTGGTTCTGCTGTTGAGAATTGTTCCCTCATCTCAAATTTGGATGGTTCCTCCAGCCTGGGTTGTATCTATTGGAAGATAGATCCCAATTGGGCTGCTGCTGCAAATTTGGAAAAGGAAATTTATTAGTGTAAATATTTGCAGCATAGGCCTGAGGATTACCTTCTAGAGTATCAGACTCTTGCAGTGTAAGACAGCTATCAGTGTAATGGTCTGTAGCTGAGCAAATACCACACAGCATGGCTGGAATGGGTGGTGGAGCAGGTGAGGATGCAACAACACTCTTTTGCATAGAAGCCAATTGCTTCACCATGGATGCCAATTCATCAAGCTTGTGTTCTATCTTACTAGACTTAGCAACTTGAACTTCACTCACATTTCTGGTAACACAAGAATTTTGCCTTATTGCAAATTGTTGTGAGTTGGCAGCCATATTCTCTATCAAATTCCGGGCTGCAACTGGAGTTTTGTCAACCGACGCCCCTCCACTTGTGGCGTCTATCGTGCTTCAGTCCATAGGGTGTAGTCCCTCATAAAAGTACTAGATCAACAATTGATTACTAATTTGGTGATGAGGGCAGCTAGCACACAACCTCTTGAATCTTTCCCAATATTCATAGATGGTCTCTCTTTCAAGTTGCCTTATCCTACATATTTCCTTTCTTATGGATGCAGCTCTTGATGCTGGAAAAAATTTCTCCAGGAAAAGTCTCTTCAAGTTGTCCCAACTAGCAATAGATCCTAGAGGAGATAGTAGAGCCAATCCTTGGCTGTATCCATCAGAGAGAACGGAAAAGCCTTTAACTTGACATGCTCCTCAGGCACACCTTGTGGCCTCATGGTTGAACAAACAATATGGAACTCCTTGAGGTGTTTGTGCAGATCTTCACTTGCAAGGCCATGAAATCTTGGCAACAAATATATTAGTCCAGTTTTTAGAACAAAAGGAGCATCAATATCAGGACACTGTATGCATAAAGTTTGATATGTTACATCCGGTGTAGCTAGTTCCTTTAATGTTCTTTCATTGTTTGCCATTTTTTCAATTTCAAATTATAATGAATGAGGTGATGAATAGATAGATGAAGGAGATGAAGACTCCTCAAAATGTTCAGAACTATTCCTATGTGTTCTAATGCTACTATGAAATGTCCTATCAATTGGGGTAGTGATGAATTCATATTTTTACTAATATTTTAGCATAGTTTTAACTCATTTGATAAGGAAAATATATGAAAAAAGCAGAAAAACTCAGAAAAATAGAATGATTGAAAGTTTTATTTCAATTTGTAGTTATTTTAGCATTGGTGAGATTTTTGCTTAGAAATTAAGAATTTAATCTTGTTTTGTAGGAATAATCTGAGGAAGGTTCATGGAAATGGAAGATCAATGGAAAGGAAGAAGAAGAGTAGCAATTATGGACTCAAAACACAAGAATTCTGGAATGCAAGCTGGGCATGATCACTATTGTTAGTGAAAGTGATCGTTCCAGAGCTTAAAAGAAGAAGGGAGTCTGGGCGTGGTCTGATGAACGAAATATTTTCTCATTTGCAAAAAGATTTATCGTTAACCTTCATCAAAATTTGTAGAAAAATTTATGTAATCTAGGGTGCAAACCTAGGTTGTCTCCAAGGACTTTAGTTTGTAACATACATTGAACATGTTGCGAACATTTACTATGAAAGCAATTAAAACAAGGGGGGTTTTGTGTGATTCCAATTTTAATGTAAAGGCAAGTGATGAAATTAATTAATCCAATTAATGAAATATGTAATCCTTAGTTTGTTCATGTAATTCTATCCTTATCCCTCTCAAGATTCAATACTTTTCCTCTTTCTCTGAATTAGGGTAACTCAAAAAGCATGAATTAACCTTAGATTTCCATACGAATTAAGCAATTTATATGGGCTCCAAACTCTTATCCCCACGATAACGCTACCTTAGAAATTAAATTAGGATTAAGCAAACTAAGTTACGAATTTCATTAAAATGAATTAGGGTTAATTAAGCAATGTCCCCCTCATTAAACATTAATTCAATTCAAAGAGTTTGGGAAATGTAAATTCATGAGGAAAGGAAATTATATTGACATTCATACCCAAGAATTCAAGAATACATGAACTCACTAAGGATTACAAGAAAGTTTAGCCCTCCATGAACATGGGTCTTACAAAATTAAGATGAAAGATAAAGGAATTCAATGACATCAATGCAGAAATTAAAGGAAATTGAGAAGAAAATTGTAAATCAAACCCTAAGATTGCCCTTGGCTATAACCCAAGGATCCCAAGCTTTGCAAAATGCTCCCAAAAATGGCAAAGAATCTAAAATTATGAAAGATCCGTACCCTAATTTCTAAAAGTCTATATATACTAAGTCTGACATGGCCCTATAGTGATCACTTTGTAAACAAGAGTGTTTACGCGCAACAACTTTAGCTTTTTCCCTTTCTGGAGTGATTTCTCTCACTTCTGAGAGTAAACACGTGCAAGCATTTTGAGTCTGGACATCTCTGGAGTGATTACTCTCATTTCTGAGAGTAAACACACGCAAGGCACTTCCTTCTAGGTGTCTCTGGAGTGATTACTCTCATTTCTGAGACTGTTTACGCGCAAGAACTTAGGGTTTGGGGCATCTGGAGTGAGCACTCTGATATCTGAAAGTGGTTACTCTAGTCTATCCCTTGAAACTAGCTCCTTGGAGTGATTACTCTGGTATCTGAGAGTGGTTACTCTCAGTTCATATTTTTCCAAAGAGCCAAAAATTCATGAAATTTGTCTAGAATTTTGTGCACAATTATTCAAATGATCAAAATTGCAAAATATATTTACAAAAATTAATGGAAATAAGACAAAAATTAAGAAAGCTATTGTTTCTTTACCTAAATGAGATTTTAATGTTATTTACAATCTCTAAGTCTATTTTTTCTATTAAAACTTTATAAAAACCAAACAAAATATCTATAAAGTGTGGATTCATCATGGTCACTCTTACCAGCGAAAGTGAGTGTTCAAGAGAGTTTCTCAGAAGAACATGTTGAGCATTAACACTCTTGCTGGCGAAAGTGAGTGTTCCAGAGAAGACTAAAATACAACAAGCTCTGTGTGGTCACTCTTACTAGCGAAAGTGAGTGTTTCAGAGAGTATCTCAGAAATTTCAGACATCTCGAGCTCTGCGTTACCACTCTTACCAGCGAAAGTGAGTTTTCTAGAGAAGGCTAAAACTTCAGCAAGCTCTGCGTTACCACTTTTACCAGTGAAAGTGAATGTTCCAGAGAGACCTCAACTTGACAAGTTGCACGTGGTCACTTTTACTCATAAAAGTGAACACGCACAACCACTCGACCTCCTGCTTTGCAACTCTTAGTAGCGAAAGTGATAGTTCCAGTTTCCAGAAACCACATGAGCCTCTGCATGGCCACTTTTATCAGCAAGAGTGATAATGCACAGAATCAGGATTTCTAAAATACCTGTTTAAGCTCAAAACTCAATGAGAGAGAGTGAGAGAGAGGATTGGGGTTAAATTTTGAAACTCCAAGAAGAGGCATTGGATTGGAGCTCGTGGAGATGGCTTCTCTGAGTTTCTTCTCTTCTCCTCCTTCTTTCTCTTTCTCTGTTACAATGTTTGCTTAATTCTTCATAGTTAGGAGTTTATGGATCTTGAATTGATGTATTGATTTGACTTTTGCTTCTGAAATTTGATTTCTTGGATTAATTGAGTTATTAATTCTGCTGTTATTGCAATCTTTGAATGGGAATTCATATGATTAATCAAAGAGGAACATTTGCCAATGGAAGTTGGGTTTGCTTCTCTGGTCTGAACTAACAACCAGAATTAGGGATTTCTTAGGGATAAGGGAACCTAATTCTGCAATCCTACAGTTCTAAGTCTTAATGCAACTTGAAATTGAACTTCACCTAAGGGATTAGGGTAGTTTAGTTGTTTGTTAGGGTCAATGATTTAAGGGATTAAACTTTGACTATTAATAAGAGAAACTGATTGTCAATTAACCAATTGCTTGAATGTTCAGAGGCATAATTGATTTGATATTGACATTCTTGTGAAATAAATTCCTAACTATCTTTCATTTTCAATCTCAACATCAAATTCATACTCTGTTTTACTGCAAGTTCTTTACCTTCAATTGTTCTTGTTTCTTGTTTTCTGAATGTTACAACTCTTTCAAATTCTTATAGCTTAACTAGTTATTGTTTTATGAATTGATAATTGATTTCCTAATTTCCTGTAGAGACGATACTCTGATCTTAAAAAATACTCATTACTTGCTGCAATTCCTAGTGCACTTGCTAATGTTTAGAATTGTATCATCAAAGGGTTTCCAAGTTGAGAAACTTGGAGTATAATCCAAGTTACAACCCTCTTCATTCTCTCTGACCTCTCTCCTATTTTTCTCTGAAAAACCTTGAAAAGCTCTAATCTTTCTTTGATCTAAGCTTGAGAGTTCACTCTCCTTGCTATTTGGTAAGTTCTTGAAGCTTGGTTCTCCATTCTTTTAGTTATTTTCTTGTTTTTCCTCCTCTCTTGTGATATTTAGGAAGAACCCAATGTTTTGGGTAAGATCCCTCATAAACCTTTCACTAAACTTCCATCTTAAGGTAAAGAGAGCTCTATCTTATTACTAAGAAAGTGGTATGTTTGTGTTAATGATAATGCTGTGATGAAATGCATGATTTTGAGTATATGTTGGATAAGAACATATTTTTGTTATATTTGAAGCATGTTTTGTGGTGTTAATGATGTGTATCATCCTTGTTTTGAGTGTATATGTATGTATATATGTTGTGACTAAGTCCAGTGGTGACCAATGTAACATCCTCAAAATTTTATTCAGTTTCTAAACCTTAGTCTACGAGTGTGCGCTATTTCAGAAATGGAGGAAATTTTTTTTTCATTCTTTTTTCTCTTATATTGTATTTCCACCTACTATTTTGATGTGTTGTCATATATTAGAATGGATTTTTTTATGTCTTTGACACTCTGTTGTTTGAATTTTTGCTCTACTCAAAATTATTCTGTTTAATTTACATGTTGTAGACATGAACTTGCAATCAATGTTATTTTACTTTCCATGTATGCATGACTTGTTCTTCCCTTTTTATTTTATCACCTTTCGTTTACCTAAAAATGCAACATGTGGGATGTGAAGACTAAAAGTCTAAAAAGGGGTAGAACTGAGATATAACTCTTCGCTTACCCTCTAGGTCTTTCTAATTATACGTGCTACCCTTTTGATCTTTTATATTAACACCTTTTAGAGTTTTGTGTAGCATGAGGAGAAAGATTATTCATCATAAATAATGTGTGTCTTTTCCACGTGTCTTTTCAATTGCCCTTCTTAAACTCCACTCATTCTTTTAATTCATTAAATGTCACGTTGTTTTCAAGAAAAGGAAAATTAACTCTCCCTTATGTCTAGTTATTATGCTGGCCGAATTCTCTAACCACCCTTAATTAAGGGGGCTAATAATTAGTTGGCATCTCATTAATTTGCATTAGAGACTACTAAGAGGCACATTAATTTCCTTTCTTAAATTCCACTAAACCATACATTTAAAGTTTAGCACGTGAAACTAAGAGGTTAATGGAAGTTGTAGATAACCTTTCGTGTCCAACTAATTATTTAATGAGCATTAAAGCCTTTCTCGTTATTTCAAGCTTCATATCTAGTTGGTTTGTACTGGCTTTGGAAAATGAAAAGACATTAGCATGGAGAGAGAAGATTTGACTTGATGCGTCATAAATGCATCGCTATCTCATTAATTCAAACTTCCATTAATTACTTTTCTTAATGTCATTTGTGAGTGTTGTACACGTGTGCCTTTTTATCTTCCTTGAGGACTTTTGAGATTCCTTACCTCTAAATATTCCACTAAACATTGCCATTCGAACTCATTTATTTCTTAATTAATGTGGCTTGATACACCTTGACACTAGCCATTAAGAATGTTTAATGACCCACTAATTGGAGTTATGAAGAGAGAGGAGAGAGAAACTTGTGAATAGAACCTCCATTAAGTACCATTATTCTCATTTAATGTCATTTTAATGGCACCCATTCATCTCCATGCCATTACTCTAGGAGAGAGAGACAAGTGTGTGATGGCTTTGGGAATATAAAGAGACACTCGAGTTAGAACGAAAGAGAAAGTGGAAGACATAGAACCTCAGTGGGTTTTTAATGCTAGCCGCCCTTATTAATTGCACCTTTTTCTTGACCAATCAAAATGCGTGCATGCTTGACCCTTAGAACACGCTTCTCTCAACTCCTTCATCTTCGAAATATGATTTAAAAATTACCCTCTCCATTAGTGCCTAAGGCACACACATGAGAATTTCAAGAGACAAAACCATAATTCACTTCCTTTATCCTAGGTACTGTATTAATGACTTTTAATTACCTCCATAAAGAATACACCTCCATTAAGTGGCTGTTTTACTTTTAAATAGTCCTTGCCTTTCCAGAGTACACTAGGCGTCGTCTTTTCATCTCCACATGCACCATTATCCTCTAATTAATCTCCCTTATACGCTTTGTTCATTATCCCATTAAAAACCTCTACCCATTATTGCTCTCATCTACTGCATTAACTTTTGAGTGAGACTCGAGAGAGGGGGGAGCATGATTATTCTTTATTAATTAAGTGTAGTTATAACCAACCACTTGTATTTAAATGTCTTAGGGAACACCCAATGCATGATGACCAATCCACTTCCATAGATTTCTTAATTAATACCACATTCGATTATTATCCTTTTCTTGGATGGACCCTGTATTAAATCCTCGAGAAGCATTTAGATTATTGAGATTCCTATACGATATTAATGGTCTTAGTAAAGTACGAAGGGCATCAGGACTGAAGTGGAATGCGAAGTTTTATAGTGGCAGGAAAGAGAGACTAAAGACGCATTTAATGAAAGGTTAGGTGGCCCATCCTTGTAGTGACACATGATCAATGAAACAGAGCTAATGCCTACTGCAAGGGAGTGAAGCACTGAGGATTAATGTAGTGGCTTATCTTTTCACTGACGCATATATATATATATATGCATATATGAAGGAACTCAACCCTTTTTGCTGTCATTTTTCTCCCTCTAAAAAGATAAAGAAAGAAACCAAAACCAAGAGAGAGGCAACCACCGTACCTCCGTCTTTCACCCTACGATCTAAGAAGTTGAGAGTTTTACACAAACCCTTGATGCTTAAATTATTGCTATAACATCTTTGCAAAAGATCTTAGAACTCCTTTTCCCTTCAAATCTTTGGCACGCTCAAATGTTCTTTGGTCCTTTCATCCCCACGAACTTGAGGCTCTGCTACGTTTTTGCTATATTCAGAGAAAAGAAGATATGAACTTGATGGAGGGGAGCTTCTACACACTACACTAGCCTACGACTTCTACATGCAACTGCATTCGAGGTAAGGGAGGTCCATGTGTTTGTGCTTGAACGTGTGTTATTATTTGTTGTATATTTTTTTTCCTCCTTACTCTACTCATGAATGCCATTGAAAAATACCTACATGATGATTTTCTCTTTATCCCCTAATATTCTGATCAAACCTAACTATTGAATAATGCTTGGATGCTTGCATGGGTGCGATTATGGGTCAAATTCATTGCATGTCACCAATGATTTTTATTTTCATGTTACCTGTGTGAATATGCTTTCTTTGTTGGTTGTGATGGATGTTACTAAATGAAACTATAATTCATATTGTTTTTCTTGAATCCATCTTATTTTCCTTTTTCGGTTTAGTCTTGGAGATTAAAGCATGAATTTTTGAATCATTTGTTGACTAAAGTATGCTTCGATCTGCTTGCATGATGACCATTTATGATGAAAATCTTATTGCATATTATAACCATCGTATTTCCTGCCTCTATGTCCTCTACTTGACTTCCCGACTATGTTCAGAAAACATTAATTTTTCTTCCTATTGATAAATGAGTTGGGGAGGGTGCATAGAGGGGTACTCTGGTGGATTTTTGAGTGATGTGTGAAATTTTGTTAAAATTTATTGATCAATCTGCATGAAAATGACTTGCTCTGTGACTGTGGTGATGTAACTATGTGTATGTTTGGTTAATTACCTTGTTTGAATCAATGCTTGGTGTGCATGCATAGAGTTCTACTGTATTTTCTTTTATTCCTTGAGCAAATTAATGAACTAGGAAGTGTTCTGGTGAGTGTATGAAATATGATTGAGTGTTTGATTTGATTGCATGCGACTTTGCTTCCTTCCTTCCTCAGTAGAACCTTTGATATTTGTAAATGGATCTGACTGGAGTATGGTTAACATTGAGAATTCGGTTACTCCCATCCTAAGGTTGATTTTATGAGTACGTTATTCTTTGGTGTTCAGATCTTGTATTGTTCTAGCGTTCTGCAGTGTGTCATATCTGAATAAATATATGAACCATATCACCTTTGTAAGGATATTAAACTATAAACCCAATGCATGATTTTTGGTATGTGTTCTCTATTTATTGTGTAAATTTTAAATTGTTCCTATAGGCAAAAAGGTTGTACCTTCTTTCCTATTTAGAAATTCGTGAGATTTTGTACTTATTTCTATATATTAACTGAAAATATGGAAAAATGTTTTTTTTGTACTTTCATCCTCTAAACTAGTCGCTATTTTTCTGCGAAATTCTACACTCCTTTCTTTCTAAAATTGCTATTGTTTTTCTACATAATTTTGTATTATTATCCTTTGAACTTAACATTACTTTCTACATTAAGTTAGTATTCTACATTTTCCTTCCCACTTATTTCTACATCAAAAGAATACTGATATCTATGTCGCAGTGGTATCAAAAGTAACTAGATTCCTCTTAAAAACATGCAGTTTAGGGAGCAACCTAGGTCATCTCTCACAAGGATGCAATTGCACATTGTTTCAATATCAATTATGCAGAAAAGGTTGTATGTTTGGAGGGAAGTTTTGCGATTAAATGCAGAGAATTAAATCACAGAGAAAGAATTAAATCGCAGAGAAATTAAATCGTAAATTGCAATGCAAGTAATCAGTTACAATCAAACCAAAACCAAGAATGAAAACTGAGATCCAGAATACACAAAACACAAACGTAAGTGATTATACCAAATTTGTTTAAATCTTTTCTGTACAACAATTAATTAATCAATTGCTTGTTATACGATTAAGAACGAGGCACAATCCAATCGAATCATACTTTTTGTGCAATTGCAAAATTGTAAGATCAGAAAACAAACTCGGAGCAATCATAAATGTCTTGACCAAATGCAATTTGGACTTTGGCAACGTAATTGAAGAAGAAATATAGAAGAAAACATCTTGAAATTGCAGAAACTTAATCGCCTTTCAATGGTAAATGCAGAGGAATATGAATTCAAAATGTAAAGGTGCAAGAGAAGAAGAAGAATGGGTAAAAATATGAGAGATTTATTGGAAGTGGGAAAGTTCTACAAAACTGGAAAAACAAAAAAATGAATTAAAAGTCCTCCCAAATCAGCCCTTGGCCTCTATAAATACTAGTCCTAAAAGAATAAGATAAATGGGCCAAGGCTGGGCCGAAAATAAATTCAACAAAACCGAAAAAAGAAAGACAAAACAAAATCAATACAAAAAGTCAAACTAAAAGTCTAAACTTCTAAAAAATCATAGAAAATAGCTCCGAACTTCAAACAGCATGATCCAAATATCCAAATTGAAGCCCCGGAAGTAGGGAATCCAATACAAAAAGAATCAGCCAAAAATGATATCTACAAAAAAGGTTATGGCCAAATTAGTGAACAAAGGTCAGAAAAGCAAAACATGAGTATTTACAAGAAATTCCTAATTAAAGTGCAAAATGCAATAACACACTAAATGGAAGAAATAAGGGAATGAAATGACATGTAAAGGATGCACTCAGACTATAAATGTGGGAACAAAATATGAGCCATCAAATACCCCACACTTAAGCTTTTTCAATCCCAAGCAAAAGAAAAGAAAAGGAAAGGAATGAACACAGAGCAAAATTTTTCAATGGATCCCAAAGTGTAAGTAATGTGAGCAAGAAAAAATCAGTCTAGCAATCAAAGTATGGAAGAATCAAAACAATCAAGAATGTGCTCCAAACATTAAAAGTGAAGAAGAGTTTTAATCTAATCAATTTATGGATCACAATTGGTAAAATTCTCACAAGGATGTGTGTCACTTATTCTCTCCAGAGTCTAGGCAAGAAATTTCACTCAAAGCACATCATGAAGGTAAGCATTACCATAGGCGTGAAAAGCCTCTAATTTCTATTATTTAAAACACTCGCACCAAAGATCAATAAGACTTTTATTAAACTTGTAATGTGGCTAAGGTAAAGGTAAGATAAAAGAAAGTGAACAAAGCTAAAAACCAAAGAAAAAAGAAGAGCAATGGGGAATGAATTAAAAACAAGTAAAAGAAAAACAGCAACACACATCACAACTATTTAAACAGGAAGAAACAAGATCAATAGGACTTTTTTTTTTAATAAAATAAATTTTTTCGCAGTTACTGCATTGCTTATATACAATCCACTTTCCAATCAACTTACAAAGCATTTAAATCTTCTCAAAATTTTATGAATAAAGCAATGTATACAAAACACCCCCATACTTGTTTTTACCTAAATCCCAATACAATTCCAAAGCTCATCTATTCCCAAAGGTTGGGCACATCATGGTTTTTCAAGTTACATGGCTTGGAATGAGCTGCAAAATCATCAAGAAAAAGGTTAATAAGGCTCAAAGGGGGAAAGCAAATGGAATACATGCAAGGTACGTCAATTTGGCCAAGTGGCTAAAATCAAAAGAAGGCCTAAATCATATCAAAAGTGCATGTGAACAAATAACATAAAAAAGAGTCAAATCCAATTCTAGAATACTTACAAACATGAGTGAATCACACAAGAAAGAAGATAAGCTCAAATCTCACTAAGGCATACATTCTACCAATCAATGATCCATAACCTTATCATCATGAAAAACTAGCTAAACTCAAAATGCAAGAAACACATCTATCAAGTTATGAAACTTCTAACTAAGAATGGCAAATGAAAAGTTGATCACATAAATGGAATCTAAAAGCAAGGGAATCCAATGAAAAATATGCTAAGGAATACTCCTCCCCCCCCCCACTTAAACCAAACATTATCCGCAATGTGGGAAAAAGAAATAGAAATAGAAAATGCAAAACATGCAAACAGTACAAGAAAAAAGTGCAAAATATACATGAAAAAGTAAAGGAAAGTATAAGGAAAAGAAACAAAGGTCAAAGAAAACAATGCTCCAAACTCTGAGTGCCTATGTAGACACATCCTCCATCAACGTAGGCTTCACTAAGGATAGATCAACTATGTTTTGAGCCGACTCCACTGGTTTGCTCTCCTGGAATAATTTCAGCTGATGACTATTGACTTTAAAAGTCCTGCCGGTAGCTTCATCCTGAATCTCATCTGCTCCATGGGGAAAAATATGAGTAATCACAAAAGGTCCATCCCATCTAGATCAAAGCTTACCGGCAATCAATTTCAACCGAGAGTTAAATAATAACATTTTCTGGCCTACAGAGAACTCTTTCCTCAAAATATGTGTATCATGAAATCTCCTAACTTTCTCTTTATACAATCTAGAATTCTCATAGGCTTGCAGGCGTATTTCATCAAGCTCCTGAAGTTGGAGCTTCCTTTCAATTCCAGCCTACTCAAGTGTCAAGTTACAACTCTTTACAGCCTAATATGATTGATGCTTAATTTCCACCGGAAGGTGGCATACTTTATGAAACACCACTCGAAATAGAGACATACCTAATGGTAATCGATAAGCTGTCCTATGAGCCCAGAGAGCATCATCCAGAAACTTACTCCAAGCCTTACTGTTCGGGTGTACTAACTTTTGCAACAGGTGTTTGACTTCCCTGTTGAATACCTCAACTTGCCCATTAGTTTGGGAATGATATGGTGTAGCAACTCTGTGTGTAACCCTATACTTCTGGAACAATGCTGTAATGGTCCTGTTACAAAAATGACTTCCCTGGTCACTGATGACAGCCTTAGGCACATCGAACCTGCAAAATATATGAGTACGAAGAAAATCTGAAACAACTTTAGAATCATTAATTCTGGTGGCCTTTGCCTCTACCCATTTGGACACATAATCAACAACAAGCAATACGTAAGAATATCTAGTAGAAACAAGAAAAAGGCTCATAAAATCGATGCCCCAAACATCAAAGACCTCACAAAAAATAATGGGCTGCTGAGGCATCTCATGTCTCTTGGTAATAGTCACTCCCGCCTTTTGACATATCTCACAGCTCTCAAAAACTCTGGTTGCATCTCTGAAAATGGTGGGCCAATAGAATCCGCTGTCTAATACTCTCTTGGCTATCCTCTGCGGTCCAAAATGACCTCCTACAAATGTGCCATGGCAAAAATGCAGAATGTCGTGAAATTCATGGTCAGGAACACATCGACGGATAACCTGGTCATTACAAAACTTCCACAGATAAGGATCATCGCAGACATAATATTTAGCATTACTTTTGAATTTATCAACCTGGGATCTAGATGTATCAGGAGGTACAACAGAAGTAACCAAATAATTCACAATATCAGCAAACCAGGGAATAGAATCTATAGAGTTCAGAGTAAATAAATAATCATCAGGAAAACTATCACGAATAGGTAAAGGGTTAACAGTCCCTTCAATACAACTCAAGTGATCAGCAACCTGATTCAACACACTACTCTTGTCTTTTATCTTAATATCAAACTCCTGCAAAAGAAGTATCCATCTAATCAATCTACATTTTGCATTCGGCTTCTTAAATAGGAATTTCAGTGCAGCATGATCTGTAAAGACAATAGCTAATGCAAAGTTTATCTAATGCAAATACAATAGCTAGTAGCTCCTTCACAGTGGTGGTATAATTTATCTGAGCTGCATCAAGAGTTTTAGAGGCATAAGCAATAATGTACGAAATTTACCAACTCTCTAAGATAATACAGCTCCTAGTGGAAAGTTGAAGGCATCACATATCAACTCAAATAGGAGCTCCCAATCTGGTGGCTGCATGATAGGTGGTGTGGTGAGTCTCCTCCTTAACTCCTTAAACACCTCCTTACATGAATAAGTGAATAAGAATGATACGTCTTTCTGCAAAAGACTGGACAGTGGCAGAGCAATGGTGCTGAAGTCTCTAATAAATCACTTACAGAAACTTGCATGTCCAAGGAAAGAACGCACCTCCTGTGTTAGGCTAGAGATTTATTATTGAGTAATCTATAATATTTTATACTTATTCAATGTTAATTGAAGGATTATTTGGTACTGGAATAGATTTAGATGGAGTTTGAAATTTAAAAAAAAAAAAAAAAAACAAAGTGAACAGTACCGTATGAACAGTGTCAGATGAACAATAAAACCGCCTATGAACAGTGCAAACCGCGTACAAACTGTGTATGAACAGTGCAAACCGCGTATGAACAGTGAAAACCGTGTATGTACAGTGACTGCTGACGTCATCAGTGACATCATCATGACGTCATTGCTGACGTCACATACGTGTACAGTACGCATGCACAGTATTTTCCGGCATGAATAGTGCCCTGAACAGTGTTTCCGGCATGAACAGTAAGGCGATGAACAGTGTTTCCGGCAATGAACAGTAAATTCCGGCGGTGAACAGTAAATTTCCAAAATTTTCTATAAAAAGGGGGCTTCACACGAAATTTTCATTTCTTCACCCCTATCCAAGGTTCTCAAAGGTTCTAAGGCCAAATACCACCATTTCTCTCATACTAAACCTTCCTAAACTTAGATTTCTTGTCAGATCTGAGATTCTACGTCTATTCTGAAGGATTTGAAGTAAGTTTCTTTAAGTTTGAAGCTAGATTTACCGTTCGTTTCTCTTCTCCTTCTCTTTCTCATAGAAGTTCATGGTGTTCTTAGGAGAAACTTCGTTCTAAAGCCGAATCTTCGGTGAATCTTGCATTAAAACAAGTAATATTCGGTAGATCTAGTGTGAATCATCTTTCTGAGGTAAAGGGAGTTTACTTTAACCTGTGAACTACGTTTTGAACGGTTTAATATGCTATTTCAAGATATTTTGATATGATTTTGTTAGATCTATTGAATAAAAGTTATTTTCTAAGCTGTAACTGCTGTTAATTGATTTAAAATGCTGAGATTTTGGCTGATCTATCTTAAACTTGCCTTAGCTGAGCTGTTAAAATAATTTTGGCGGTGTGCATCATGCTGAGATATATGTTTTGCATCATTATAGAGCCGAGTTACATGTTTAGGTGGGTAGACGTGTAACGGTAAGTTCATGCTGAGCTGCTGTGCTGTGCTGTGCTGTCTGGATCCAGATACCGGAATGGGTCGCTTCCAGACCGGCTCGGTTCCTTCTGGATTACTTAGGCTGTGAAACCAGTTGGAAACCGTTTTCATGCTGTGCATTAGATGGGCTGGAAACGCATGGGGCTATTGCTCTGAGAAATATCTTACTCTATATATATATGATTTTATTTTATTTTTGTAAGCTCACCCTTGCATTTCTTTCTATGTCGTTGTGTGCGTGTGTACTGCGATGATCGTACGGTGGTACGTGAGCAGATGTAGCAGGTGTTGCATCTACTTCACAGGCTGCGGGGCCAGTGGAGAAATGATAGAAGCTGAAGTCGAGTAATATTGCATCTAAGTCCTTTTTCCTTATATTTTAAGACCTCATGTAGAGGGAGCTACGTAGTATAATTTTGGGTATTTTTGAATATTATGAACTAAATGTAATATTATGTTGTTCTGTTGGATATTTGTTATAAGAAACTCTGTTTTATTTTGAATGAGAAGAGAATTTCATAATTATATTTTCTATACTTTATTTCAAATAAGTTTGTGATGTAGAAACAATGTTCTCGGTTCCTTATAAAAGGGGTCGTGACATCCTGCACAGACGCGGGGTAAGACGGAGAGGAAATAATATCAATTTTTGCCTTATCAACCTGTATTCCCCTCTCAGAGATAAGATGTCCTAAAACTACACCTTCCTTTACCATAAAGTGGCATTTCTCATAATTTAGCACAAGGTTAGTTTCAACACATCTTTCTAACGCCCTGGTTAAGCTATGCAGACATGAATCAAATGAAGAATCATAAATAGTAAAATCATCCATAAACACCTCCATGCAGTTATCAATTAAATCAGAAAAGATACTCAACATACACCTCTGAAAAGTAGCAGGTGCATTACATAGGCCGAATGGCATCCTTTTATAGGCAAAAGTTCTAAAAGGACAAGTGAAAGTGGTCTTGTGTTAGTCCTTAGGAGCAATATGAATCTACATGTAACCAGAAAAACCATCCAGAAAACAATAATGGGATTTACCTACCAACCTCTCAATGACCTGATCAATGAATGGGAGAGGGAAGTGGTCCTTTCTAGTAGCCTGGTTGTGTCACGACCCCTTTTATAAGGAACCGAGAACATTGTTTCTACATCACAAACTTATTTGAAATAAAGTATAGAAAATATAATTATGAAATTCTCTTCTCATTCAAAATAAAACAGAGTTTCTTACAACAAATATCCAACAGAACAACATAATATTACATTTAGTTCATAATATTCAAAAATACCCAAAATTATACTACGTAGCTCCCTCTACATGAGGTCTTAAAATATAAGGAAAAAGGACTTAGATGCAATATTACTCGACTTCAGCTTCTATCATTTCTCCACTGGCCCCGCAGCCGTGAAGTAGATGCAATACCTGCTACATCTGCTCACGTACCACCGTACGATCATTGCAGTACACACGCACACAACGACATAGAAAGAAATGCAAGGGTGAGCTTACCAAACTTAAAATAAAATCATATATATAGAGCAAAATATTTCTCACAACAATAATCCCATGCATTTCCAGCCCATCTAATGCACAGCATGAAAACGGTTTCCAACTGGTTTCACAGCCTAAGTAATCCAGAAGGAACCGAGCCGGTCCGGGAGCGACCCATTCCGGTATCTGGATCCAGACAACACAACACAGCAGCTCAGCATGAACTTACCGTTACATGTCTACCCACCTAAACATGTAACTCGGCTCTATAATGATGCAAAATATATATCTCAGCATGATGCACACCGCCAAAGTTATTTTAACAGCTCAGCTAAGGCAAGTTTAAGATAGATCAGCCAAAATCTCAGCATTTTAAATCAATTAACAGCAGTTACAGCTTAGAAAATAGCTTTTATTCAAAAGATCTAACAAAATCATATCAAAACATCTTGAAATAGCATATTAAACCGTTCAAAACGTAGTTCATAGATTAAAGTAAACTCCCCTTACCTCAGAAAGATTATTCACACTAGATCTACCGAATATTACGTGTTTTAATGCAAGATTCACCGAAGATTCGGCTTTAGAACGGAGTTTCTCCTAAGAACACCATGAACTTCTATGAGAAAGAGAAGGAGAAGAGAAACGAACGGTAAATCTAGCTTCAAACTTAAAGAAACTTACTTCAAATCCTTCAGAATAGACGTAGGATCTCAGATCTGGCGAGAAATCTAAGTTTAGGAAGGTTTAGTATGAGAGAAATGGTAGTTTTTGGCCTTAGAACCTTTGAGAACCTTGGATAGGGGTGAAGAAATGAAAATTTCGTGTGAAGCCCCTTTTTTATAGAAAATTTTTGAAATTTACTGTTCACCGACGGAAACACTGTTCATGCTGGAAACACTGTTTAGGGCACTATTCACGCCGGAAAATACTGTACACGCACTGTACGCGTATGTGACGTCAGCCATGACGTTATGATGATGTCACTGATGACGTCAGCAGTCACTGTACATACGCGGTTTTCACTGTTCATACGCGGTTTGCACTGTTCATAGGCAGTTTTACTGTTCATCCGACACTGTTCATAGGCGGTGAAAATCACTGTTCACCGCCGGAATTTACTGTTCATGCCGGAAACACTGTTCAGGGAACTATTTACGCCGGAAAATACTGTGCACGCGTACTGTACACGTACTGTACGCGTATGTGACGTCAGCCATGACGTCATGATGATGTCACTGATGACGTCAGCAGTCACTGTACATACACGGTTTTCACTGTTCATACGCGGTTTGCACTGTTCATACACGGTTTGTACGCGGTTTGCACTGTTCATAGGCGGTTTGTACTGTTCATCTGACACTGTTCATACGGTACTGTTCACTTTTTTTTTTTTTTTTATATAATATAATTTCAAACTCCATCTAAATCTATTCCAGTACCAAATAATCCTTCAATTAACATTGAATAAGTATAAAATATTATAGATTACTCAATAATAAATCTCTAGCCTAACAGGTTGAGTCGCCTATAGTCAATACACACTCTCCATTTGTTAGCAACTCGGGTGGGAGCCATGGATATCACAGAATCTGGATCTGCACCTGCAATGGAAGGTAAAACAACAGAAGATATGGCAGTATTAATCTCAGCACAAATGGAACAAATGCCACTATCATAGGTGTAGGTGCAGCCTGGTAAAACATCTAAATCTAAAAACTGAGATAAATCAAAATATGAATCTAAATCTAAATCTATATCTACATTTACATCAACAACATCTATAGCAATATCAGAATCTATGACATCAATATCAGAATCAAAATCAACATCAACATCAGAATTAAAAACAACATTTCTATCCAGTACATCAACTAGAAAAACAGAAAAATCAGAACACTCAGAAAACATCGAATGGCTCTTAGTTGGATGTCTCATGGCATCAAAGATATTGAAGTGAACTGTGTCATCTCCAAACTCCATGGACAATGTGCTTGTATGGACATCAATCTTGATCTTCATAGTCATCAAGAATGGTCTACCCAGAATCAAAGTTGAGTTCTCATCCTGCATATCAAGAATGTAAAAATCAGTCAAAAAAATCAATTCGTTAACTTTTACCAACACGTCTTTAAGCACTCCCAAGGGCTGAGCTGTGATCCGATTTGCTAACTGAATAATAACGTTGGTTGGTTTCAAGTCTCCCAAATGCAACATTTTATATACAGCTGATGGCATAACATTGATAGAAAGCTCCCAAATCCAACAAAGCACTAGCAAAAGAGGACTCTCCAATGGTGCAGGGAATGGAGAAAGTTCTTGGATCACCATATTTCTGTGGAAGGCTAGACTGGGACAAGGATGAAATTGTCTGGACTTTCCTCTTCTACAAGTTCCTCTTATAAGTACAGAGCTCCTTCAAGAATTTTGCATAACGAGAAATCTATTTAATGGCATCTAGCAAGGGAATATTAATCTCCACCTTCTTGAAGGTATCCAGCAACTCTTGGTCTATTTCTACTTTCTCTAATGAAAGAGCTTTAGATGGGAAAGGAAGGGGAATCTGTTGCTTCTGCACAGAATTATCTTAGACTCCCTCTTCACTTCTACTACCTTCACTGGCCTGCACGACAATTGGTCACTTCCTTGCCACTTGTCAAAGTAATAGCACTCACATTACCTTTTGGATTAACTACAGGCTGGAAAGAAAGTGCTCCAGACCCTTGCTGCTGTAAATTATTCACTGAGGTTGCCAGCTGCCCAATTTGGGTCTATAAATCCTAAATGGTGGCTGAAACGTTCTGCTGAAACTACAGACTTTGAGTGGCCATCTGACTCATCAACTCCTCCAAGGAAGGTCCACTGCTGAGCTGTTAAGGAGGCTATTACCGAGCTTGATTTTGCTGTGCAGGCTGCTGCTGCCTCAAGGGAGGGGGTAAGTACTTTGGCTGTTGCTGCTGCATAAGTTGGTGTATTGGCTGGTGGTATGAAGGATGTGCAGGCTGCTGTGGATAAGCATACTTTTGCTGCTATGGATGTGGTACTGGTGGACCATACCTCAGATTGGGATGATTTCTCCACCCTAGATTATATGTAGGGGAGAAAGGATTATGTTGTTGCTGATGCTGCTGCTGGTGGCTCTGATAAGAAGGGTGTATGCCTACCACCATATGAGAAGATTGTGTTGTCTTCTGCAGTTGAGGACAATAATTTGTATAATGGTCACCTGCACAAATACTGCATGTTTGCTGGATCTGTGGAACTGCCTAGCCCATGGCCAATTGCCTCACTAAGGAAGTTAATTCTGTAAGCTTGTTTTCCAGCCTTTGGTTATCAACTGCAGCAACAATGCTTGTGGTTGCCTCATGTACAGCTCTAGTGGTTAGGTTTCTAAAACTGAATTGCTGAGAGTTTTTTGCCATGTTGGAGATCAAATATCTTGCAGCTGCTGGAGTATTATCCATCAAGGTACCTCTACTGGCTGCATCAGTCATGCTACACTTCATAGGCATCAACCCTTCATACAAGTATTGAATCAATAGCTGCTCATTTATCTGATGATTTAGGCAGGTCAAACACAATTTGTTAAACCTCTCCCAGTACTCATATAAGCTCTCTTCTGGCAATTGTCTAATGCCACTAATTTCTTTCCTTATTGCTGTTGTTCTGGATGCAGGGAAGAATTTCTCCAAGAATCTCCTCTTCATGTTGCTCCATGTAGAAATTGGTGTTGGCAGCAAGTACACCCAATCCTTGGCCGTATCACATAATGAGAATAGGAATGCCTTTGTAACATCCTGTGCTTTGTGTCATGCCTGTAGAATATCATTGAGAAAAATCTGTAGTACTTTGTGAGCAGAAAGAAACCGTGTATGTACAGTAGCCCCTGATGTCAACAATGACATCATGCTGATGTCATCGGCGACATCATCGTTGATGTCATTGGCGACATCACGCTGACATCATAGCTTATGTCATTGGTGATCTCACGCTGACATCATCACTTACATCATCGGTGACATCACGCTGACATCATCGCTTGCATCATGCTAACATCATCGCTTCATCATGCTGACATCATCGCTTACATCACATTGACGCTGACATCTTCAAAAATTTTCTATAAATAGGGCGCTTCACATGAACTTTTCATTTCTTCACTCCTACCCAAGGTTCTCGAAGGTTCTAAGGTCATATCTCGCCATTTTCTCCCATACTAAACCTCCTAAACTTAGATTTTTCTTCAGATCTGTGATTCTACGTCCGTTCTAAAGGATTTCAAGTAAGTTTCTCTAAGTTTGAAGTTAGATTTACCGTTCGTTTCTCTTCTTCTTCTTTTTCTTATAGATGTTCATGATGTTCTTAGGAAAAACTCAGTTCTAGAGTTAAATCTTCGGTTAAATCCTTGTAAAAGCTATGTTTTGAGGTAAGGGGGGCTCTACTTTATCATTTTGTTATGTTTATTACTTATATTCTCATTGATCTTGTCATGTATGTGATTATAAGTGGAATAATCCTTGTTTTATGAAAAATAATCGGTGAAAAGTGAGAATAATTGGCTATTTATGTGATTTATGATGAATACATGGTGAAAATGTGATATTATGTCCAAAAAAGACATGATAAGGTATATTGAGGATGGTTGATATGATTATATGATTTTGTGATATGAAATATACAAAGAGATGGATGTTTCATGTTTGAATATATTGTGTTTCATGTAAAAATTATGTGTATTGTGAATATGCCATGGTTTGATGTATATGATAAAAAGTATGTGGAAATACAATGAAAATATGTGTGAATATGAGAAATGGCATATGTGAACATGTGAATATACTTGAAAGAGTATGAGATGGAAAAAGATATGATGTAAATAGTTACAAAGATACACTGGGGAGTGAAAGATGGAGACGATATGGTATATCTTGGGGAAATGTAAGGTGGTGAGTGACATTTGGGATTGTGCACGGAATATTGTGTTCGAATGCACCACATGGCCACACTCATTTCTCGACTTGTATCCAATCTGGGATACAATGATGTGGACACCTTCTAAGTAATTCCTTGTATCTTTCCCAAGATTCATACAATGATTCTCCTTCTTGCTGCACAAAGGATGTAATTTCTCCTCTCAACTTAGCAGCTTTGGATGGAGGGAAGTACTTAGTTAGAAACTTAATCACAAGTAACCAGCATTTTGCTCTATCTCTCAAGGAAAAAGGAAATAGTCTCAATCTGATAGCTTCTTCACTAACTCCATTCATTCTTATGGTGTCACATAGCTGTAGAAAATTTGAAATATGTAGGTTAGGATCATCAGAATTTCTACCAGAAAACTGATCCTGTTGGACTAAGTGTAGTAGGGCAGGTTTAATCTCAAAATGGTTGGCTTGAATAGTTGGCCTAATTATAGAAGAGTTAAAACCTTGCATGTTAGGAATAGCATAGTCCCCTAATGTTCTAATTTTGTTTTGCTCTGCCATTTCTATTGTTGGATTTGGTTGTCTCAAAGGTGTAGGTGTTCTTTTCACTCTAGGATTACTCTAAAATTCTGGAGAATGGGTAGCTTCTAATTCATTATCACTCCCTATGACTTTTTCTGCTCTAGACTTTTTTCTCAATCTTCTCAAAGTTATGTCTATGTCATGATCAAAGACCAGAATTGATTTATTCTTGTTTTTACCATGCATATACAAATCAGATTAAAACAAAATTAGACTACAATCAATATTCAGAAATGCACAACAGAAATCATGCAAAATCTATCAGTAAAAGCATATATAAACTTAAATCTAGCAGTTGCAGAATTGTAAAATCATGTAAAAATATGCAGAATGACAATTACAAATATGAAGAACAATGAAAACTGAAATTGTGCAGATAAAAAGGATGTAAAAACTCTATGCAGCAGACAACAATATTATGCAGAATACTACACAAGGTGCAGTAAAATTATGCAAACAGCAATTTGAAAGCAAAACAACAAAATAAATGCTCAATCTAGTTACTTTTCTACTACTAATGATATTGAAATGCAAAATTCCCTGGCAACGGCGCCAAAAACTTGTTGTTCGCAATCTAACACTAGCAAGTGCACTAGGATTGCAGCAAGTAATGAGTAATTTTAAGATCCAAATATCGTCTCCACAGGGAATTTAGGTTTCAAGTACCACTTCATAGAATTATAACTATTTGATCTTTTTCAAAATTGGAAGGAGAGTAGTAACATGTAATAATAACAAACCAGAACAATTAGGAGTAAAAGAAACTTGCAGAAACAGAACAATGATCAAACAATTATGTGATAACAAAGGGGGAAACCATAGTTAGGGAATTGCTTCACCAAAACTCCAATGTTTAATCAATAAAGTTCTGAATTAACAAGCAATTGGAAATAATGACAATCAGTTTTACATTATATTATTCAGAGGTTAATTCCTTAACTCAGTGAACCTAACATTCAATTAAACCATTCTAATTCCTTAGATCCGATTTAATTCAATATTGCTTTAAGTGTAAGAAACCAGAAGATTGCAAGATCAAAGCCTCTTATCCCTAAGAAAACTATAATCTCGGTGATTGGTTCAGATCTGAAGAACAAATTCAATTTCCATTGACAAGAGTTCCTTTGAATTTAGTTAATCAAATTTCCATTCAATTTCCACGTGAAGTGCAGAATCAATCACTCAATCTATTCCAAAGCTTGAAATTCAGATCGAAATCAATTCAACATGTTCGTTTCAGATCTACAATCCCTAACAATGAAGAAATTACACAGCCATGACAGCAGAGAAAGAAAAAGAAAGAGAAGAAGAGAAGAAGCAACTAAGAAACGCCATGGAAGCTTGCTTCACTCCAATTCCTCTTCGTGAAGCTCCAAAATTCGAATCCCCACTCCTCTCTCTCACTTCCTCTAACAAGAATCTAACTAACAAAACTGAAAATAAAACTGAACTCCCGAAAAATTTGCACGTTTCTGTTATTTATAGAATTTCCCAAATTTACGCGTTATCACTTTTATGAGAAATAGTAGTCACGCAGAAGGTTTATGGTTGCACGTTAACACTTTTATGAGAAAAAGTGACCACGCGTAACTTTCCTGATATTGAGGGCTCTCTGGAACTATCACTCTTGCTGATAAAAGTGACTATGCAGAGCTCAAGTGGTTGCGCGTGATCACTCTTATGAATAAAAGTGATTACACGCAACTCGCCAGGTTGAAGGCTCTCTGGAACGTTCACTTTCGCTGATAATAGTGGTTACGCAGAGCTTTTCCTGATATTTGCCTCTCTGGAATGCTCACTTTTACTGATAAAAGTGATAACGCCCAGCATGTTGAGTCTTAGACTTCACAGGATCTCTCACTTTTCCTAGCAGAAGTGATAATGCCCAGGCTTTCTTCTTCTTTGAACTCTGGAGTGATCACTTTTACTGAAAATAGTGATCACGCCCAGTTTGCACTTTTTTGGTCTTGTGTTTTTGGAGTCCATACTTGCTTCTTTCTTCTTCCTTGTCATCAAGCCTCCATTTCCATGATCCTTGCTCAATTTATTCCTTCAAAAACAAGATTAAAAACTTAATTTCTAACCAAAATTTCTACAATTGCTAAAATTACTACATATGTAAACAAACTTCAATTCCTTCTTTTTTTTCTGAGTTTTTCTGCTTTTTTCATATATTTTTCTTATTAATTGTGTTAGAATTATGCTAAAATATCAGTAAAAATATGGATTCATCACTACCCCAAACTTGAATTTTTGCTTGTCTTCAAGCAAATCAAACTAAACCAAGGGTAAGTTCCTCCATTTTCAATTTCAATTAACAAACTGCTTTTCTCAGATTTTCCAATTTCCAATTCTGTGTTTTCTGCAAAATTTTCAATTAAGTTGTTCATCCAAATACTCATCATGATATTCCTACTGCATAATCATCATTGAGTAAGAATTACTACCTAAGTTCATATATTTCATCAAAATTCATGTGAGTACAATTAATCTACATGATCACAGCTCACTTGGAAGTGTTTCTCTCATCACTCAATAGTGTTTGGGTACTGTTTTCTCTCTGAATCATCAATTCAACTACACTCTACCATATGCTTGCCCATATTCTCAATCTCCTCTACCTAATACATGTAATCACACATCTAAAGGACTTTTTTCAGGTTATAACATGGCTAAGGTTAAGGTAGGTATTAAAGAAAATGGAAAACAATACATGCAATTTCAAAAGATCAGAGGCATTTTAAGTGATTTGTTTTAAAACTAGCCTGGATCTGCATTATTCCTCCTTAATTCTCTCACTTATGCAGCAAACAAAATTTTTCTTGCAGCTGAATTTTCATCTCTTTTCTTCTTTTCTTGCTTTCAATCACTAACTTCTTTTCATTGATATTCTTTTTCTTTTTCTGCAGCACTTTTCTTCACTTCTTTTCTTTTGAACTCACATTTTTGTTCTTTTCACAGCTTTGCTTCATAAATTTTTCATTTTGCTGCAGCACTTTTGTTCTTTCTTTCTGGGTTGTTGAACTCAAACTTAGATAGCATGCTATTTCCCACCCCAAACTTAGAACATTGCTTGTCCTCAAGCAATTAAAATCTGGATGCCACCCCAAACTTAGTTTTAAAACTCATTCTTGGTTAAAGTCATTATGCCTCTTATTAATTGAATGGTAAAAATTGGTTTTTTACCAAGGCTTATAATGAGGTAATTTCAAGAAAAAGGATATTAAGCTCAAAAGGGTGAACTAAGATATTCAATCATAAAGGAAGGCATTTAGGCTGACTAGGTATAATCAAACATAGCCTCCATCATATATGTGAAAACTGTAAATTGCATATTCAACCAAGAAACAAGGCAAGTTCTAGAGAATGCAGCAAAATATGATCAATCACACATAAAAAGAAGGATGCAGCTCAAGTCTCACTAGGGATTTGTAAGTGACATGCTAATCAATGAACTCACAATTCACTTTTCAGAATTATATGCACCTAGTGGCAAGACTGCCTCATTTTGAAAATACAAGTGTGATTTCATTTTGAGAATGGAAAAAACAACTTAAAAAGAAATTCACATAGAATTCACAGCTAGCAATTTATTATTTATTCTAGTATTTTGGTGTTTTTCAAAAACAATTAAGTGTAATGTGAAGCTAACACATGAATAAGAGGTAGAGAATGAAACCCCCCTTTCATGGCAGCTTGTGCAAGTGTCACCATCCATTGTGTGTAAGTGTTGTGTGTGTGACATTCTCTGCATAAAAACACTAGAATTCCATCAATTCGCAGCAAGAGAAAGGTAATTAGTTAGAAAGCTAATATAAATGCAGAACAAGTATGTGAAAATTAACCCAAATTGTACCAAATAGTGATTACAACCCAAAAAGTTTAAAACTACAAGAAATTTACAAACTCCTAATAACAGAAAATAAATTCCTAAACTAGTCTTCTGCTGCATCTTCTTCCTCTAAGCTTTCCTCTTCAGAACCTTCTTCTTCTTCTTCTTCCACTACCTCTTCAAATGTTGGCTGAGGAAAGTGGGTTCTGTATATTGGCATATTCTTGAAAACAGAAGAACGAAGGCACTGGGCATTCTCTACCAAGTCTGGAGTATGATACATTTCATCTTTGGTCATTCCCAATTTCTGACCAATATTCAGCATAATACATTCCATTAACATAACTCCAGCTTTGAGGCTATTGTGCAGCTCAGTCTGCCTTTCAGCCAATTGATTCTGCCCTTCAGCTAGTTGCTTCAGAGTGTCTTTCATCATCATCGGCTTCTCTTTCTTGAATTGTGAAGGAATTGGGGTTGCAGAGGTGCAGGAAACAGTTGCATAAGTCTCTTTAATCAGAGCTGCAGAAATGAATGGTGCAGCTCTGATTTTCTCTTGGTAATCGCCAAACTCTACTCCTGCGTCTTCACAAAGTAATGTAATTACTGAAGGGAAAGCTAATGAATCCCTTTTTGTTTTCAGTATTCCCAAAATGCATTCACTTATGATTTCTCCCACATCTATGTAGATGTTGGAGACTATGGCAAAAAGCAGAGCAGCCCTCTTGACAGCTAGTGTGGAGCTATGTTTGACAGGCATGAAAGAGTTTAAGATAAACATGCTCCATACTTTGGCAAAGGGCAGAAGATTTTTGGTGACAATGTGCTTTGGCTTCTTAGACTGGTTAAGCTCCCATGTGGTGCCAGGTTTCCCAATCCTTTCCAGAATTTGAACAAAATCAATATCTGGACTTTCCTTAAATGTTTTGAATTCCAGTTGTGCAGCATGTTGTGCAAAATTAATTTCCAGCACCCTGTTGATGTTTGTTGGAGAGAAGTTAATCCTCATGCCTTTGACCATGGAGCTGAACTTAGGGATTCCTTTTTCTTTAAACCTCATGGCATTGGCATAGAATTCCTGAGTTATTTCCCTCCAACCCAGGCCAGCTATTGCATAGAAGAATTCCTAGCTCTTCTCTGGATTTCCTCCTTGAATTCAGGGTAATTGTTCCCAGCTATTTGGAATGCTCTGTCGGGAACAATTTTTCTTCTTAGAATATTGGCTTTGAAAAAGTTTTCATAAGCCAAACTTCTGAATCTTGGATCATGTGTGGCTGGTGGTGAAGATCCTGAGGGTGCAGCTGTTCTTGGTGGGGGTGATGGTGAAGGTGAAGGTTCAGATGCAGGTGTAGGGGATCTTGTCTGAGGTGAGGGAGAAGGTGAGGGTTCAGAGATCTGAATAGGTGAGGAACTTGAGACACCATCAGTTCTGGCCCTCTTTGATGCTGCAGCTTGGAGATTTCAGCTGGATCTTCTTGTTGGAGTTGTGGAAGATGCAGCTCGCTTCTTCTTAGGAGTGGTAGAAGATGCATCTTGCTTCTTCTTAGGAGGACCTACAGGTGTATTGAATGAAGTCCTAACCATTTTGTAATTTTCTGCAAGAAAGGAGTAATTGTCGGTTTAAAATTTTAGAACCATAGAATAATCCTATACTACAGAAAGTTCAATCAAGTAGTTTGCAGAAATTTAAATTTTCTAATACTTCAACAATGATTGATTGATGTATGATATAATAATGAGCTAGAGCAAAATAGAAAGATAAAAGCATGAATAATATGATAGTAAACAGATAATGAGTTTAGGCCATAATGACTAATAAAACAAGTAAATCCATAATGAGAAATAAAGAGATAAGATGGAAAATATGGAAAGAAACATGAAATAAAGAAGGAATATGATAAGGACAAGTATGGATAGTTCAGAGGTACACTGGAGGTGTGGAAGATGGAGGCAATTGAGAAATCCTAGAGAAATGAGAGTGTTGAATGCTCTTCTTGAATTGCGCATAACAAATGAGAGTAAGCGCACCATGTAACATCCTATGCTTTGTGTCATGCCCGTAGTATATTAATGAGAAAAATCTATAGTACTTTGTGAGCAGAAAGAAACCGTGTATGTACAGTAACCCCTAATGTCAACAGTGACATAACGCTGATGTCATTGGTGACATCATCGCTTACATCATCGCTTATGTCATCGGTGATCTCACGCTGACATCATCGCTTACATCATGCTGATGTCATCGCTTGCTCATGCTGCTTACATCACGTTGACGCTGACATCATCACTTACATCACATTGACGCTGACATCTTCAAAAAAAAATTTTCTATAAATAGGGGGGCTTCACATGAAATTTTCATTCCCACCCAAGGTTCTCGAAGGTTCTAAGGTCATATCTCGCCATTTTCTCCCATATTAAACCTCCTAAACTTGGATTTTTCTTCAGATCTATGATTCTACGTCCGTTCTAAAGGATTTCAAGTAAGTTTCTTAAAGTTTGAAGTTAGATTTACCGTTCGTTTCTCTTCTTCTTCTTTTTCTTATAGATATTCATGATGTTCTTAGGAAAAACTCTGTTCTAGAGTAAAAATCTTCAGTTAAATCCTTGCAAAAGCTTTGTTTTGAGGTAAGAGAGGCTCTACTTTATCATTTTGTTATGTTTATTACTTGTATTGTCATAGATCTTGTCATGTATGTGATTATATGTGGAATAATCCCTGTGTTATGAGAAATAATCGGTGAAAAGTGAGAATAATTAGCTGTTTATGTGATTTTATGTTGAGTACATGGTGAAATTGTGATATTATGTTCAAATAGGGCATGATAAGGTATATTGAGGATGGTTGATATGATTTTATGATTTTGTGATATGAAATATATAAAGAGATGGATGTTTCATGTTTGAATATATTGTGTTTTATGTAAAAATAATGTGTATTGTGAATATGCCATGGTTTGATGTATATGATGAAAAGTATGTGGAAATATAATGAAAAATATGTGTGAACATGATAAATGGCATATGTGAACATGTGAATATGCTCGAAAGAGTATGAAATGGAAAATGATATGATGTAAATAGTTACTGAGATACACTGGGGAAGTGGAAGATGGAGACGATATGGGATATCTTGGGGAAATATAGGGTGGTGAGTGACATTTGGGATTGTGCACGGAATATTGTGTTCGAATGCACCACATGGCCACACACTCATTTCTCGACTTGACTCCTGACCATTACCTTTGCTAAGGGGCCGTCTATTGCATGCGTTGTATCCGTATTGCATTGGGCCATCCGGCGACTATTTACATAGATGTGTAAGACCTCGGGATAGAGGCATCGGATAACTGTGGCCACAGGGCGCGGTAAGCGCGGATGAAAGTAAAAGAAATTGTGAATCTATGGAATATAATTTGTGTTGAGATGAGAATATGCTATATATGACACTGTGATATGTAATGTCATGATGTTTTCTTTAATCGTGATAAGATGTGTGTGATGAATATGTGTTATGTATGAGTGGTAGGGTAGAGACTCACTCTTACACAACATTTTTCAGGAAACCAGGATGAATAGTACCAGGCTCACAGTGCATGGATGGATGAGAACTGCTATAGGACTTAGTTATTTTGAGTTATGTAATAAATATTTTCAGTTCTATAGCATTCTTTTGAAACAGTTGTAAAACTACTGTTTCTTTTTATTGCTGATGAAAATTCTAGAATCTTTGTTTTTCTAAAGTATTATGAATTAATGAAATTTTACTCTATGAACCTTATATCATTTCCATGTCTGTTTCTATTTAGAGAGTTTTTGAAAGAAAAATTTACTCTACTATTTAACTTTTTATGAAAATTTATTATATATTGAGAAAAGAAATATAAGGCGTTACACACCACAAGCCTCACACTTCTTTCCTGACTTAAACTCTTGACCATGTTTTTGCTAAAAGGGGCTAGGTCGGCACACGTTGTATCCGTGTAGCTGTGGTTATTAAGCAACTATCTATGCCTAGGAAGACCTCGAGGGATCCCAGGGGCAGTGAAAGTGTGAAATGAGAACTCTAAGTGTTAATAGAAAGAAAATGTAATAAGCTAGATAATTAATGACTTCTGCATGTGTATAAATATGACTTCATGGCAAGATTGGTTATTATATTACCTTTGCTGATACTGTTTAATGTAATTATGAATGTATGCTTTGTAATAAGAATAGAGACTCATTCTTACATAAAACATTTCAGGGGACCAAGATGACAACACCCAAAGAGAGCATTAGGCTCATAGATAACTTTGTATAGTGTAGGTTAAATTATGTATTTAACAAGTAGCATAGACTTTTCTATTTTAAGTTAGCCTTACATGTAATGCCTGATGGAACGATTTTTCACTACTCGTTATGCACAAAGATTGTCGTTAATCCTCATCAAATATGCAAGATATAAATGCAATACTAGGGTGTTGTCCTAGGTTATCTCCAAGGAACTTTTGGTTGGGAACATACATCGAACAAGTGTAAACATATATTTTAAAGCAAGTAAATTGGGGGGAGGTTTGTCAATTTCTAGATTTTAATCAAGAACAGAATGTAAACTAATGAAATTCAATCAATTAAAAAGAGTAATCCCTAGTCAATCAATGAGTTCTATCCCTATTCTTTCAAATGATTCAATAATCCTCTATTTTTCCCTTGAATTAAGTTAATTTAACAAGCGAAAATTAACTTTAGTATCCCAATTAAAATTAAGCATCTTAATGGACTCCAATTCTCTATCCCTAAGATTAAGCAATCTCAAAGATTAATCAAAATTAAGCAATTTTAGATTAGAATTTCGTTGGGTAATTTAGGGTTCATTAAGCAATGTTCCCCTCATGCAAATTTCATTTCATTCAGAGATTGGGGTTAATAAATCCAAGGAAAGAAAGAGTGATATTGCCATTAAACTCAAGAATTCAAGAACCATATGAGTTGACTAGGAATTACAAGAGAATTTAGCCCTCCATATGGATGGGCTTCACAAATAAAAGAAGAGAATGTAGAAACATAAGCAATATTAATGTAAAATCAAGAAGAATCCAAGGGAAATTGGAAATTAAAACCTATAATGGATCCCTGGCTGTCACCCAAGAATCCTAAGCTCTGCAAAATGCTCCAAAAGTGGTAAAAGAATCTAAGAAAAATCCATCCTGTACCCTAATTTCTAAAAGTCTATATATACTAAGTCTGACATGGCCCCATAGTGATCACTCTGTAAAACAAGAGAGTAAACACGCGCAGCAACTTTAGCTTTTTCCCTTTCTGGAGTGATTACTCTCATTTCTGAGAGTAAACACGCGCATGGCACTTCCTTCTGGGCGTCTCTGGAGTGATTACTCCCATTTCTGAGAGTGTTTACGCGCAGGACACTTGGGGTCTGGGGCTTCTGGAATGATCACTCTGATAACTGAAAGTGGTTACTCTGGCCTATCCCTTGAAACCAGCTCCCTGGAGTGATTACTCTGGTATCTGATAGTAGTTACTCTCAGTTCATATTTTTTTTCAAAGAGCCAAAAATTCATGAAATTTGTCTAGAATTCCCTGCACAATTATTCAAATGATCAAAATTGCAAAATATATTCACAAAAATTAATGGAAATAAGACAAAAATTAAGAAAGCTCTTGTTTTCTACCTAAATAAGATTTTAATGTTATTTACAGCCTCTAAATCTATTTTTTTCTATTAAAACTTTATAAAAATCAAATAAAATATCTATAAAGTGTGGATTCATCAATGCCTTGGGTTGTATGTGTTGGAAATCATAAAACTTAAGTGTATGTTGCCATGGAGGGAATGTAATTCCCTTGTCTTATTTCATTGATTGTTGAATTATAACTGAATGTGCTGTGTTTTGAGCTGATGTGGATGTATATGTATAAGTATATATTAGGTAGTGGCTGGATTTGAAATGAGAGGAATAGCATGAGTTCTGGTGCAGGGCTTCCTCGCTGTAGCAAGAGGTCCCAGGGAGAAAGGCATGCGACTGTCGCCTTCTCGCTGTAGCGAGAGAGCGATAGTCTAGGCTGCATTTTTGGGTGCAATCTCGCTGTCGTGAGAGGGCCTCGCTGTAGCGAGATTCTGCAGCAATCAGAGTGCAGTTTCTTCTGAGTTTCTCGCTGTGGCGAGAGAACATGTCGCTATAGCGAGAGCGTCACGTTTCAGACTGTATTTAAGGGTTCTAAGAGAGCTGCGAGAGGGTTATTTCAAAACCCTCGACCCCTCTCTTCTTCCCTTCACTTTTTCGGTCGATTTTCACCCCAAATCACTAGAAAACCCCAACCTTTTGCGCGATTCTAGGCCGAGGGGAGTGATTGAAGCCATTTTGGGTAAGTTTTATGGTTTCCTTTTTGGGATTTCTTGAATTCCTCCAATCCCCATTCGATTTTTTGAGCTTGGCTACGATTGTAGGGAAATTCTTGCGAATTCTAGGCTTGAGTAACCGAGAGCACCTTGAAAAACACCTGATTGAGGTAAGGGGAGCTTGCCCTGGGTCATTTTGATGATTTGGGAGTGATGAGAGGTGTTGAGAGAGAGTTAGAACTGTGTTTTGGAATGACATTGTTGTGTTGATGTGATTCTTTGCTGTTGAACTCTAGGAGAAGTAATTTGATAGCCGAATGATAGAGTATTGTGGTTGTATGCTGTGAAAAACCCTAGGGAGGATGACCCAATTTGCTAGATATGACACGTAGTAAATTGCTGGGCTGTTGTTGAGTTAATAATGCTGTACTTGATGAAAATTGCTGAATTAGCTGTGCTGTTATATAATTACTATTGCTGAAATTATTAATATGCTGATTGTTGCATCATTCTAGAGCTGAATAGGGCTATCATGATAGGCGCTGTGTCACATGCTAGGTGGGTAGTCATGTGGCTTTAGAAAGCTGAGCTGTACTATCTGGATCCAGATACTGGAACGGGTCGCTTCCGGACCGGGACAGTTCCTTTGGACCCACTAAATGTGCTGTTAAGGGCCAGATGGGTACTGTTTCTCATTGCTGCATGAGCATGAGCATAGTTAGAACCTCAACAGCTGTAACCTACCTGTTCACATATCATGATCACGATTATCTCAGATGACCAACTAGATGGACTTTTGAGCGAATTACTAGCAGGCAAGCCACTATAGATTTAGGCAATCGTTATCTCAAATTGAATGATGATCTTGATTCCAAAGACCTTGCGGTAGTAGAGGGATGACACCGGGACGACTAGTATTTTTATCAGTCATTTGGTGGATAGACTGTTCATCAGGACTTGTTATATTGGGTATTTCATAAAAGTTATAATGAGTCATAATGTATTTTAATGTATATTTTTGCTAATGTCAACCTCTCGTGAACTTTTTAGAAAAATATATGTATTAAAGTTATTTCATGTTTTCCGTTTTAAGTTGTCTATTCACATTTCTTGTCATTTAAATTTTTATGATTTAATTAAAGTATTACTAAATGTTTTGAAATTTTTACATGTTGTATTTAACTTGCAATGAGTTTAATCTAAATACTCCCTTCTAAACTCCTAAATTATTTTCTTATCATATTAAATAAAATAAGGATGTTACACCCAAGATCTTAACTTAAGCCTCTGCAAAGTGTATGAAATTGAAAAGTGTAATCATGGCAAAAAAAAAAAAAAAAGATTCACATCCTAAAAGTAAACAATCTATTTATAGTAAAGATAATGCTTCCTGGAGTGATCACTTTGATGATTGATAGTGTTTATGCGTAGCTCCATGCACTTTTCCTTCTCTATAATGTTCACTTTCACTAGTGAAAGTGATTACTTGTAGCGCGCGTAACTACAATGACTAACAAGGGTAAATACGCACAAAAAAGCTTGAGCGTAATCACTATAAGTAACAAAAGTGATTACGCACAACTTCCCTTCTTGCAATGCTCTCTGTAGTGTTCACTATCATTAGTGATAGTGAAGACGCGCAACCTCGCCTCTCAGATTTGACTCTGTAATGATTTCTTTCGCTGCTAGAAGTGGTTACTTCCACCCAATTTCTTCTCAAGAGCTTAAACCTCATAGATTTTGTCCAAAAATTCCTGTACAATTATTCTAGTAAGTAAAATTGCAAAAGATAATTAAAAAATCAATGTAAACTAAACTAAAAACAAGAAAGCTAGAATAGTTGACATAATTGAGATTTTTATAGCATTTACATTTTCTAACTTCATTTTTCTATTAAAAAAAATATGAAAAAGATAAGTTAAATATTGACAAAATATGAATTCATCAGAATCACAAAGGAGAGCATTTTGAGAAGGGAGAAACATAGAAAGCAAATAAAAATGAGAGAACTAAGCTCCAAGAACTTACTTGGAGTTGATTGGTTAACCTCCCAACCTCAGATTTGGAGGAAGGTTAAAGTTTAGGGGAGATTTTTTGAGAAAAGGGGGGTAAAGATGAGAAAGAAAAAGAGAGAGGTTGAAACTTGGATTGTAATCCAAGTTTTCTAACCCTTAAATACCTTTAACTTGCAATATTCTCGCTACAGCAATAGTTTCTCACTAGAACAAGCCCTTCTTTCACTACGGCGAAAAAATCAGACAGAATTTTTCTTTACTATCTGTCATTCTAGTTACGGCAAGAGCTCCAAACTACAGTAAAAGAGCGTCAAAGAACCTGATTCTAGATGCTCTTTCTTGCTAAAATGAGAGATATCTCACTACAGCGAGATATGTTGCAGCTTACACCATATAAACTCTATAATTTTTATATAATTTTACACATACAACCAACAAACAAATCCATAACAATAAAATAAATATAAAAGCAAGGATTTCTCACCTTTAGTATAGCGAGATACTCTATTATCTTCTATGATTGCAACATCATTTGATTTCCACACTAAAAAAAAGGCGTGACACATAGTTCATAGTATTCATACAGTTCTATTATCAAGTTTTCCAAGTGTTGTGATCATTCACATAAAGAAATTTAATAAAAGAATCAAGATTATGTAAGACTTTAAAATCAGATGTTGACAATGTCTTTATCATTATGGAGGGAGGGTGTCCGCCTTTGGCATTTTCATGTTGTCATGAAAAAAGGGGAAGATATTGTTAACAAATCTAAGATATCACATATGTATTAGTTGACACTAACATAAAGTGTGATGAAAGTACATGAATATTAACTAACATTGATGCAAGGAGTGTAGTAATAGATGGAAAACCAAGGGACTCCCTACTCCTGCTCAAGATCTCCATGACAGCACTACTGATCACCCCATCAACGTGGATGGGCATGCCTGTGAGGATGGCATATATCAGCTCTGCTCGCTTCACTACCAATATGGAGGAATGGATGATCGGCATAAAGGAGCTGAGGATAAAAACACTCCAGACTTTGGCTGTAGGGATTAGGTGTCTTGTTGTTAGGTTTTTAGGTTGCATTTTTGTGTCAAACTCCCAGTTTTCACCCTCTTTGTAGGTGGCTTGAAGGATAGGCTTGTAGTCCTTGTCCTCCAGGATGCTGAATGTAGTGAAGTCCAATTGTCCAGCTAATTTTTGCATAGCTGGTATGTTCAGGATTCTTTGGATGTTGGAGGGAGTGAAATTAATCTCTTTGCTCCTTACCATGCTGTGTTTAGGGAGAAGAGTGACACCCTTAACCCTTATAGCATTCGCATAAAATTCATAGGTGATTTCCTTCCACCCATTGCCAGCACAAGTGGTAAAGAGGTCCCAGCCTCTTTTATGAATTTCCTCCTGAAACTAAGGGTAGGTTCCTTCTTGAATTTTGAAATTCGTTTCCTGCACCAATTGCCTCCTCAGGATGTTGGTCTTGAAGTAGTTTTTATGTTCCAATGACTGGAATCTAGGGTCATGTGCAGGTGGAGGTCTGGACGATTGCTGCCAAGAGATAAAGAAAATAATGAGTGGAATAGTCAAAAAAGTTACGCAACAATGGTGTATAACAGACAAAATAATGTTCAAACTGATGTGAAAAGGGCAAACCAGAACATGTGCCGTGGTATACAGTGTCAAAGTAACAACTTTATGGCTCAGACATGACAGCATTAAGATAAGAAAGTTCACACAAATAGTGATGCAGAAAAATGGGGAAGTAAATACAGGATCTCAAAATTAGTGTAACAAACCATTTGTATGCCACTATAGATTCAAGAAAGATCACTCAAACTATATGCAATGCAGTCCCCAAATGGTCGTTACTAATAGCAAGGATGATTACTTCCAATTTGCATAATTTAAACAGGGATGTGTATGTGTGCAGTGGGAAATTGGAGTTGTGTAGCTATCATGAACATTATAGTGAACAATGTCCAGGCAAAATGCATGCAATTAATGTGAGGTAATCTAAATAGCCACTTTGCAATAAGGCAGTTGATATAGAAACAAAGTATGAATGTGTGAAAATGAAAGTGATTGTGTTCATCCTAGCAACGAGATTTACAAATTGGCATGATTAGGCACAAGGCACTAGGAGAAACATCACACCTAGCAGTTTATGAATACAATGCAACCCTGATGAATCCATATTTTACTAGTATTTTACAATAGTTTTTAGTGCAATTAATAAAGAAAACATGCTAGAAATAGTAGAAAACCATTAAAATAATAATAAAATGTTGCATGTCACTTTTAAACATAGTTATTTTAAAATTCATTGATTTTCTATGTAAAAAGTGACATTTCAAGTATGCTTTTGTAAGGAATTCTGAGCTAAGTTCATGACGATTGGATGATCAAAGGAAAAATAGAAGAAAAGTAGCAAAAATTGGAGGAAAGAAGTTGATAATTAAAGAACAGCCTCTGAGTGATCACTTTCGCTGGTGAAAGTGATCACTCCAGAACCATAAAATGGAGAAGAGCTTTTGCGTAATCACTTTTGCTGGCAAAAGTGATCGTTCCAGAGAGGTTGCAATGAGAAGAGCTTCTGCGTAATCACTTTTTCTGGAAAAAGTGAGCGTTCTAGAGAGTCCTCCAAGAAGAGTTGTTGCGCGTGTTCACTATTATCCACAAAAGTGAACACGCGCAAGAAGGTAGCCTCTGCGTGTTCACTATTTCTAGCAGAAGTGAACACGCGCATGACATTAGTAAGGGAAGCTTCTGCGTGGCTACTATTTTCAACAAAGGTGAACACTTTGAAGTGCGCGTGGCTACTATCACCAGTAAAAGTGATCACGCACAAGTGGAAATGAAGAATTAGCCTCTGCGTGATTACTATTGCTGGAAAAAGTGATCACGCCAGCAGAGCGAGAATTCTATAAAAGGTAGTTAGCTCAGGAATTTAGGAAGTTTTTGTTCATTTTTCATTCTCCATTTGTTTTGTTGTTGAGAGAGTCAGAGAGGGAGATTGAGGACGAACACTAAGCTTCATTTCTTGAGGGATCAGATTGGAGATTGGCTTGAACATGTTTCTTCTTTGTTCATTCTCTTCTTCTCTTCTCTTTTTGTAATGTTTGCTTAAACTCTTTGTGGTTAGGAATTATGAATTTGAAATAGAAATGTTGAATTGATTTTGGATCTGAACTTTGAGTTTTGGATTGGATTGAGTGATTGATTCTGCTGTTAAAGTAGTGATTGAATGGAAATTTGATCAACTAATCATAGAGGAACTCTTATCAATGGGAATTGAATTTGTTTCTCAGATCTAAATTAATTGCCAAGGTTATTGGTTTCTTAGGGATAAGATATCTTAATCTTGCAATCTTTTGGTTTCTCAAACTTAATGCAGCATTTGATTGGATTAGATCTAAGGGATTAGAGTGATTTGATTAGATGCTAGATTCATTGAGGCAAGGGATTGTCCTTTGATTAATATTACGTGAAACTGATTGTCATTCCATCTAAATGCTTGAAAGTTCAGAACTTTATTGATTCAATGTTGAAGTTTTGGTGAAACAATTTCCTAACTACTTTTTCTACATCTGTTTACTATATACTTTTGTACTAACCATTCTGTTTTACTTTCTAATTTCGTTTTTGATACATTCATACCAAATCCATCTGAAATTTGTAAAGCTCAACTAATTGTGATCTTGTGAAGTGGTAATTGAGAACTTTATTCCCTGAGGACGATACTTGGAACTCAATTTGATTCTAAGATTTTGTTTATAACTTGCTACAACAACACTAGTACACTTGCTAGTCAGTTTACTTTCAGTGCAACAACAGTTGTAAGAGTAACAAACCCCAAAGTGAACACTTTGTAAAATCAAAATTCACAGGCTTAAGGGATCATGTGTACACAGGGTAGTAGCCACTATAGTTCTGCACATGGTGTGTTAAATCAAGGTGAAGCGCGGTGCAATTTAACCATGGAAAGGTGAATTTCAAGACAAGGTAACACCTATTTGCATCAAGTAAACTTAGAGTAAGCACCATTGCAGCAAAACGCATAAAACAATTACTATCACATATGAGTGTGGCTACCCTAGGGTTTGGTCTTGATAAGATTTAACAAATTAACCAAATTAAACACCCCCAATCCCCTTCAATCATTCAATCACACTTCAAATAATAGAAATTGCACAAAAACTTTCAATGCAGGAAGTCCTAAATCAAAATCCCTAATTTGTGTAGTACTAAACCCTAACGCAGAGGGAGGAGAATTGAAAAATTACTTGGATTGGAGTTCAAAATTGATTAAAAAATGCAAGAACGGATAGGTCTTAGCACAGAATAGTGAAGATAAAAAGGAGAAATGCAGGAAGAATGAAGATGAGAGTGAAAGCACTCAAAGGTTGTGAGTGAGAGTAAGGGCGAGAGTTGTTACTTTATATATATATATATATATATATATATATATATATATATACGCTTTGGGCGTGTCCACTTTCAAAATCATAGTAGACACGCGCACTAAGATTTTTCCATATAATGCTGCGCGTAGCCACTATGAGAATGAAAGTGACAACTACAGAAAGCGCCAGTTGTTCAAAAATGCAAGATGGGGTTGCACATAGCTACTATGAAAATGGAAGTGGCTACGCGCAACATGTTTGCTCATGAAGGGTCTCCGGTAGCTACTATAGGATTAGAAATGGCTATTATAGAGAGCACTTCCCTAGGGATTTCTTCAGTATAGCTACGCATGGCCACTATGAGAATAAAAGTGGCTACGTGCACTCTTGTTAGCCCAAAAGCCTTTGAAGGTTGTTACTATAGAACTAAAAGTGATAACTACAGAGAGTAGGACCATATACCTCAGCTAAAAGTGACTACTATGAAAGTGAAAGTGGTCACCTCTGATGATGAAATTGGAACTTCTTTTCCAAAGTGACTGTGTTGTGAGGTAGAAAAGATAATTTCTCTGTGCACTTGAATTTCCTTGGATTTATGCTTGAATCTAGTCCAAGATTTACAATTTCCCACTATAAAAATTTGAGAATATGCAGAAAATCATGTCAATTAACAAGCATAGTGCAGAATGAAGATCTTTAGCAGCAAAACTATGTAGGAATTCATCAATTATTACAGCTCAAACATAAGACTTTTATTGAATACAAAAGAAACTAGAAATTCCTATGAATTTGTGAGTTACCTCTCATACAACGCTTCTTTAACATCACTGGCTTGACGTATGAAGTGGATTACTTAGGCTAAGGGCTGTAGTTGAGATTTGTGCATGGTGAGAGTAGGTCAATCTCCTCAACTTCTTCCAAAGTGGCTAAATTTTGCAAGAATGGCTTCAAACAGTGCCCATTCACCATAAAGCTTTTACATGTGAAGTCACTTTGAATTTCTACTACACCATGAGGGAATACCATTATGACTATGAAGGGTCCAATCCACCTTGATTTGAGCTTTCTGGGGATGAGTTTGAGGAGAGAATTGAACAAGAGGACTTTTTGACTAACGTAGAATTCTTTTCTTGAGATCATCTTGTCATGGTACCTCTTGGTCTTTTCTTTATAAATTCTTGAGTTCTCATAGGCCTTAAGATGCAACTCCTCTAGCTCTTGTAATTGCAACTTCCTCTGTTCTCCAACAGAGTCATAATAGATATTGCAAGTCTTTACTGCCCAGTATGCTTCGTGTTCCACCTCAATTGGCAAATGGCAAGATTTTTCGTAAACCACCCTATATGGTGACAATCCCAAGGGTGTCTTAAATGCAATTCTGTGTGCCCACAAGGCGTCATCAAGCCTTTGACTCCAGTCCTTTCTATGGGATTGCACTACTCTCTCAAGTATTTTCTTGATTTCTCTGTTAGAGAGCTCAGCTTGCCCATTTGTTTGTGGGTGATAGGAAGTGGAAACTTTGTGTACAACTCCATATTTCTTAAACAAAACTTCCATTGTCCTATTGTAGAAGTGACTCCCTTGATCACTAATGATTGCTCTTGGAATTCCAAACCTGCAAAATAAGTTGCTATAGACAAAATCTGCAACAACCCTTGCATCATTAATCTTAGTGGCCTTAGCTTCCAGCCATTTTGAGACATAAGCAACAGCAAGAAGTATATAAAGAAAACCAAAAGATGAAGGGAAGGTCCCATAAAGTCAATACCCCAGACATCAAAGATGTCACAATATAAGATGGGCTATTGGGGCATCTCATGTCTCCAAGTAATTACTCTTCTCGCTCTTTGGCATCTCTCACAGCTAGAATATGTTTGCCATAAATCTTTGAAAATTAAGGGCCAATAGATTCCTGCATCGAACACTTTCCCTTGCTGTCCTCTGGGGTCCTTGATGACCTCCTACAATTGAGGTATGACAGAACAGAAGTATGGATTGAATCTCTTCATTAGGTATGCAGCTTCTGATGACTTGGTCACTACAAAATTTCCATAAATAAGGGTCATCCCAAACGTAATGTTTGGCATCATTCCTTATCTTTTTCTTTTTAGCTCTTGATGCATCTGCTGGAAAGACCTATGGAACAAGAAAGTTAACAATGTCAGCATACCAGGGTGTCTGTGAAGTATAGAACTCTAAGAGTTGCTCATCAGGAAAATCATCTAAAAGTGGAATAGGGTTAAGAACTCCCTCTATTCTGCTCAGGTGGTTTGCTACTAGATTCTGAGTTCCACTTCTATCCTTGATCTCTAAATCAAACTCTTAAAGTAAGAGCATCCATCTTATTAGCCTAGGCTTAGAATCTATTTTTTTCAGCAAATACTTCAAGGCAGAATGATCAGTAAAAACCACAATTTTTTACCTTAAAAGATATGACCTAAACTTGTCCAATACAAAGTCTATAGCCAACAATTCTTTTTCAGTTGTGGTGTAAGTACATTGTGTTGGATCCAAGGTTCTAGAAGAACAGTAAATAATGTGGGGAAGTTTACCAACCCGTTATCCCAAAGCAGCTTCTACTACAAAATTGGATGCATCACATATCACCTCAAATGGCTTGATCCAATCTAGGGGTTGGATGATGGGTGTGGTGGTCAAGGCTTCCTTAAGCATATTAAATGCTTCTTTGCACTTTTCATCAAAATTGAACTCAGCCTCTTTTTGCAAAAGCTTGGAAAGGGGAATGGTAATTTTGAAGAAGCTTTTGATGAATCTCATGTAGAACCCTACATGGCCAAGGAAAGCACGAACCTCTCGGACACAAGAGAGGTAAGGCAATTGTCCAATAACATCTAATTTTGTAGGATCTACCTCAATGCCTTTGTCAGATATGATATAACCTAACACTACACCTTGTTCTACCATGAAATGGCATTTTTCAAAATTTAGCACAAGATTAGTGTCAATGTATCTTTTCAAAACTTTCTCTAAAACTAAGCATGCAGAAAAAGATGGTTCATACACGGTATAATCATCCATAAAAGCTTCTATATAATGCTTCACTAAACACTTAACATACATTTTTGAAATGTTCCCAGAGCATTGCACAAGCCAGAAGACATTCTCCTATAAGCAAAAGTGTAAAAAAGACATATAAAAGTGGTTTTTTTTCCTAGTCTTCAGGTGCTATGCAAATTTGAAAATAATCAGAAAAACCATCAAGGAAACAGTAATGAGACTTACCAGCCAACCTCTCCAGCATCTGGTCAATGAAGGGCAATGGAAAATGATCCTTCTAGGTTGCTTGGTTTAGTCTTTGGTAGTCTATACAAACTCTCCAAGTATTCTAAACTCTGGTGGGTATTAATTCATCTTTCTCATTCCTCACCACAGTGACTCCCGATTTCTTTGGAACCACTTGGACTGGGCTGACGCAAGTGCTATCCAAAATACGGTAAATGATCCCAGCCTATAGTAACTTGGTGACTTCCTTCTTTACCATGTCCAAAATGATGGGATTTACCCTCCTCTGAGGCTACCTCATTGGCTTAGCACCCTTCTCTAATAGTATTATGTGTATTCATAGAGAGGGGCTGATTCCAGGAATATCAACGAGGGTCCAGCTTATAGCTTTCTTGTGCCTCTTTATCATTTCAAGGACTCTCTCCTTTTGATCTATATTCAACTTGGTGGAGATTATCACTGGGAGCTTTTCAATTGCCTTTAAATAGACATATTTCAAATGCTCTAACAAGGTTTAAGTTCTAGTGTGGGAGGTTGCTCCACAAAGGGAAGTGATTTGGCACTTTTAATAGAAAAAATTTCTGCAGCATTCAAATCAAAGGAGTTAGCTTTAATTGTACTTGCTGAACTCAATAAATCACATTATTCCCCTACTAGTTTTTCAATTTCTTCAATATCAGAAGTTGCAAAATTTATATTCAAAAAGTTAGAAATACAAGTGTCACACATAGAGGAATAATTATAATATTCACAAATAGAAGTGTCTATACATTCAAAAAAGTTACGAGAAAAGTCCTCTTCTAAAAACTCAGAAAATTGTTCATTTATCAAATCATCAAACAAATCAATTTGGAAGACAAAATTTTCTTTAGATAGGTGCTTCATGACGTCCAAGATGTTGAAGCGCATAATGTTGTCCCCAAACTCCATGGTGAATGTCCCGGTGTGCATATCAATTTTCGTTCTTGTGGTCTTTAAGAACAGTCTTTCTAGGATAATTGGTGCATAGTTCATTGACTCTTCCTCTTGCATATCTAGGACGTAGAAATTGTTGTTACAATTCTAAACACTAGCAAGTGCACTAGGAATTGCAGCAAGTAATGAGTAATTTTAATATCAGAGTATAGTCTCCACAGGGAATTAGGAATTCAATTACCACTTCACAGAGCAAGAACTATTTGAGTCATACGAATTTGGAAGAGTAGTAACATGTAAAAGGATTATGATAAATGCTTTCTATACTTGATCCTACATTGTAATTCATGAATGATAATTGAGAGTTTTAAGCTATTCATTGAGAAAATTACTATTATTAATTTCATTTTATTCATATTTCAAGAAAAAGGATCAAGAAGTGAAAGCTTTAAAAGATATTGGGAATTGAAGCACACAAAGAGCCAGAGATATACACGGGCAAGTACATGCCTGTGTATATGAGCGTGTATTTCACTGGTCGTGTCAATTGAAGTGTATCATCAAAACCAGAGATGTACACGGTCAAAGTACATGGCCGTGTACATGGGTGTGTACTTTTAATGTGCGTCAGAATTTAAATTTCTGAGGGAAGATAAGCCCTTGGCCTATTCATATAAAAGGAAACTTGGCACAGAAACCTAGGGGACACTGTTTTGAGGAGAAGAAAGACTCAGAGATAGCTAGAGGATGCGATCAAGCAATTTTATTCATCTTTTTTGTAATTTTAGTTTCAAGATGTTTAGGTTCTAATTTTTCTTTGAGTATCTAGACGTAATGAATCCTAATTGACCAAATTTTCTGGAATTCTTCTAATGCTATTTCATGTTCTTTTCTCTTGGGTTTAATTGAGTAGTATCAATTGTCTTCTATCTTGTTTTCTTGTTTGAATTTGCATAAAATTCCCGTATGAAATTAACATTGCTCAATTAAAAGGACTTGAAAGTGTTTCTAGAGATAGAAAGACATAAGTTTTCTGTATTAGGATTAACCCTAATTATGGAATTCATAATGAACTTAATGCAATCTAGGGGTATTAATTAAGGAAGAGATTCTGATTGATCAAGAATCATTATCCTTGAGAAAGGTATTGATTTAATTCAGAATTTCCTGCAGCGATAAGGGTTTGGAACTAAGTAGTTGAAGAAGAATTTTAGTTATTTGGACACTTAGGAGGATTTACAGTCAAGATACTCGCCTTTTCCCCTTGAATACTGATGAAGCGTTTTCCTGTTGTGTTTAAAAGATTTGTCACAAATTCTCATCAAAATTTAAACAAATTAATGTAGTACTAGGGTTACCCTAGATTGTCTCCCGTAAACATTGGCTATTAATCTTCATTAAACATGTTGAAGGCATTAATTGAACAAACAATTAAAATGGGGGGTTGTGGTTTCAAATCAATATAAAGAGCAGCAAGCAAACAAGTTTAATTAATTCAAACAATAGAAAGCAGCAATCCTTAGTTCATCCACATAGATTCTATCCTATTCCACTCAAGATTTAACACTCATCCTCTCTCCCACGAATTAGGTTAATTTAACAAGCAAAAATCAACCTTATGGTCCCAACGAAATTACCCAATTTGTTAGGCTTTAATCCCTTATCCTAAGATTACGCAACCTTAGAATTAAACCTACGATTAAGCAATCCCTAGTTTAGAATCTCTTTAAAATGAATTAGGGTTAATTAACCAATGTCCCTCTCATTCACCATTAATTCAATTCAAGAGGCAAGGAAGAAGTAATTCATGAAAAGAAAGGAGTTATATTATCATTAAAATCAAGGAACTCAAGAATCCATGTGAACCTACTAAGGATTACACAAAAATTTAGCCCTCCATAGAAATGGGGGTCAAAAACACAATTTAGAAATGCAGAAAACTCATTAGCATTAATGTAAAAGCAAGAGAAATGAGAAACCAAACCCTAGGTTGGACCCTTGGCTGTCACCCAAGGTTGCCCTAAGCTCTGGAAAATGTCTTAATTTAGTAAAGAAGAGAAAAGGTACGAAAAGTGTAAGAGCTCCTTGCTTAATTTGGCAAAATCTATTTATACTAAGATTAGCACCCTCCAAAGTGATTACTTTCATTCTTTCATAGTAGACACGCGCTGCATCAGTTGTTTTTTGCCTTTCTATAGTGTCCACTATCAACTTTGATAGTAGACACGCACAACACTGGTACATTTTGGGCTCTCTGGAGTTGTTACTATGAACTTTAATAGTAGCTACATGTAGCACCTTCAATTCTGCACGCTCTGGAGTGACCACTATCAACTTTCATAGTAGCCACGTGCAAGTTTAGTGGATTCTGGCTGCTGTAGTCGTCACTTTTAGCTTTGAAAGTGATCACTTTGGTCCCTTTGCTGAAAGTAGCTTGCTGTAGTGGTCACTATCAATCTTGAAAGTTGTTACTTTCACCTCAAATTCCTCAAAATCCAATAATTCTTCAAAATAAGCTTAGGGATTCCTGTCATATTATTTAAATGATCAAAACATGTAAAATAAACTATCTAAATCAATGTAAATTAACCAAAAACTAAGAAACCTATATTATTTAGCCTAATTGGAATATTCATCTTATTTACACTATCTAAGTCTATTCTTTCCTATAAAAAGTAATAAATGATGTATAAAAATGTAGTAAAATGTGGATCATCACAACCCAAAACTTAAACTTTTGCTTGTTCTCAAGCAAATCAAAATTCAAGGACTTAAGTAAAAAGGGTTGGACTTATCCAAAAAATAGTAATTTTTTTTTTCAAAATTTTTCTGTTCCAATCTTTCAACTCTAATATACATACACTTCCTCCATTTCAAAATCATGTAGTCATTCAACAAAGAAAGCACACTCATATAAATTAATTTTATGCAAAGTCCCATACAAGTGAAACAAAAATTCAACAAGGTTCATTATACTTCACACAATGCAAATAAATTATCTAGCTCACAAGGTGGTGTTCCACTCTTCACTCGTCAGTGTTTCAGGCTAGGCATGTTCCCTCAATACATGCAAATTGCTCTACCCTACCATATGTTTGCCCATATTCTCAATCTCCTTTGCCTTAATACAATGATTTACCTATCAAAAGTACTTGGTTGGTCACAAATAGGGATAGGTAAGGTTCAATTTGATCAAGAAGGGTCAAAAGCTCAAGTGGGTTTTCAATACAAGGGAATCCATTTGAGTGAGTGAATACAACTAATTACAATGAAATGCATCAAATGAGGTAGCCTAAGAGGTTCAAGCATTATTTCACCTTGTTTTTCATCATTTTTCATTATGTGAAGATCTCTTCAATCTCTTGGACTTGCTTCATTTTATTTTCTTTCCTTTTTCATTCTTTCTTTTATGATTTATTGAACTTTGGCAACCACTTTTTTTCTTCAAATTTAAGCAAAAAAAATTTTTTTGACATCTATTAGTAACATGTGTCATGTCCACCACCCCAAACTTGAGAGGTTGCTTGTCCTCAAGCAACTATAGTCAAAATCAACATTCCAAACTTAATATTTGCATTCACTCTTGATGTTACTCAAAAGAAATACGTTCTTGATAGAAGAAAAAAAATGTTTTGGCAGGCTAAGTTTGGCAAAAGAGGGGAATGTAATACAATAAGGTGCAAAGGTGGGCAATGGTGAGTGGTTGTGTGTAAAGGAGGCCTCAATCATCTAGATAAAAATTGCATAATGCATATTCAACTAAGAAGCAGGCAAGTTCTAGAGGATAGATGCAAAATTACATAGAATATACACACAGAAAGGAAATTAGGAGCTCAATTCTCTACCATGGTAAAAATGGTGATAACTACTTAACATCATGTGAGGATAATTCACCTTGCAAGAAAAGATATTCAGCATGGCATGGAGAAAGAATTATTACAAAAGTAGAGTGTGTTCATGAATTGAATGAAAATTGCAGTAAGAGTCTAGAATTAGAATTACAAAATTAGATTCAATGAAAAAGAAAAAGAACAAAGAATTATTTTTGTATTTTAATGTATAATTGTGCAGGAAAAAATGAGGTTAAGAGTATATGAAATAGAGGCAAAGAACTTCACTCCCTTTTCATGAATGATAGTGCCTCAACTCATGGGCAAAAAATGATGCTCCTCTTGATGGAACTGAGGGCATTTTCTGCACAAAGAGATAATAGATTCAGCACCAGAAGAAGCAAAATAAACTCAAACTTAGATAATATATATATATATAGCATAAAAGAGTTAACTTGCTGTTCAGAGTAGAAGCAATAAAGGAAAATTAAAAGCAGGGAAAATAAATGGAAAAGTCTACTAATTACAGGAAAATTAGCAGAAAAAATAAGTACAATGAAATTGAAGGATAAATAAATAACATAAATAGAAACTTAAAGCTAAATAGCATCCTCATCAGAGCTGAAGGAGAGGTCATCATCAGCTGCATCAGTGTTTGTGTCTTCATCATCCTTCTCCTCTGCTGCTGCAACTGGGTCTAGTACTTGCTCCCCCTCTGAGCTGCTATCTTCCTCTTCCTCCTCCTCTTCTGCTGTAGGTGTGAAAGGTAGAAGATCATTTTGAACAGCTGCTCTAAGATAAGGGGCTGAGAAGGTGGGAGCATAGTAAAGCTATTGTGCAGTCATCCCCATCTTCTTCGCCATATTGAGCAACATAGTCTCTATGAGGGTCAAAGTAGCCTTCTGACTAGCATGTATGGCATCTTGTTGAAGAGCTATTTGCTTCAATTGGTCCTTCATGTTGGGAGGGAAGCCTTTCTTTTATGCAGCTTGGGGAGGTACTTATGGGACTGGGGTCTTCTTAGCCTTAAACAGCTCCTTCACCATAGCTGTGGTGATGCAAGGAGGTGCTTTGATTTTCTGCTGATATTTCCCAAAATTAACTCCAGCATCCTGGCAGAGCATAGTGATGATGGAGGGAAAACCCATAGAATCCTTCTTCCTAGCTAGGATCTACATGATGGCATTGCTAATAATATCGCCAACATGGATGGGCATCCCTATTATAATAGCATAGACTAGCTCTGCTCTCTTCACTGCCAGGGTAGATGAATGCATAACTGGCATGAAGGAGCTCAGGATGAAGATGCTTCAGACCTTGGCAGGTGGGAGGAGATGTTTTGTAGTCAGATTCTTAGGCTGGAGCTTTATATCAAACTCCCAGTTCTCTCCAGCCTTGTATATCTCTTGGAGGATTGACTTGTAGTCCTTCTCTTCCAAGTAGCTGAAAGTAGTGTAATCCAGCTGTCTAGGCCTCTTTTGAGGAAGAGGAATATTGAGGATCCTCTGGATGTTGGCAGGGTTGAAGTCTATCACCTTACCTCAGACCATGGAGTGTCTATATGGAAAATCATCTCGCTTAACCCTGAAGGCATTGGCATAAAACTCCTGGGTGATGTCCTTCCACCCATGCCTAACACATGTGGTAAATAAATCCCACCCCCTCTTCTAGATTTCCTGCTCAAATTAGAGGTAGGTCCCTTTTTGCAAGTCAAAATTCCTATCCGACACAATGTGTCGCCAGAGAATATTTGCCTTGAAGTAATTCTCCTGGGCTAGGGACCTGAATCTGGGATCATGGGTAGGCTGAGGTCTGGAGGAAGAAGCAACAACTGTCTTGGCCCTGGGTGTGTTCTTCCTAGGAGTGTTTGCCATTAATTTGCACATAGAAAAAGGGATAAATCAGTGATAGTACAAAAATAATCATGCAGTGAGAATTTCACACCATTTAGAAATGAAAGAGAGAAAATTCAAGCAATTTACAACACTGTTGCAGAAGAAAGTAGCTACTATGATGAATGAAAGTAGTTACTATTGCAATAAAGTATGACAGAATGCAGAGGTAATGGTATGAGCATAAATTCACAGCAAGTGTGTATGAATCAGAGAAAATTGAGGCAAATCAGAGTAGTTCTGCATACAAAGGATATCACTACCTTGGCATCATTTGATCTTGTGGGAATGACTTCCACCCATTTGGAAACATAATCCACTGCCATTAAAATGTATTCATGAGAAAATAATAGGGGAAAAGGTCCCATGCAGTCAATCCCCCATACATTAAATAACTCCACTTCTAAAATGTTTGTCAATGGCAGCTCATGCCTCCTAGAGATGTTGCCTGTTCTTTGACATTTATCAGAACTTTCAACATACTTCTTAGCATTATTGAAGAGTATAGGCCAAAAGAAACCTGCTTGCAAGACTTTTGCAGCAGTCCTTGAACTTGCATGATGGCCTCCATATTCTGAGTTGTGGTAATGCCATAATATTTCAGATTGCTCACTTTGTGGAATGCACCTCCTAAGTAGGCCATCCACCCTAATTTTAAACAAGTATGGGTCTTCCCACACATAGAATCTGCTGTCATGTAAGAACTTCTTCTTTTGCTGCCAAGTGAACCTCGTTGGAATGAATTGAGTAGGCTTAAAGTTTGAAATGTTAGCAAACCAAGTTATCTCTTCCATTGCAAAAAGCCTTTCAGCTGGAAATTCTTCATTAATTTCCAAGGAGTTAGGGGTTAGACATTCTAGTGGAAGTCTAGACAGGTGATCAGCTACCCCATTTTCCTTTCCCTTTTTGTCTCTAATTTCCAGCTCAAATTCTTGCAGCAGCAAAATCCATCTTAGCAACCTTGCCTTGGCATCCTGCTTTGACAACAAGTATTTAAGCGCAGCATGGTCAGTATACACAATAACTTTTGATCCCATCAAATATGATCTGAATTTGTCAAAGGTAAACATAATAGCAAGGAGTTCTTTTTCTGTGGTTGTGTAATTCACTTGTGGAGGATTTAAAACTTTGCTGGAATAATATATGACATGCAATTTTCTATCCTTTTTCTGTCCTAAAACAGCTCCTACTACACTATCACTTGCATCACACATTAATTCAAAAGGCAAATTCCAATCAGGTTTTACAAGAATAGGTGCAAAAATCAGTTTTTCTTTCAAAACAGAAAATGCATGCAAACAAGCATCATTAAATATAAAATCAGCATCTTTCATAAATAGATCACTAAGAGGTTTTGCAATTTTAGAAAAGTCTTTGATAAACCTCCTATAAAAACCAGCATGTCCTAAAAAACTCCTAACTCCCTTGACATTAATTGGTGGAGGCAGTTTACTAATAACTTCAACTTTTGTTTGGTCCACTTCCATTCCTTTTTCTGAAATCTTATGGCCAAGGACAATGCTCTCTTGGACCATGAAATGACACTTTTCCCAATTCAATACAAGGTTAGTATCTTGACATCTCTGCAAAATAGTGGATAGATTAGCTAAGCAATCATCAAATGAGCTACCAAAAACAAAGAAGTCATCCATAAACACCTCTATAATTTTTTCTGCCAATCAGAAAAAAATTGAAAGCATATGTAACACCTTATATTTCTTTCCTCAATACATGATAAATTTTCATAAAAATTAATATGGTAAAGTAAATTTTCCTTCAAAACTTTCTAATAAGGAAAAGACATTGAAATGATATAAGGTTCATAGAGTAAAATTTCATTAATTCATAAGTACTTTAGGAAAACAAAGATTCTAAAGTTTTCATCAGCAATAAAGAGGAATAGTAGTTTTACAACATTTTCAAAAGAACGCTATAGAACTGAAAATATTCATTACATAACTCAAAATAACTAAGTCCTATAGCAGTTCTCATCCATCCATGCACTGTGAGCCTGGTACTATTCGTCCTAGTTTCCTGAAAAATGTTGTGTAAGGGTGAGTCTCTACCCTACCACTCATACATAACATATACATTCTTCACAAAACACATCTTATCACGATTAACGAAAACATCATGGCATTACATATCACAGATTCACAATTTCTTTTACTTTTATCCGCGCTTACCGTGCCCTGTGGCCACAGTTATCTGATGCCTCTATCTCGAGGTCTTACACATTCATGTAAATAGTCGCCGGATGGCCCAATGCAATACGGATACAACGCATGCAATAGACGGCCCCTTAGCAAAGGTAATGGTCAGGAGTCAAGTCGAGAAATGAGTGTGTGGCCATGTGGTGCATTCGAACTCAATATTCCGTGCACAATCCCGAATGTCACTCACCACCCTGCATTTCCCCAAGATATCCCATATCGTCTCCATCTTCCACTTCCCCAGTGTATCTCTGTAACTATTTACATCATATCTTTTTCCATCTCATACTCTTTTGAGCATATTCACATGTTCACATATGCCATTTATCATGTTTACACATATTTTCATTATATTTCCACATACTTTTCATCATATACATCAAACTATGGCACATTCACAATACACATCATTTTTACATAAAACACAATATATTCAAACATGAAACATCCATCTCTTCGTATATTTTATATCACAAAATCATAAAATCATATCAACCATCCTCAATATACCTTATCATGCCCTATTTGAACATAATATCCCAATTTCACTATGTACTCATCATAAAATCACATAAACAACTAATTATTCTCACTTTTCATCGATTATTTCTCATAAAACAGGGATTATTTCACATATAATTACATACATGACAAGATCTATGAGAATACAAGTAATAAACATAACGAAATGATAAAGTAGAGCCTCCCCTTACCTCAAAACAGAGCTTTTACAAGGATTTAACCGAAGGTTTAACTCTAGAACGGAGGTTTTCCTAAGAACATCATGAACATCTATAAGAAGAAGAAAAAGAGAAACGAACGGTAAATCTAACTTCAAACTTAGAAAAACTTACTTGTAATCCTTTAGATCGAACGTAGAATCACAGATCTGAAGAAAAATCTAAGTTTAGGAGGTTTAGTATGGGAGAAAATGGCGAGATATGACTTTAGAACCTTTGAGAACCTTGGATAGGAGTGAAGAAATGAAAATTTCGTCTGCAACCCCCTTTTTATAGAAAATTTTCGAAGTTACTGTTCACCGCCGGAATTTACTGTTCATTGCCGGAAACACTGTTCACTGCCTTACTGTTCATTCTGGAAACACTGTTCGCGGTAACTGTTCACGCCGGAAACACTGTGCACACGTACTGTACACGGATTGTACGCGTACTGTACGCGGATGTGACGTCAGCCATGACGTCATGCTGATGTCATTGATGACGTCATCGTCACTGTACAAAGGCGGTTTCACTGTTCATACGCGGTTTACTGTTCATAGGCAGTTACTGTTCATCGACATTGTTCATAGGCGGTTTTACTGTTCACTTTTTTTTTTTTTTTTTTTTTATAATAAATTCTATCCAAATCTATTCCAATTATACTTTAACAAACCTCATTTTATTTAAATCAAAATATAGGATGTTACAATTCTCCCCTCCTTTAAGGAATTTCTCCCCGAAATTCGCTAAGTTACAAAAAGATCAGGATATAATTCCCTCATCTTATTCTCAGTTTCCCATGTAGCATCTCCCTCATCACTAGTACTCCATACTACTTTAACTAATGAAATATCCTTATCCCTTAATTTCTTAACACGATGATCAATAATTTTCATCGGTTGTACATCATAGGACAAATTCTCTCTCACTTGAACAGGATCAAGTTCTATAACATGAGTAGGGTCAGGAATATATTTCCTAAGCTGAGATACATGAAATACAGGATGCAAGTTTGAGAGATTTGGAGGCAAAGCAATTTCATAAGCAACAGGACCAACTTTACTTAGCACTTCAAATGGCCCAATAAACTTAGGAGATAACTTCTTGGATTTTAAAGCTCTTCCAACTCCAGTTACAGGTGAAACTTTCAAAAACACATGATCACTTACCTGAAACTCCAAAGGTTTTCTCCTCTTATCATAGTAACTCCTTTGCCTATCTTGTGCTATTTTCATCTTTTCTCTGATCAATTTGATTTGCTCATGTTGCTTCTGAACCATATCTGGCGCATATAGGATCGCCTCTCCAGTTTCATACCAACACAAAGGTGTTCTACACTTTCTTCCATACAGAGCCTCAAATGGAGCCATTCCAATGCTTGCATGATAACTGTTATTATACGTGAATTCCACCAAAGGTAGACATTCCTCCCAAGTTCCTTGTTGTTCCATCACACAAGCTCTCAACAAATCCTCCAAGGACTGTATTGTTCTTTCAGTCTGACCATCAGTTTGTGGATGATAAGTTGAACTAAGTGTTAACTTAGTACCCAAGGCTTTTTGCAGACTCTCCCAAAATCTCGATGTAAACCTTGGATCTCTATCTGACACAACACTGGTTGGCACTCCATGCAATCTGACTATCTCTCTCACATACATATCTGCTAGCTTCTCCAACTTGTACTTCATATTAATGGAAAGAAAATGAGCTGCTTTAGTCAATCTATCTACTATCACCCAAATTGCATCATGATTACTCTTGGTTCTTGGCAAACCAGACACAAAATCCATAGAAATACTATCTCACTTCCACTCAGGAATTTCTAATGGCTGCAACATCCCAGGTGAACGTTGATGTTCTACCTTCGCCTTTTGACAAGTTAAACACTTTGCTACATACTCAGCCACATCCTTCTTCATTCTATTCCACCAAAAATTCTTACGAAGATCTTGATACATTTTTGTCGCACCAGGATGAAAACTCATTCTGCTTTTATGCGCCTCCTCAAGTATCATCTGCTTAAGCTCATTATTGGAAGGAATACATACACGGTTTTTGAACTTAATCAATCCATTTGCATCACAATGGAACTCCAAATCCTTTCCTTCACCCTTCTGCCTCATCATTTCTTGCAAGAACATATCTTCTTGTTGGGCATCACGAACCGTAACTAAGAAATCATTGTTGATTATCAAAGTCCCAAGATACAAACTTTGAGGTCGTACCTCTACTGCCAAATTCATATCTCGAAACTTCTCAATCAACTCAAATTCTTTCACCATCATACTTGCCATATGCAAAGACTTCCTACTTAAAGCATCAGCAACCACATTTGCCTTCCCAGGATGATAAGACAATGTAAAATCATAATCCTTCAGAAATTCCATCCACCTTCTCTGCCTCATATTTAGCTCTTTCTGATCAAACAAGTACTTCAAACTCTTGTGATCACTAAATACCTCAAATTTTGCCCCAAATAGATAATGTCTCCATATCTTAAGGGCAAAAACCACCGCGGCTAATTCTAGGTCATGAGTAGGATAATTAACTTCATGAGGACGCAACTGCCTCGAAGCATAAGCAACTACCCTTCCATCCTGCATCAAGACACAACCAAGCCCTTGCCCAGATGCATCACAATACACATCAAATTTCTGTTCTGGATTAGGCAAGACTAAGACAGGGGCAGATGTTAACTTTTCTTTCAGCTTTTGGAAACTAGCTTCACACTCTTCATTCCACACAAACTCCTTTCCTTTTCTTGTTAACTTCGTCAAAGGAAAAGCTATTTTAGAAAATCCTACAATGAATTTCCTATAATAGCCAGCTAGTCCCAGAAAACTGCGAATTTCTGTGGGATTAGTAGGCCTTGGCCAATGAGCCACTGCCTCCACCTTTACTGGATCCACCATAATGCCATCTTTCGATACCACATGTCCCAAAAATTGGATTTGTGGTAACCAAAATTCACACTTAGAGAATTTTGCATACAACTGTCTTTCTCTTAGTATTTGCAAAACAATTCTCAAGTGTTCTGCATGTTCTTCATGAGTCTTAGAATAAATTAGAATATCATCTATAAATACTACAACAAATTTATCCAAAAACTCATGAAAAATTCTATTCATATAGTCCATGAATACTGCAGGAGCATTAGTCACACCAAATGGCATAACTAGATACTCATAGTGGCCATAGCGGGTTCTAAACGCTGTCTTGGGAATATCCTCACTCTTGACTCTGATCTGATGATAACCAGATCGCAGATCAATCTTTGAAAATACAGAAGCTCCTCGTAACTGATCCATCAAGTCATCAATTCGAGGAATAGGATACTTGTTCTTTATTGTTACCTTATTCAATTGCCTATAATCAACACACATCCTCATGCTCCCATCTTTCTTTTTCACCAAAAGAACAGGTGCTCCCCAAGGTGACACACTTGGCCTTATAAACCTTTTCTGCAATAATTCTTCTACCTGTTTCTTTACCTCAGCCAACTCCACTGGTGACATCCTATATGGTGCAACAGAAATAGGATTTGCTCCCGGAATGAGATCAATAGTAAACTCAATCTCTCTTTCCGGTGGCAATTCAGTAACATCATCAGGGAAAACTTCTAAAAAATCTCTAACCACTGGGATATACTCAGGCTTCATTTCCTTTTCAGTCTCAATTGAAAATAGAACCATGAAAGCCTTAGCACTCATTACATTTTCCAATGGATCTGGACCTAAGAGTTTGGCACTTTCTGATACTTTAGTGCCAAAAATCAAGACTTTCTCTTTACAGTCCAATAGAACATGGTTGGATGACAACCAATCCATTCCCAAAATTACATCAAGTTGGGAAAGAGGTAAACAAATCAAATCTATACTAAAACTCCTACCATGTACCATCACAGGACAACCTAAACACACAGAAGAAGTTGCTATAGGCTTACCCGTAGGAGTAGATACAATAACATCACAAGACAATTCAGATACAGGTAATTCTAGATATCTCATACAATCCACAGAAATAAAGGAATGAGTAGCACCAGAATCAAACAACACATCTACGAGTCGGTCTTTTATGATACATTTACCTCTAATAAGCTCCTCTGATTTTGAAGCCTCAGCTCCACTCATAGCAAAAACTTTGCCTTTCACATTTGGCTTTGTTCCAGTGCTTGCTCTAGATTCAGGTCTTTGTTCCACACTCATGCTTCCGCTCTTCTGTGGAGCAGACCAACAGACACTAGCAGAGTGTCCCATTTTCCCACAAATGTCACATGTTGGTGGAAGTTGAGGACAATTCTTTTTAATATGAGGTCCACCACACTTGAAACATTTTAGTGGCCTTCTGAAAGAACCTGAACCACCACTACTATCTTCTTGAGATACAGTCCCCTTCACTTGAGACTGATTTGGACTAGAGTAAGGTCCTCTAGAAAATCTTGGAGGCCTTCGGTCTTGCCTCACAGGACCACCGATTCTGGTATCCACTGTCTTACCCTTAGTATTGGCTTCAAATATTCTGCATTTACCCACTAGAGTGGGTAAATCTGTCAGCTGGAATACACTAACAGCAGCTCGAATATCTGGCCTAAGCCCATGTTCAAATTGAGCACATAGATCTTCCTCTCCATCATTATGTTGATAGTGAGGCCAGTATTTCATCAATTCATGAAATTTAGCAGCATATTCACCTACAGACATGTTTCCTTGTTTCAACTCAAGGAACTCCCTAGCCTTCTGTTTCTTTAAATCTCTAGGGAAATAATTTCCCAAGAAAGTTGCCTTAAATGTCTCCCAAGGAATATAACCATCTTCTTGCAGTAGAGTTTGACTAGCAAATCTCCACCAGTCCTCAGCTTCTCCACTCAGCATATAAGTAGCATAAGTTACCTTATGCTCCTCTCTACATCCCATGGCATGGAAAATCTTCTCCACATCTGCTATCCATCTCTGAGCTCCCTCAGGATCAAACTTTCCCTCAAATTTCGGAGGGTTATGCCTAGTAAAAGAAGAAAGTCCTCTATACTCGGCTGGTTCAGCCTCCTGGTTATGTGCCAAAGTCTCTAAGACTTGGGTCATGCGCTCCAGGAGTTCTTTTGTAGCACCAGCAGGTCTACCTCTAGCAGCCATAGCTCTAATCATGCAATAAACTCAAATCACTTATTAATATATCATAGATAGATCTAGTTCACGTAATTCACATCTAACAAGTCATATTAGCAAATAATCATTTCATATTCTAGTATATCTATTACACAACATAGACATGTTAGTCCCATACCCCAGTCTGGTCTGGATGAACTGCTCTGATACCAAAATTGTAACACCTTATATTTCTTTCCTCAATACATGATAAATTTTCATAAAAATTAATATGGTAAAGTAAATTTTCCTTCAAAACTTTCTAATAAGGAAAAGACATTGAAATGATATAAGGTTCATAGAGTAAAATTTCATTAATTCATAAGTACTTTAGGAAAACAAAGATTCTAAAGTTTTCATCAGCAATAAAGAGGAATAGTAGTTTTACAACATTTTCAAAAGAACGCTATAGAACTGAAAATATTCATTACATAACTCAAAATAACTAAGTCCTATAGCAGTTCTCATCCATCCATGCACTGTGAGCCTGGTACTATTCGTCCTGGTTTCCTGAAAAATGTTGTGTAAGGGTGAGTCTCTACCCTACCACTCATACATAACATATACATTCTTCACAAAACACATCTTATCACGATTAACGAAAACATCATGGCATTACATATCACAGATTCACAATTTCTTTTACTTTTATCCGCGCTTACCGTGCCCTGTGGCCACAGTTATCTGATGCCTCTATCTCGAGGTCTTACACATTCATGTAAATAGTCGCCGGATGGCCCAATGCAATACGGATACAACGCATGCAATAGACGGCCCCTTAGCAAAGGTAATGGTCAGGAGTCAAGTCGAGAAATGAGTGTGTGGCCATGTGGTGCATTCGAACTCAATATTCCGTGCACAATCCCGAATGTCACTCACCACCCTGCATTTCCCCAAGATATCCCATATCGTCTCCATCTTCCACTTCCCCAGTGTATCTCTGTAACTATTTACATCATATCTTTTTCCATCTCATACTCTTTTGAGCATATTCACATGTTCACATATGCCATTTATCATGTTTACACATATTTTCATTATATTTCCACATACTTTTCATCATATACATCAAACTATGGCACATTCACAATACACATCATTTTTACATAAAACACAATATATTCAAACATGAAACATCCATCTCTTCGTATATTTTATATCACAAAATCATAAAATCATATCAACCATCCTCAATATACCTTATCATGCCCTATTTGAACATAATATCCCAATTTCACTATGTACTCATCATAAAATCACATAAACAACTAATTATTCTCACTTTTCACAGATTATTTCTCATAAAACAGGGATTATTTCACATATAATTACATACATGACAAGATCTATGAGAATACAAGTAATAAACATAACGAAATGATAAAGTAGAGCCCCCCTTACCTCAAAACAGAGCTTTTACAAGGATTTAACCGAAGGTTTAACTCTAGAACGGAGGTTTTCCTAAGAACATCATGAACATCTATAAGAAGAAGAAAAAGAGAAACGAACGGTAAATCTAACTTCAAACTTAGAAAAACTTACTTGTAATCCTTTAGATCGAACGTAGAATCACAGATCTGAAGAAAAATCTAAGTTTAGGAGGTTTAGTATGGGAGAAAATGGCGAGATATGACTTTAGAACCTTTGAGAACCTTGGATAGGAGTGAAGAAATGAAAATTTCGTCTGCAACCCCCTTTTTATAGAAAATTTTCGAAGTTACTGTTCACCGCCGGAATTTACTGTTCATTGCCGGAAACACTGTTCACTGCCTTACTGTTCATTCTGGAAACACTGTTCGCGGTAACTGTTCACGCCGGAAACACTGTGCACACGTACTGTACACGGATTGTACGCGTACTGTACGCGGATGTGACGTCAGCCATGACGTCATGCTGATGTCATTGATGACGTCATCGTCACTGTACAAAGGCAGTTTCACTGTTCATACGCGGTTTACTGTTCATAGGCAGTACTGTTCATCTACACTGTTCATAGGCGGTTTTACTGTTCACTTTTTTTTTTAATTTTTTTTTTATAATAAATTCTATCCAAATCTATTCCAATTATACTTTAACAAACCTCATTTTATTTAAATCAAAATATAGGATGTTACAGCATACACCTTTGAAAGGTGGCAGGAGCATTGCATAGTCCAAATGGCATTCTTCTGTATGCAAAGACCCCAAATGGACATGTGAAAGCAGTCTTTTCTTGGTCCATAGGATCCACTACTATTTGGTTGTATCCTAAATACCCATCAAGAAAACAGTAGAAAGAATGTCCAACAAGTCTTTCCAGCATTTGGTTAGCAAATGGTTGTGAGAAATGTCTTTTCTAGTTGCATCATTTAACTTTTTATAGTCAATACACATGCGCCAGCCAGTGACAGTCCTACTAGGTATGAGCTCATTCTTCTCATTAGGTACAACTATCATCCCTCCTTTCTTAGGGACAACTTGGACTGGACTCACCCATTGGCTGTCAGAAATTGGATAGATGATCCCTGCATCTAACAACTTCATGACTTCTTTCTTGACTACTTTTTTCATGGCTGGGTTCAACTGTTGTTGACAATCTTTAAACACTAGCAAGTGCACTAGGAATTGCAGCAAGTAATGAGTAAATTTAAGATTAGAATATCGTCTCCACAGGGAATTTAAATTTCAAGTACAACTTCACAGAATTATAACCATTTGAGCCATATGAATTTGGAAGAGTTGTATCATACCAAAAGCAATAAACCAGAACAATTAAAAGATGAGAAATTTGCAGTAAAACAGAGTTTGAATGTAGTGTGTGAATAAAGTCAGGATTGATTTCACCTCTTCATCAATTGCAAATTGAAGTAGATCTGAACTCTAAGTTCCTTGATTGATTGATGATCAATTTCACTAGGTTAATCAAAGCTCAATTCCTTGACTCATTGATCCTAATATTCAATTAACTACCCTAATTCCTTAGGTGTAAATTAATTAAACATTGCATTAGGTGTTGGAAATTATAAGATCACAAGATCACGAATTCTTATTCCTAAGACATCCCTAACCTTGACATTCAACTCAGATCTGAGTAATTAACTCAACTTCCGTTGATGAAAATCCTCTAGGTTCAATTCAATTGAATAACAATTTCAAGAATCGCATTAAGGAAAGAGTTAAACATTCAATACAACCAAGATCTTAAAATCCAGATCCACAATCAATTTAGAATATCAAAATTGGATCCATCAATCCATAAGAAAAAGAAATCAGAACATGTTCATCAAAGAAAAAGAGAGAGAAAGAGTAGAAGAAGAGGAGCTGCAGAATTTCTTCATGAATCCAATCCCAAGCCTGATTCCTCAAGGTCCAGAGCTTGGAAGTCGCCCCCAATCTCCCTCTCTAACTCTCCTAAGGTGTGGAAATGAGAAAATGAGAAAAGATCTCAAAAATTTGAGCGTTTCTGCAATTTATAGATTTTATGCCTTTTGTGCATTATCACTTTTATTAATAAAAGTGGCTACGCAGAAGGTCGAGTGGTTGCGCGTGTTCACTTTTATGAGTAAAAGTGGCCACGCGCAACTTCCCAAGTTGAGGGCTCTCTGGAACATCCACTTTTACTGATAATAGTGATCACGCAGAGCTTCCTGATATTTGAGGTTCTTTGGAACGTTCACTTTTAGCGATAATAGTGATCACGCAGTGCTTCCTGATATTTAGTCTCTCTAGAACGTTCACTTTCAGTGATAAAAGTGATAACGCAGAGCATTTTCTTCTGAGAAGCCCTCTGAAACACTCACTTACGCCAGGAAAAGTGTTAAGGCCCAGTGTACTCTGCTGAGGGACTCTCTGGAACACTCACTTTTGCCAGCAAGAGTGACCACGCCCAGACTATATTCTTCATTTCTTGTATTTTAAGCCCAAAATTGCTATTCTTTCTCTTCCTTTCCCTCTTAATCCTCCAACCTTATGATCTCAATTCAAAGTTTCCTGCAAAATAGGTTCTAATCAGTACTTTTTACATAGAAAATTCACAAAATCTAAACAATTAAACTATTTATAAATGAATTGAACATTCTATTATTTTTATGAGTTTTCTAGCTTTTTCCATCATGTTTTTCATATCAAATGTATTAAAAACTAAGGTAAAATACTAGTAAAATCTGCATTTATCATCAACCTTCTTTGTGGCTGCATAACTGGCTTAAATTTCTCTTCAAATAAAATTCTATGTTTACAAAAAGAAGGATTTATACCTTTCAGATCTGAAATACTCCAACTTATTACTGATTTATGTTTTCTCAGAATTCTCAGCAACTTTTCCTCTTCTTCCTCCTTGAGTTCATGGTTGTTGATGACTGGATTCTCATGATTCTTATCCAAGAAAGCATATCTCAAGTGGGAGGGTAGCTACTTAAGCTTTATCTTCTGAATTTTCTATTCTTTAACTTCCTTTTTTAGGTCCTCTTTAACTGAGTTTTCTGGAGGAGTTAGAATTGGTAGAGCTTCTAATTGTTGCTCAATTTCCATGATATGTTCTTCTCTAGTAGTTTTAGATTTGATACTCTCTACAACTATTGTTTCTCTCAACACAAAATTTTCATCAAATTTATCAATAGGATAATGTTTAATAATAGAATCCAAAATATCTACTCTCATGCATGAACTATCTTCAATTGGATATTTCAGAGCTTCAAAAACATTAAACACTACCTTTTCGTCTTGAAATCTAAGCATAAGCTCTCCTTTTTGTACATCAATTAGAGCTCTCTTTGTTACAAGGAATGGTCTTCCTAGGATCAAAGGTATATCAGCATCCACCTCCATGTCCAAGATGACAAAATCTGTAGGGAAAATGAACTTATCAACTTAAACCAATAAATCTTCAACTACTCCATAAGGATAAGTGTAGGATCTATCAGCTAGCTGTAGTGTGACATTGGTAGGTTTCACTTCTTCTATCCCTAATTTCTTCATGATAGCCAATGGCATTAGGTTATGCTGGCTCCCAAATCACACAATGCTCTTCCCACAATGCACTGTCCTATTTCACATGGAATGCTGAATGATCCTGGGTCCTTTAGTTTTTGGGGAAGTTTTCTCTTGAGAATGGCACTGCATTCCTCTGTCAAGGGGACTGTCTTATCATGCTCTAGCTTTCTTTTTCTAGAAAGTAGTTCTTTCATAAACTTTGCATTTGATGGCATCTGCTCCAAGGCCTCTGCAAAAGGAATGTTAATCTGTAATTTCTTAAAAACATTCAGAAACCTTTCAAATTGTTCCTCCTGTTTAGGATTTTGGACCCTTTGAGGATAAGGCAGCCTCTTGTATTTTTCTGGATCTATTGGCTTGCAAGCATCTTCAAAGAGTTGCTTTTTTGTCTTCTTCTCTAAATTTGTAGAAGCTTCTACTTTTTCTTCTAAATGCTCTTTCTTTAATAATTTGAAATTTTCTTGTTGCAGATCTTGTTCAATTCTTCTTTATTCAGCTGCATCACTTGCTTTCTTTTTTGCAGCTTTTAGACTTACAACTACAGCTCCACTCCTTATAGTGATGGCTTGACATTGCTCCTTAGGATTGATCACTGTATTGCTTGGAAATCTTCCTTCATCCCTGCTGGACAGTTGTTCAGCTAACTATCCAATTTGTGTTTCTAGTTTCTTCATAGAAGCTTCTTAGTTCTTGAAGCTTGTTTGGGTCACCTTTATGAATTGCAGCATGGTTTCTTCCATCTCAGTTAACCTTTCATTCATAGGTTTGGCAAACTTCTGATTTTCTTGAGATTGAGTGGATGGATTTCTCTAAAAATATGACTGTTGTGCTGCTGGACCTGCACTAGAAAAAGGAAAATTAGAATTAGAATTCTTGGCAGCAAAATATTGATTATTCCAATTAGAATACTGCTGATTTCTATTATTTGAAAATTAAAATCCAGGAGGAAATGAGGATTGTTGTCTCTAAAAATTGTTCATATAATTCACTTGTTCCTGTGTTTTACTTGTAGATGCCTCACATGCATCATTTGCATGATTTCCTCCACAGAAATCACAGCTTAGTTGACTTGTAGGCATACTTCTTGCTTGAAGATTGCTGATGTGTTGAATTAGGGCAGCTATTTGTTCTGAAAACATCTGATTTTGTAGCTGGTTATGTGCAAGAAAGGCTTCCAACACCTTAGCTTTATATCCAGTGTTTCTTCCTTGATTTCTTGAGTTTGAATTTTGGTACATTAACGATGCCATCATCTCGATAATCCTCTGGGCCTCTTTTAAAGATTTTGTATTTAATGAACCTCCAGCAGTAGCATTAACCATTGTTCTTGTTGATGTATTCATTTCATTGTAGAAAGTTTCCAATTGCATCCAGTCTGGAATGCAATGGTGTGGACACCTTCTCAGTAATTCCTTATATCTCTCTCATGCTTCATACAATGACTCTCTTTCCTGCTGTACAAATGAAGTGATTTCACCCCTTAATTTGGCAGCCTTGAGTGGAGGAAAGTATTTGGTTAGAAACTTATTCATAAGCTCTGTCCAAGTTGTTATGCTTCCTTGTGGTTGAGCTTGCAACCAGCATTTGCCTCTGTCTCTCAAGGAAAAGGGAAATAATCTCAGTTTGATGGCTTCTTCACTAACCCCATTCATTCTGATTGTATCTCATAACTGCAAAAAATTGGAAATGTGTAGGTTAGGGTCATCAAAATTTCCACCAGAAAACTGATCCTGTTGGACTAAGTGTAATAAGGCAGGTTTAATTTCAAAATGGTTGGCTTGGATAGTTGGCCTAATTATAGAAGAATTAAAACCTTACATGTTAGGAATTGCATAATCCCCTAATGTTTTAATTCTATTTTGCTCTGCCATTTCTATTTCTGGAGTTGGTTGCCTCAAAGGTGTAGGTGTTCTTTTTAGGAGTGTTCTGAATCCTTGGAGAATAGACAACCTCTAATTCACTATCAGAATTCAAGAAAGTTTATGCTCTAGTCTCTCTTCTTAATCTCCTTAAGGTTATGTCTATACCAGGATCAAAGACCAAAGTTGATTTATTTTTATTTCTACCTCGCATACAAAATTAAAAATATAGAAATAGTATGAAGAAAACAGAAAATTGAACTAAATCACAGTATGTAGGTGCAAACTAACTACTGCTAACAATATAAATTCTATCCAAAATCAGAACTACACAGATACAAAGTTAATTATGCAATTAATTGCAAACAGAAAAATTCTAAATGTAGTCTAATACTGCAGAAAATTTAAAAAAAACTAAGTGCTCAATCTAGCTATCTTTCTGCTACTAATGATATTGAAACTCAAAATTCCCTGGCAATGGCGCCAAAAACTTGTTACAATTCTAAACACTAGCACGTGCACTAGGAATTGTAGCAAGTAATGGGTAATTTTAAGATCAGAGTATCATCTCCACAGGGAATTAGGAATTCAATTACCACTTCACAGAGCAAGAACTATTTGAGTCATACAAATTTGGAAGAGTAGTAACATGTAAAAGGAATAACCAAACAATACAGAGTATTAAACTTGCAGTAAAACAAAGTATGAAAGTTATGTTGAGATGAGATACAAATGAAGGATAGATAGGAATTTATTTCACAAGAATATCAATATCAATTCAATTAAAATCTGAACATTCAAGCAATTGGTTAATTGACAATCAGTTTCACATATAACTACTCAAAGGTTAATCCCTTAACTCATTAACCCTAATGATTAACTAAACCCTCCTAATCCCTTAGGTGAGATTCAATTTCAAGTTGCATTAAGAATTAGAACCATAAGATTGCAGAATTAAGTTTCCTTATCCCTAAGAAATCCCTAATTCTGGTTGCTAATTCAGATCAGAGAAACAGATCCAATTTCTATTGGTAAAGGTTCCTCTTTGATTAATCAAGTGAATTCCCATTCAAAGATTATGTAAACAGCAGAATTAACAACTCAACTAATCCAAGAACTCAAAGTTCAGAAGAAAAAGTTGAATCAATACATCAATTCAAGATCCATAAACTCTTAACTTCGAAGAATTAAGCAAACATTGCAACAAAGAAAGAGAAAGAATAAGAAGAAGGAAAGAAACGCAGAAGATCCATCTTCAACAATCCCCAATCCGATCCCTCTTCTTGGAGCTTAATGTTCGTCCCCAATCCTCTCTCTGACTCTTTTTGAATGAATAAAATGAAGTGAAAACAAAAAATAAGCAAAAGACCCCAAAATTTGAGCTTTTTTCTGGTATTTATAGAATTCCTGACTCTGGGCATTGTCACTTTGCTCCACAAGAGTGACCACGCACAGGCTTATATAGTTTCTGGAAACTGGAACATTCACTTTCGTTGATAATAGTAGCAACGCAGGAGGTTGAGGAGTGCGCATGTTCACTTTCATGAGTAAAAGTGGCCACGCGCAACTTGCCTTGAGACACTTCTCTCTGGAACATCCACTTTCACTAACAATAGTGATCACGCCCAGCCTTCATTCCATTAATCTTGTTCTTTGAGTCCAGAATTGCCACTTTTCCTCTATCATTCCATTGATCTTCCATCTTCATGCACTTGGCTCAGATTTTTCTACAAAAACATGATAAAATTCTTAAATTCTACACAGAAAATTCACAAATTCTAAAACAACTATGTATTTAAAGAAAATCTTCAATCATTATCTTTTTATGAGTTTTTCTACTTTTTCTAACATATTTTCCTTATCAAATGGGTTAAAACTACATTAAAATATTAGTCAAAATATGGATTCATTAGAAATCAGCTAGAAAGATAAGGTTATTTACTCTGCCTAGCACATCTTCAAAACAATTCTAGCTGGGTTTGTTATGCTCCCGTTGGCTAACTAGATAACTACACATGTAGGCTACAAAGGGCCAAGAGACAATGAAGTAAAAATGGACAATGACATAATATTTATGGATGCTCTTAAATCTAACATGGCATTCTCAATTCTATTATTACCAATGATGCATGGAATGGTGAATGTTCCTGGGTCCTTACATTTCTCAGGCATTGTGGGCTTTTGTTTCTCAAAAAGTGTAGAAATATTCCTACCTTTACCTTTTCATTACCCTGAAGATGCCTCCTGTGAGTACACAAATCTTTTAAGAACTTGGCATACTTAGGTATTTGTTTGATTGCATCTAGTAGAGGTATGTTCATCTCTACCTTCCTGAAGGTCTCTAAAATCTCTTTCTTAGCCTCTTAAATCTTTTTACTTGGCTGGATGACTCTCTAAGAAAATGGTAGAGGAATTACTCTTTCAACATTTTCTACCACATTTGGTTGGGCAGGTGTAGGTTCTGGTTGTTCTTAAGCCTTTTCCTCTCCATTTTGGTCAACTATAGCTGAAGTACAGCTTGAGTCTTCTTTCTCCTTGGACATTGTGGGCTCTTGCATCACTTTTCTAGATCTCAGGGTGATTGCACTCACATTTTTAGGATTTACAATAGTTTGTGCAGAGAGGTTCCCTGAGCCTTGAGATTGCATATGGTCAGAGAAGAGGCTAATTGTCCTACTTGATTCTCCAAAGTCGTGATACTAGCCTCAGTTATTTGCTGGAAAGTGATGTTGTTCATGGTCAATTACTTTATGAGCTCTTCCAATAATGGCTCATTTTTCTGGGATGCACTTGGTTGTGAGAAAGATGGTTGGTCGTGTTGTTAGGTTTGTTATGGTTGATGTTAGGATTGATGGGACCTATTTGGGCCAGCATGATGCCCTTGATATTGGTTGCTTTGTTGCTGGTTTTGCTATTAAGAGTTGTTCCCTTTTCTCAAATTTGGATGGTTCCTCTAGCCTGGGTTGTATATATTGGAAGATAGATCCTAATTGGGTTGTTGCTGCGAATTTTGAAAAGGAAACTTATTAATGTAAATATTTGTAGCATAAGCCTGAGGATTGATTGTAACACCTTAATTTAATTTCAATAAATAAAGAATTTTGCAAATTTTGAAATAATAAAATTTTTGTTTTTAATCCAAGTTCATTAAGCATTTCAAATAAAGAAAGGGTTTACAAATTATATCAAACAGTTGCTACAGGACTTATTCCAAATACAATAGTTTTCAAAATAATATTCTAAGCCCTATAGCAGTTCCATCCACCCCTTCACTAAGCCCGGTACTGATCGTCTTGATTACCTGAAAAATAAATGTAAGGGTGAGTACTCTACACTACAAAAACATACAATTAAGCATAGAGTCTCACCTCCAGCACATTTTCAATACATTAAACAAATACAGGCACAGGCAACATTATCACATCCACAAGCATAAATCATGAACCCATGCATATGCACGCCAGCCACACTCACATTGACACTATGATCACAGATTTACACCATGAATGGTCGCCGGTTACCCCCACCTCACGGATACCACGTGGGCAATCACGGGTCGCTCAGCAAAGGTAATGGTCAGAAGTCTAGTCAGGAAGAGAGTGTGTGGCCGGTGGTGCACCCATTCCACAGTCAGTGTCACCACCACTCCCTCTTCCCCAAGGTATTTCTACCATCCTCATCTCCCACACCCACAGTGTATCGCTGAACCATCCACAGCGCACTACAATGGCGTTACACGCCCTAGTCACACACATTTCAGTATACAGCACATAGCCCACATTTAGCAGTTACGGCACTAGGCCTACATTTCATTTTTTACAGCACACACAGCACATAGCTCATAATTCATTCAAGACATAAGGCCCCTAACCTATGTCCATTCACAACATCTAGTACATAATTCACATCACAACATTCCACAGAATAACAACAAATTACACATAAAAGAGTAGGGTAGAGTCCCCTCTTACCTTGGATTGAAGACCCACGTCTGAACTCAACCACGGAAATGCTCCCCACACGGTTTTCGGCCTAAACACATGGAAGAATTCCATGAGAACCCCGAAAATCACGAAGAACAAAGAAAGGGAAGGAAATCGAAAATCCTAACCATTTAAAAATCACCTCCAAGCGTTCCCCACACAAATCCAAGCTCCAATCTCGCTTCTGAACGGCTTTGGAGGCAATTAATTGATGAAAAAGGGTTTTGGGGATGAGTGGATCAAAGGGAGAGGGAGAAATAACTCTCCTCGAACCCTAACCCCTTTTAAATCCTTTCTGTTCGCGACACTCTCGCTACAGCAAGATACCTCGCTGCAGCGACACGCCCTCTCACTACAGCGAAAAAATCAAAGAAAACTGCACTCTGATTTCTGCAGAATCTCGCTACAGCGAGACCCTCTCGCTACAGCAAGACTGCACCCAGAAATACACCCTAGACTGTCGCTTTCTCGCTACAGTGAAAAGGCGACAGTTTTGGTCCTTCCTCCCAGGGCCTTCTCGCTGCAGCGAGAACAGCTCAGTATCTCGCCCTACACTCAGCCCAACCAATCATGTATACACATAAATACATATATATATATATATATATATATATTATATATACATACATACACACATGAATATACATTTATTTTATATAATTATCAATAATTAAGATTACAAAGTTCAGGGCGTTACATTGATTACCTTCTAAAGTGTCAGACTCTTGCAATGTAAGGTAGCTATTAGTGTAATGGTTTGTAGCTGAACAAATACCACATAACATGGCTAAAATGAATGGTGGAGGAGGTGAGGATGCAGTAGCACTCTTCTACATAGAAGCCAATTGCTTTACCATAGATGCTAATTCATCAAGTTTTTGTTCCATCTTACAAGGTTCAACAACTTGTACTTCGCTTACACTTCTCCTAACATAAGAGTTTTGCCTTGTTGCCAATTGTTAGGAGTTGGCAGCCATGTTCTCAATCAAATTGCAGGCTACAACCAAAGTCTTATCTACCAATGCTCCTCCACTTGCGGCGTCTATCATGCTCCTATCTATGGGGTGCAGCCCCTTATAAAAGTATTGGATGAGTAATTGATACTAATTTGATGGTGAGGGCAATTGGCACACAACCTCTTGAATCTTTCCCAATATTCATAGAGGCTTTCTCTTTCAAGCTACCTTATCCCACAAATTTCCTTCCTTATAGATGCAGTTCTAGATGCTAGGAAAAATTTCTCCAGGAAAAGCCTCTTCCAGTTATCCCAACTGGTAATAGATCCGGGAGGGAGATAATAAAGCCAATCCTTGGCTGCATCCATCAAAGAAAAAGGGAAGACTTTCAATTTAACATGCTCTTCAGGTATACCTTGTGGCCTCATGGTCGAACAAACTATGCAGAATTCCTTGAGGTGCTTGTGTGGATCTTTACTTGCTAATCAATCGAAATTTTTACAATCTTATTTCCTCTCATTCCTAGCTCATTAATCCTCTTTTGTGCCTAATTGGATCATTTTATGATGTTTGAATTTATTTGGGCTTTATTTAATTTTTTCAAAATTAGGCAAATTCTGATACTGTTTTGGTTTCTGGGCCATATCTTGAGTTGTAGAGCTCATTTCATTATGATTCTTGATTTGTAGAAAAGCTGAGAGAAAGACGCATAATTCCTATGAGAGGTCAGAAACCAATTATGATGATAAGATGTCGAAACTAGGCCTGGAAAAAGTCAAAAATATGCACTTATGGTTTCTGACCTTGGTGTAGTATTTGGGTCATATCTCAATCCACAGATGTGCGTTTAAGCCTATTCCAGTTGCATTTTAAAGCTAACATCCAGGCCTACAATTTATATTCATATTAGAAATTAAAATGGACAGATCTTCATGGCAAAAAATACCACACAATATCTTCTTAGATTTAGCATGGATATTAGGCAGCAATTACAAGCATAACTTTCCCTCCAAAAATTCAAACTTGAACAAATAAGGATTCTAGAAACAACTATTGAGTAGAGGATTAATGTAATTGAATAATTATTAATTAGTTTTTATGTTTTGATCCTTAAAAGGCCTGTATCTAAATTAGGGCAACAAATTGAAAAAGGGTTGGTTGTTTTTTGGGAGGAATAATACAAGGTTTAGGGTTTTTGTCTCTTCTTCTTTGCCTCTTCTCTTTTCTCACGTCTTTACCTTTCGTTTTCCTCCATTAATGGAGGCTTAGACTTTCATCTAATCCAAGGATTGAAAAAGGACTAAGACATTCTTGAGGATCGGTTTCGCAATTCATTCAACGACAAATTCGGTTTCATCTTTTCCTTCGTTTTTCTTTTGCTAATTAGATTTTTGAATTGAAGTTATTCATTTGGATTGATAATTGTGCAGTTGTTTGATTACATATTATTTGGTTGATGTATATAATTAATTTTTGAAAGAATGTGAATTAGATTTTTAGGTTTGAGATCTAAGATTAATGGCATTGGTGAATTAAATTAACACAAATCAATGAAGGTCTTCATGTGAATGCTTAACTTGAATTGAGGTTTCATTCGAATTTAATGTTAATTACTAATTTATTGGTTGATGCATCTTATTGGAATCCGGTGATAGAATGGTCATAGGTCTTCTAAATTCTTGGATTAGAGTTTTAAATTCTTGTTAATTTTTCATTCTAATCAGTGTTATTTTATAAATCAAACCCCATCCAAATTCATAATCATATAACATTATCATCATCGGGAGACGACTCGGATTGAACCTCTTACTACATAATTTTTATGCAATTCGATTTTTAATAATTTGTTCGAGCGCGACACTCGTGATCACCTGCAAGGCCATAGAATCTAGGAAACAAGTGTATTAGTCTTGTCTTAAGAACAAAAGGTGCATCAATGTCAGGATACTATATGCATAAAATTTGATAAGTTACATCAGGTGTAGAAAATGCCTTTAATGTTCTTTCATTGTCAGTCATTTGGTTCAATTCAAAATCTAAAGAATGTGGTGATGAGTAGATAGATGAAGGAGATGAGGGTTCCACAAAATGTTCAGAATTATACCTATGTGTTCTAATGTTACTATGAAATGTCCTATCAATCTTTGGATCAAGTGGATATAAGTCTCCAGGATTTGATCTGGTCATGCACAAGAAACTAACTATGAGTAGTAAAAAGAAGTAAATTAAATGAAATAGCAAAAATGCAGATAACAATTATGTAGAGAAATAACGTCTAAGTATAATAAAATGAAGCAAAGAAGTTAAGCAACAAGAAACAAAAAGAAACTACAAATGATTGCAAGAAAAATGTAGCACAAAGTGAACAAATTCTGCAGAATTCTGCAACAAAAACATAACAAAATGCAACAAAATTTAAAGGTGTATAATGGTGAAGTTAAAAACGCAAAAATTGGCAAAAAAGTTGTAGAAAAATAGTAAAATTATGTACCTAAATGCAGAACTATTCTATCTATTGTGAAGCTATATCAATGCCAAAATATTCAAAAAGTAGAAAATTGAAAAAAAGAGAACATTAAAACAAATTGTTTGACAAGTTCAATGCAAAATTAACACTTAAGTCCCCGACAACGGTGCCAATTTGATGAATGAAAGATTTGTCGCAAATCCTCATCAAAATATCAACAGAAATTAATGTAATACTAAGTTGCTAACCTAGGTCATCTCGGATGACGATGGTTGAGAGTATACATCAAACATGTTATAAACATTAACTATGAAAGTAATAATTGAGGAGGGGTTTGTGTGATTCCAAAGTTAATATAAAGAGCAAGAAACAAAATTATAAAGTTCAATCAATAGAAAGTGGTAACCCATAGTTCATTCATGTAGATTTTATGCCTATTCCTCTCAAGATTTAATACTCTTCCTCTTCTCCTAGAATTAGGTTAATTTAATAAGTGAAAATCAACCTTATATTTCCATATGAATTAAGCAATTCAATGAACTCCAATCTCTTATTCCAAGATTACGCAATCTTAGAAATAAATCTAGAATTAAGCAATTCAAGTTTAGAATTTAATTAAAACGAATTGGGGTTCATTACACAATGTCCCCCTCATTCAACCATTAATTCAATTCAAGAGTTTCGGAGGAAGAAATTCATGGAAGAAAAAGAATTATATTAACATTCAAAACCTAGGAATTCAAGAGTATAAGTGAACTCTCTAGAGATTACAAAAAGTTTAGCTCTCCATGAGGATGAGTCTTACAATTATCAAATAAAAATAAAGAGAAATAACAATATTAATGCAGAAATAAAAAAAAAATTAGGAAGAAGATGGAAATCAAACCCTAGGTTGGGTCCTTGGCTGTCACCCAAACTGACCTAAGCTCTGCAAGTGTTCCTAAAATGGCAAAAATTTAAAAGTGAAAAAAGATCTTAACCTTAATTTCTAAAATTCTATTTAGAGTGCAGTGGTTGTCGCCTATAGTAGCTACTATGAAAGTCATAGTAGCTATACACAGCCTCCCATCCTGTCATCCCTTTCTAGAGTGTTCACTATGGATTTCAAAGTGGTTACGCACAGGCTCTCTTTAGTCTGGGTCTCTGTAGTGTCCACTATCACTCTGAAAGTGATTACTTTGGTCTGCTATCTGGATCAAGCTTGCTGTAGTGTCCACTATCACTTCTTGCACAATTATTTAACTGATCAAAATTGTAAATTATATCTATGTAAATTAATGTAAATTAACCAAAAATTAAGAAACCTATGGTATTTGACCAAAATGATGTTTTTATGTTATTTATACTTCCCAAGTCTACTTTTTCTATCAAGGAACACTAAAAAGACAAGTAAAAATCTAATAAAATGTGGATTCATCAAACATAAATACATATAAATCTTGATAATTTATAAAACATGATGACAGAGAAGCAATATGTTAATATTATAAATTATACAAATATTGTATATTTTTATCTATTTAATATAAAATTAATTAAAAATATAATTCACTAACTATGAAATAAGAGCAAGTTAAAATACAAATATATAATCAAATTATATAATATTTTAAATTTATGCAATATAATAAGATATAATAATGTTAAAGAACAAATATCATGAATAAATAAGTAAAATGCAAACAATAAAATAACATAAAAAATGGTGAGACTAAATATAATATAATTGAAAGAATAAAAGTTTATATTGTATTTAAATCAATTTTAATTATCTGTTATTATCATTATTTCTTAGAAAAATTAATAAATAAAATTAAAAGAGCTAAATTTAAAAATAAAAATAAAAATAAAAAATAAAATATTTTTATCTAAGATAGGCTAAAATAGATAAAATAAAATAAAGGCTAAAAGTAACATAAATAATATCCCCTATTTTTTAGATTAAAAAAAAAAAGTTGTTGTTTGATGAATTTTGAGCCACTTAATGGAACAAAAAATAATTCAAACAAAAAAAATGTTTCTATTTAGTGCATTTTGGGCCATTAAATTGGATAGTCCAAAAAAATGGTGGAGGGAAGGGGTTTTCATGGTGGATGAATGAAATCAAACTTGATGTTCTTAGATCTTTCTTTTTGTTTTTCTTTGTTCTTAGGTCAAAAAATGATTTTTTTTTATAATATTAACTCGTCGAATATTTAAAAAAAAAAGATGAAACGTAAAATGTTATCTAAATTAAAAATGTTAATTCAAGACATAATAGTATAGTTTATTTTTAAAAAATAAAAATTTAATTTAGAGACTAATTTCAAAAAACTATTTTTTATAAACTAATTACTTTTTAAGCTTTACTGCATTTGAAGCTAGCATCCTACATAGCAAGTATGATATAAAATATTGTTTGTTTAATCATTATTTAACGATTCTTAGTTGACAATAAGAATTGTTTCAATAAAAAAAATATATTGAACTAAATCTAATAATTTTTTTTCATAAAGACTAATTCCAAGGAAAGGTATACTTTTAGAGGATATACTTATTTAAGCTTCCTAATTTAATATATCTTATGCTTATTTAAATAGTTTATATGAAATGATATTAGAGATTTCAAATACTCCTTTTACTATATTCAATAGATATAATTATTTAGAAATTAAAACTCACCCCTTTGATCTCTAATATGAGAAGCATAAATGAATTTTAATATAGTTTATCTAGAATACCAAAATTTTAAGCAATTTTCCATGCAATAGTCATAACCCTAGAATATTACATTTTGATATAACTATTTTCATGATGTTTATGAATTAGAATTGTACCCTTGACTTTTCTTCATTTCATTCCTTTAGTTTTGGCTTGAGTTTTTACGAAAGAGAGAGGGAGGGGGAGGTTCCATTGATTGAATGTGCAAGTGGCGTTTAATATATAGGAAATGGCCAAAAGATTATTTTAATCAAATTACACAATAGAATTTAGACGCTGATCCAATTACACAATAGAAAATGAAAACATGAATGGTTTTTTTCTCCAACTTTAATTTTCACAACTTTGCAACCAAATTCACCGAGAAAATTATATAAATAAATGAGGTCGTCTAGTCACAGAGAAATGCAAACATTTATTTAAGTCAGTTGTCCCCTTCTGAAGCCATATTTCATAATTTGTGATTGAAGACAATGGAACTGAAGGCAAAGCCTCCCAGAAAAATATACTTTGACATTTATATTTTGGGTATGAAGTGGGAAGAGGGAAAACAAATATTAGATAATAACTTTTTTAACAAATTAATTAAAGAACTGATAAGTAAGAAAGTTATTAGTTTAAATAGTTAAGGCGTGTTTGAAAACATTAATCTATTAAAAGTAAATTATAATATTTATAAGTTGTTTTTAACCTATTAAAATCAATTTTATGATTAAATTTAATAGATTAATTATTATTTTAAAAAAGTGATTATAGTATCAAAACTTGGTCTTAAAAAAATGAAGTAAAAAAAATAAAATTGAAAGACCAAAAAAGTTCAAGCCAAATAAAAAAAATAAAGGTTTAAAAATAAAATTTGACACGGGACATTAAAAAATAACTGAAAAAAATATATAAATCAAGACAATAAAGAAAAAAAAAGTTCAGTAGAGAAGCTCAAATAAAAATTCTTATGTGTTAGTAATAAATTAAAGAATATAAATAAAATATATTAAATTTAAATAGTAAAAATTTTAAGATAAATTATTTAAACATCAAATTCATTTTTTTCTTAATTGAATTCATACTTAAAATTATAATTAAGGAGATAGAAAGAAATTTAAAGATCTAATTATGATAATAAATAAATAATAAATATAAAAAATATAAGAGGTCAAGCTAGCCTCGCAAGTAGGGCAGGCTGCAATGTGCAATAATTTTATATTTTGAATGAAATTGACATGATTAGTACTATTGAGATGGAAATGTAACCATATAAACTACAATTGAGAGATTATAAAACTCGTTTCAATGAAATTGACATGCTTGAATTCGTCTATTTGGTGCGTATTGCATTCGTCATGATTAGTATTTTCGTAATATTATATTTTTAAAGTTTCTAAATGGACTTCATGACTATTTCAAATAAACAAAAACAAAATAAAATATAATATAAATATATGAACATAATCACTATAATTCAATTGATCCTATCAGCAAAGCTGGTCAGTCTTCCTTGCAACCCAATAGCACTTGGTCCCGGAACTTGCAGACAAAATTGGAAAAAAAACTATGTTGAATGAAAATAATACAAATATTAAAGTACGATATATTTTTCATAAAATATAATCATAATTATAAATTACTTATATTTTATTAATTTATTTTTCATTTCCTTTTTTTACTATGTATAGCTTGTGTGTTTTGCTTTATCTTTTGTATTATTATTGATCTAATCTCGTGAAATTTTTAGCATAAAAGTACAATTGTAGTTACATATAGATAAAAATAGTATTTTTAATTATTATAATGAAATTTCATTATCTAAAAAGTATATATTAAAAAAATTTAAAACAACACCTTAATCTTTAATGTAAAAATAGTCGTTTAATACACGTATCAGTATCTACTAGGAATAGCATTTAAATATTCAGTCATTTTCGTCGGAGAAAGTGTATATTCTGAGTTTATAAATAAGTGAAAGCCTCTTGCCAGTTGCCACTGCTAATTAAAGCACGGTCCCTTGAAGTTGAAACAGCCTTATTTTCCAATTTTTGATATCAGACAATGGAAAACTTGCAATTGGATTGGGTGTTAGTGACTGCATTAGCCATACTAGTAGGAGCAATTGCAGAACCAAACCAAACACTTCCTGGCTGCAATTACACATGTGGAAATGTTCAAGTTCCATACCCATTCGGCATAGCCAATTCATCTATACCACATGTGGGGTCATGTTTCTTAGAACCCAAATTTAATCTTACTTGCACTAATGACTCCACATTATATTCTGGTTCCATTGAAGTCCAAGACATAAGCGTCCTAAACCATCAATTGGAGGCATGGACTTACGTCGCATCGTATTGCACTCATATTTTCTCCTATCTAGAAACTGACATTAGTTTCAGCGTTTCAAGCAAGGAAAACAAGTTCATAACCGTTGGTTGTGACAGTTTCGGGTATCTCCAAAGTGTTTACAACGGGGAAACATACACAACGGGGTGCTTAACGAGGTGCAACGGCAATACGAGGAAGATCAACGATGGAACGTGTTCGGGTATTGGGTGTTGCCAAGTGGATGTTCCTCCAGCAATGAGGAATATCACTATTTATGCAGATGTGTTTCCCAATTCGACCGAACATTGGGGAAATTGTAGCTATTCGTTTGTTGTCAAAGATGGGTATTATAATTTTTCCAAAAGTGATTTAAAGAGTTTGCCTTACGCGACGGTGCCGTTGGTTCTTGATTGGACCGTTGGAGACCAAAATTGTAAAGCGTCGAAAAGTGGTGTCGATTATGTGTGCAGGGACAATAGCTATTGTGATGACACCAATACTGACTATGGTTACCGGTGCAGATGTAAGCATGGCTTTGAAGGAAACCCATATATTGGTTGCACAGGTAACTTACCTTCGTCTTCATCATTATTATGTATTTTCTGTGCAGGGACATTTTTTAATATTTAAAAATCTGTGCAACCAATATATGGGTTTGGAGGAAGCCCAAATAATTTTTAATACAATTTAACGTGATTTTAAAAAAAAAATCCATACTTTTAATTTTTAATTAATATCTTAAAAATGCTGGTTAAAAATTTACTAATCTACCGGTTCACAATAACTATTTTTATCTCGATTCAGTGACTTGTCTTTATTTATGTTGGGGACTCGCAGACATTAACGAATGTAAGACATCAAATAATACATGCATAAGCGAAAAAAACTGTCTCAACACCATGGGGTCCTACAAATGTTTCTGCCCCAAGGGCCAATCCGGAAATGGAACAAAGGATGAACCGTGCCACCGAAAAGATGTAGTTACGAAGGTTGTCGCTGGTAAGTAACTTAGCACATTCAATTTAATCTATTTTGTTTATTGTTTTCTCAGATGATATTATTATTATTATTATTATTATTATTATTATTATTATTATAAAATCATTTTTTCAGTATTTTAAAATGAAGAAAATTTATTAAAAAAACATATTTTGGATGAAAATATAAAAAAATATTAAATATTGATTTGTTAATAAAATGCTATTAATGTTTAAACTCAATTTTAATAAGTTGAAATAACAATTTTATTATTGTCGTTGATGTTTCTATTATTATTCTTGTTATTTTTAACGTTTATTTAAAGACACACAATAAAATAATTAATAAATATTATATTTTGATTAAAAATTATAGTATTAAGTATTACCAGTATACTAGATGCCGTAATATCTTGTAATTTTAATAAACTATTAATTTTTACGGTAAATTCTTGAAAATTTATCAGAGAAATTGTTAACTAGTGTTATTTAATAAATTAAATATGAATTTTTTTTTGTTAAGAAACGTTAACTTTGTATTATTTCAGTTATTTTCAATATATCCCAACATAATTTTTAATGAAATTTGCTACTTTTAATTTCTTGAATAATTTTTTAAGTTTGTTTTTGTTGTTTCTGCTGCCCTGTGTTATTATTCCTTTACATTCATGTCCGTTCATTCAGTATGTATGCTATTGATCCTAGTCCAAAGAACAATTCAAGAATTGTTTTCAGCATATTTTGAATGCAGGAGCAACTGCAGGAATTGTTGTTTTATTAGTGGGGCTTACCTCACTGTACTTAATATACCATAAAAGGAAACTCACCAAACTTAGAGAGAAATACTTTCAGCAGAATGGCGGTTCCATTTTGCTACAGCAACTCTCAAATAAATCCTCCAAAATTACCCAAATTTTTACAGAAGAGCAACTAAAGAAGGCCACCAACAACTTTGATGAGAGCTTAATCATTGGAAGAGGAGGTTATGGAACAGTTTTCAAAGGATATCTAGGAGATAACAGAATTGTTGCTGTCAAGAAGTCCAAAATAGTAGATAAGAGTCAAAATGAACAATTCATTAATGAGGTTATTGTTTTATCACAAATCAATCATAGGAATGTTGTCAAACTCTTGGGATGCTGTTTAGAGACAGAAGTTCCTTTATTGGTCTATGAGTTTGTTAACAATGGTACCCTTCTTAATTTTATACAAGCTGAAAGACAGGTTAACAATGCAACATGGAAAACCCGTTTAAGGATTGCAGCAGAGGCAGCTGGTGCATTAGCATATTTGCATTCAGAAGCTTCAATACCTATTATTCATAGAGATGTGAAGACTTCTAACATCCTCTTGGATGACACTTACACTTCCAAAGTGTCTGATTTTGGTGCTTCAAGGTTGGTTCCACTTGACCAAATTGAATTAGCCACAATGGTGCAAGGAACTATTGGTTACCTTGATCCAGAATACATGCAAACAAGTCAATTAACTGAAAAGAGTGATGTGTATAGTTTTGGGGTAGTGTTGGTAGAGTTGCTAACTGGGGAGAAACCTTTTTCTTTTGCCAAGAAAGAAGAGGAAAGAAGTCTTGCTATGCACTTTCTATCTTGCTTGAAAGAGGATCGCTTGTTTGAAGTTGTTCAAGTTGGCATTTTGAATGAAGGAAATAAAAAAGAGATCATGGAGGTTGCTATTCTTGCTGCAAAGTGCTTGAGACTCATTGGAGAGGAAAGGCCTAGCATGAAGGAAGTGGCAATGGAATTGGAGGGAATAAGGGTCATAGAGAAGCACCCATGGATCAAAAGGGACCAAAACCTGGAGGAGACTCAAAACTTGCTTGGTGAAACATCATCTAGTCTTTATGAACACGGTGATAGTGGCAGCCATCAATATACTAATGGGTATGACAGCATCATGGATAGCGTACTAATTGCATTGGACAATGGGAGATGATCATGCCATATGGCAGCATACAACCTTATGTGGATACGTATATACATGTATGCATGTATGAATTCTAATATGTTATGCAAATAAGTTGGAAGAATGTACCCTTCCTTATCGACCTTTCTTGAGTATACAAAGACCATAATCATATTTATATTTTTAATCAAATTCTTATTTCAATTTCTTTCCTTTAGAAAATTATATATTATATATTAAACTACTCTTTCTTCTATATTTTAAAATTATATTCTACTAAATAATAATTGATTAATGATTTAGAACCAATAGTTATAATACTAAAAACAATAACTTCAAAACTTCAGCGACTTTTAATCGTAAAAGTAAAATATGAAATTAATTGTTAATTTGTTTACTAAAATATAAAAAATTACTTCCATCACGAATATAAAATATAAAATAAATCGTTAATTCGATTACTAAAATGGAACAAGTTATTTAACGAAGAAATTAATATCTGATTTATTCCGTCTCACAAGCGAAACATGAATTTGGTCCCCCGTTATACAGAGAATCCTATTCCCAATGAACTAAAGTCATTTTCGTTCAGATGCTTTGTTTGATATTTTTTGTTTTATTATAAAATAATACATTAATTAAGAAACATGTAGAACTTCTATTTTCATGACCCCTTTTTATAAGGAACCGAAGAACAATATTTCTACACCACTTACGTATTTAGAATAGATAAATAATAAAAATATAAGTATAAAATTAACTTCTCATTCAAAATAAAATAAAGTTTCTTACAAGAAATATCCAATAGAACAGCATAATATTATATTTAGTTCATAATATTCAAAATATACAAAATTATACTACATAGCTCCCTCTATATGAGGTCTCAAAATATAAGAAAATAGGACTTTAATGCAAAATTACTCGACTCCAGCTTCTAACATTTCTCTATTGGCCCCTCAGTCTGTGAAGTAGATGCAACACCTGCTACATCTGCTCACGTATTACTGTACGATCATCACAGTACACACGCACACAACAGGATAGACATAAATGCAAGGGTGAGCTTACAAAAATAAAATAAAATCATATATATATATAGAGAGAAAAATATTACTCATAGCAACAACCTCATGTATTCCCAACCCATCTAATGCACAGCATGAAAACGGTTTTCAACTAGTTTCTCAACCTAAGTAATCCAGAAGGAACTGAGCCGGTCTAGGAGTGACTCATTCCTATATCTGGATCTAAACAGCACAGCACAGCACAGCTCAGCATGCTCTATCGTTACACGTTTACCCACATAAATGTGTAACTCAACTCTATAATGATGCAAGACATATATCTCAGCATGATACAGCACATCTAAAATCATTTCAACAGCTCAACCAAGACAAGTTTATAATAAATCAGCTAAATCTTAGTGTTATTAAATCAGTTATCAGTAATTACAGCATAGAAAAATAACTTTCAAGTATTAAATCCTTTATATCTCAAATTTTATCAAAGAGATCTAACAAAACCAACCCAAACCTTTCTTTAATAGTGATAAGTCTATAATTAGATCCTCTTTTAGAGCCTATATATTCATATTTGACCTTTATTTTATTTGGATTTTACACTAATTTATATATTAATTGTACATTTTGGTATAAAAAAGTCGCAAGTGGATTTTGGGTGCATTCTGGGCCCAAATTGATAGAAGATTAGAGTTTCGCAGCAGTCAGCACGCCCAGACCCATTCAATAAGCACGGGGGTGCTTTGAGCCCATGCACGATCATGCTTAAGGCCTCGCACGGCTGTGCTCATCTGCGGGAAGCCCAATTATAAAGAGTCTTTAGGGTTTTCAAACCTTATTAAAAGGGAGACCTCATGCATCGTAGTGGACACCATTTTTATCTTGGCTTTTGCTTTAAGATACTCTCATCTCGTCTCTCTTGCACAGGATCTTTGGCATACTCTTAGCGAGACTTGGAGATTCGAGCGACCGTACTTGAAGATTGGGAACTCATCTCATTCTAGTTTGCTATTTCTTTTAATTATGTCTTTGTTTATGAATGTTTTAGTTCTTTTCTTTAGCATGAGTAACTAAATCCATAGCTAGGGCTATGGGAACTATTGTTCATGAGTTTATGGGATTTTGACGTTTGAATATAAATTTGATTTCCGTTTCGTGATTAGATTTTATCCTATTGTGCTTCTCTCTTAATCCTAATTAATTATATTGTCAGGCGACCGTACCTCGATTAATTAATAGATCTATAGGATAAAATGAGACAAAGGATTAGGTGGACCAAACCAATCTTTTTCTTCTAATTGTTATTAAATTAACAAGTTCATAGGTTCCTTAAGGTTTCTTAAATTGATGACCTGCATGACCATTTGAGATGTTAATTTAGAGAAGAGAATATTAATATTACATGACCATTGGGTATTAATAGTATTCGTATGAATGATTAGTAATCACAAGGAAATCATATTTAGAGTTAAATAGAAAAATAACATAAAGGATTGAATGAGAAAACCTATATGCCCTAGGTTTCTCTCTGATAAGTTTAACCAAGACGTGCATTGTATTCATTATTCTTAATTTTATAATTAATTTTATAAATTCTTGTTTTAATTAATATCGTATATTTTAAGCTTAAACAATAGAATTAGGAAATTCTTAGTAATTGGAAAACAATCCTTGTGGGTCGATATTTCATAAACTTAATTTAAGAACCTTTTATTACTTCTCGATGGGTACACTTCCCTCCGAAGAAGTTTTTGGCGCTGTTACACGGGATTGCTTTTTCAATATTAAGAAAATCTCAAGTTTAATTGATTTGAGCAATTTATGTTTTACTTTACTTTTAATTCTATTTTTGTTTATTGTTAATTTTTTTTTATAATATTTGTTTTTATTTTTTTTTATTTTTTTTATTTCATAATTCTTTCTAGTGTATGCTCACTTATTCTAGTTTATTTGATCCAGAAATTGAGAGAACAACGCATAAATAAAGAAAAAAAGTGAGAAAGCAAAGAATAGTAGAGGAAAGAAGATCAATTCAAGATTACATGACACCTACTGCTAGAGGTACCCTTGGAAGCATTGTGGCTCCTAATGTGGAGGCCAATAATTTTGAACTTAAACCAACACTCATAACCATGGTCTAGAACTCTATACAGTATGGAGGCATGCCTAACGAAGACCCTAATTTCCATCTGACAAAGTTCCTCCGATTGACGGATACCATCAAATACAATAGAGTCTACAACGATGCTATCCAACTCCGTCTTTTTCCGTTCTCAATATTTGAAAAGGTGAATGCTTGGTTCGCCTCACTCCCAGCCAATTCCATCGCAACTTGGGAGGACCTTACTCAACAATTCTTAGGAAAATACTTTCCTCCATCAAGGTCCTCAAAACTCATGATGGAGATATGTTGCTTCCAACAATACGAAGCATAATCCTTGTTTGAGGCATGGGAGTGGTTTGGAAAGCTTTTAAGATATCCTCATCATGATTTTCTGACATGGAAATAGGTGCAAATCTTTTACAGTGGCTTATCAATTTCCACCAGGGCTACAATTGACGCCGCAGCAGGAAGGTCCCTCATAAGAAAAGATCCAGATGATGCATACAAGCTAATAGATGAGATGACATCATCCAGTTTTCAGTGGCACACTACTAACTCTTACGACATCAAGAGGAAAGAGACTGTCCCAGTCTACCAAACAAAGAGCAGTAACCCACTAATGAACCAAATGACAACCCTTGCAGAGTAACTAGAATCTTTAATGAAGGCTCAAGACCAACCTGTAAGAGCTCCTGCAAGCCCAAAATTTAAGCAAGAGGAGCAAATTTCATAGGCAATCACAATTTGGGGTGGAGGAGTAATCCTCCTAACTCTTGGGGGAATGGCTTTGGAAGTCAAAATTCAAGCGTGTATCGCCCTCCCCATATGCAAAATCAAGGAGCAAGATCAGAAGGAAAAGAAGCCCCTAGATCTTAGTCCAACTTTCAAGAACAAATGATGCAATATGTGCATTACTCTGATAAAAGGATGACAGAGATTGAATCCAAGTAGGACCAACATATTGAGAGAACTGATAAAAAGTTCACAGAGGTTAAATCTGAAATACAATTAAACTCTTCTAAGATGAGTGCACAATTAGAGCAAATTACGAACCTTCTGAGTCAAAGAGTGATGGGAACACTACCATCTTAGCTTGAACCTAATCCAAGGGAGCAATGCAATGCCATCACCCTTAGAAGTGGAAAGAAATTACAAGAATCGCAGAACAGAGGCATATACACGCCCATGCTTGCTGAGAAGCACCCCATGCTAATTCTACAAGCACTCTCGTGTTTACTGATAAGCACGCCCCTAATGAAATTGAAACATGACCGTGCTTATATAAGCACGCCCATGATAATGATCAAAACACGGCTGTGCATCACCATGAGCAAGGTCGTGCTACAAACGAAGAGCGTAAAAAGGAAAAGAAGAAAGAACTTCTTCTTCAACCAAAGCTCTATGAGCCTAAGATACCTTTTTCCATAGCGGCTGCAAGGTCACCCTCCTTATGATGAAGAGTTTCATAAGTTCTTAGACTTATTAGGCAAAGTGCACATCAATATGCTTTTCATTGATGCTATCTCCAAAATGTCAAAATATGCTAAATTTTTAAAGGAGATTTTGACCAATAAGAGGAAGTTGAAAGCATATGAGACTGTGAGGCTCACCTAGAAGTGCTCAGCTATAGTCCTTAAAAAGCTTCCACCTAAGCTTAAGGACCTAGGGAGTTTTACTATTCCTTGCATGATTGGAAAAATTCATATTAATAAGGCTTTATGTGATTTAGGAGCAAGTATTAATCTTATGCCTTATTCTGTTTTCAGGAAACTTGGAATGCATAGACCTAAGTCGACCTCCATGTCACTTCAGCTAGCAGATAGGTTGATCACATATCCTAAAGGCATAATGGAGAATGTACTTATAAAAGTTAGGGAGTTTATATTTTCGGCTGACTTTGTGGTGCTTGACATGGAGGAAGATGATGATGTCCCTATCATACTAGGGAGACCATTCTTAGCCATTGCAAGGGCCATCATAGACGTACAAGAAGGGAAGCTCACACTGAGGCTAGATGATAAGGAAGCTGTATTTCAAGTTTTCAATTCTTTCAAGTACCCTTCTAGCCAAGAGTCTTGTCACTTTGTGAGCACTGTGGATGTTGCTTCTTCCCCTCCAATTTATGTGAAGCATGGAATCCCAAGAAGAAGGCCAAGGAAGAAGCAATATAAGAAGAAGAAAAAACAAAATTTTAAACCATCCATTAATAAGCCTCCTAATTTAGAGCTTAAATTTTCTTCTCTTTATTCTAATCCTCATCTTATGAATACTTTTTTCTGATGTAATAGGTGTTGGGGAGACAAAGCTGTTGGGGAAACGATTACATATCAAGGGAGTCACCTTTGAGACTCATGCCTTCTTCCCACCATGATTTAACAGGAACATCAGGCTCGTGACATTCAACAAGCGCTCCTAAGAGGCAACTATGTCTTTTATTTTATTTAAATTTTATTTCTTTTTGTTTATTTTAATTTTGCTATTGTTATTTTATTTTTAAAATAAAGAATAAGCATATTGAAAGATTGCACGAACCGAGTTGATTGTTCCCGCACATACTTTTAAGCTCTAATCCGAAAGCACGCCCATGGTCAAATCATACATGGTCGTGCATTTAGTCATAGTTGTGAGAGAAGCGTTACATCGTACGCATGGGCATGCTTAAGATTTCAGCATGGCCTTGCTCCCTCACTTGAAGCCATTGCACCAAGAATTATCAGGGAACCTCTTTCCTTTTATTCAATTGCCCTCTTTGCATGCTTTTAATTTGATTGCTTTCAAACATTGAGGACAATGTTTTGCTTTAAGTATGGGGGAGTAGTTCCTAATTATATGATTGTTATTGCATGTTCTCTACTGGCCCCTCAGCCTGTGAAGTAGATGCAACACCTGCTAAATCTGCTCATGTATCACCGTACGGTCATCGCAGTACACACGTGATGAACGGATTATTTTTCTCATTTTGCATAAAGATTTGTCGTCAACCTTCATCAAAGTATGCAGAAAAATTTGTAGTCTCTAGGATGCAAGCCTAGGTTGTCTCCGATGACTTTGGTTTGTAATATAAATTGAACATGTTGTAAACATTTACTATGAAAGTAATTAAAACAAGGGGGTTTTGTGTTATTCCAATTTTAATGTAAAGGCAAGTGATGAAATTAATGAATCCAATCAATGAAATGTGCAATCCTTAGTTTGTTCATGTAATTCTATCCCTATCCCTCTCAAGATTCAATACTTTTCCTCTTCCTCTGAATTAGGGTAACTCAAAAAGTAAGAATTAAAGTCCCATACGAATTAAGCAATTTACATGGGCTCCAACCCTTTTCCCTAAGATTACACAACCTTAGAAACTAACTTAGGATTAAGCAAACCAAGTTAAGAATTTCATTAAAACGAATTAGGGTTAATTAAGCAATGTCCCCCTCATTCAAACATTAATTCAATTCAAAGAGTTGGGAAATATAAATTCATAAAGGAAAGGGAATTATATTGACATTCATACCTAGAAATTCAAGAATCCATGAGCTCACTAAGGATTACAAGAAAGTTTAGCCCTCCATGAGGATGGGTCTTAAAAATTTAAGATGAAAGCAAAAGGAATCCAATGACATCAATGCAAGAATTAAAGGAAAGTGAAGAGAAATTGTAAATCAAACCCTAAGATTGACCTTGGCTATCACCCACGGATCCTAAGCTTTGCAAAATGCTCCCAAAGTGGTAAAAGAATAAAAAATTATGAGAAGATTTGTACCTTAATTTCTAAAAATCTATATATACTAAGTCTGACATGGCCTCATAGTGCTCACTCTGTAAACAAGAATGATTACGCGCAACAACTTTTAACTTTTCCCTTTCTAGAGTGATCACTCTCACTTCTGAGAGTGTTTACGCGTAGACACTGTGATTCTGGAGCTTTCTGGAGTGATCACTATTACTTCTGAGAGTGGTTACTCAGGCCTACCCTTTGGAATCAGCTCCCTAGAGTGATCACTATGGTACTTGAGAGTGATTACTCTCAGTTCATATTTGCCACAGAGCCAAAAATTCATGAAATTTGTCTAGAATTTCCTGCACAATTATTCAAATGATCAAAATTACAAAATATATTCACAAAAATTAGTGGAAATAAAACAAAAATTAAGAAAGCTATAATATTTGACCTAAATGAGGTTTTTATGTTATTTACAATCTCTAAGTTTATTTTTCATATTAAAAATCTATAAAAGCTAGATAAAATATCTATAAATTGTGGATTCATCAACACGCACACAACAACATAGACAGAAATGGAAGGTTGGGCTTACAAAAATAAAATAAAATCATATATATAGAGAGAGAGAGAGCAAAAAATTACTCACAGCAACAACCCTATGCATTCCTAGCCTATCTAATGCACAATATGAAAACGGTTTTCAACTGATTTCACAGCCTAAGTAATCCAGAAGGAACCAAGTTGGTCCAGAAGCGACCCATTCCAATATTTGGATCTAGACAGCACAACACAACACAGCTTAGTATGCTCTATCATTACACGTCTACCCATCAAAACGTGTAACTTAATTCTATAATGATGCAAGACGTATATCTCAGCATGATGCAGCATGACTTAAATCATTTCAATAGCTTAGCTAAGACAAGTTTATAATAAATTAGCCAAATCTTAGTGTTATTAAATCAATTATCAGCAATTACAACATAGAAAAATAACTTTCAAGTATTAAATCCTTTATATCTCAGATTTTATCAAAGAGATCTAACAAAACCAACTCAAACCTTTCTTTAATAGCATATCAAACCATTCAAAATATAGTTCATTGGCAAAAGTAAGCTCCCCTTACCTTAAAATGGGGATTCACACTAGATCTACCGAATATTACTTGTTTTAACGCAAGATTCACCGAAGATTTCGCTTTAGAACAAAGTCTCTCCTAAGAACACCATGAACTTCTTTGAGAAAGAGAAGAAGAAGAGAAATGAATTGTGAATCTAACTTCAAACATAGAGAAACTTACTTCAAATCCCTTAGAACAGATGTAGAATTACAGACCTGAAGAGAAATCGAAGTTTAAGAAGGTTTAGTATGAGACAAATGGTGATATATGGCCTTGGAACCTTTGAGAAGTATGAAGAAGGGAAATTTTCATAAAGAATCCCTATTTATAAAAAAAAATAAAATTGATACTATTCATGCCAGAGTTACTATTCACACCATCTTACTGTTCACATCGACATTGTTCACGTGTACTATTCACTTTTTTTTAATTATTTATAAATTTGAATCTCTATCTAAATCTATTTCAATACCAAATAATCTTTCAGTTAACATTTAACAAATACAAAATATTATAGATTACTCAATAATAAATTACAAGTCTGACATTTATCCTTTCAAACCTTTATTTTTTTACTACTAATTTAATATTTTGGTGCATTTATTATCAAATCTGTATTATTTTATTACAAAATAATTACTAAAACATTATATTTATTTCCACTTAATCTATATAACACTAAAATCCATATTAATCATGCCAATGTATGATAAACTATATAATAAATTAGACATAATAAAAAAAATTTAAATTTTACTAACCTTTTCTTAAAGATAAGTTAGTTTTGAAAGATAAAAAATTAAATTTCTTCAATCTATTTTAAACAAATTATAAAAATTTAAAATTTAAAATGATTATTTATCATAATATAAATTAAAAATAAAAACAATTAAATTACTTCGTATGAGTATCAATGACTGATATGGGTGATTTGACATATATTGCAATCTAAGAGAGTTTCATCTCTTATACATGAAAAATTCTCTTGGATTACGTAACATGTCTTCACTCATTTTAAGTCGTCTAAATTAAAATTTGAATTCAAAACAAAACCAACTTTTCACCCTTATTATATACAAACTTGCTAGAATTTCGCCATTAAGTGTTGCAACACGAAGCTTGACACTTATTTATTTCAATAAATTTAATTTGAATTTCAATTTTTTTTAATTTAGAAGAGTTTGAATTAAAATATTTCTTTCGGTTTACAGATTGAGATGAAGATATTCAGATTCTTTTAGTAAATTTTTTGTTTACAGAGCTTAATAAATATAGAAGGCAAAGGAGACTAGAAGATTTACTCTAACCCATTTTCGCTCAAAAGTGAGAATGCACAAATCAAACTTGGGTCTCTACCATTTTTGTTTAAGCAAGAACACTTTTTTAGTTTAAACTATACTTTCTGTAACGCCCCGAATTTCGGTAATATTAATTATTGTTATTTATATATATCTAAATGCATATATATGTGTGTAAGTGTAAAAGGGATGTTGAAAATTTGTATTGGATGTGTGATGATGGTGTTTTGTGTATAATGAGTATGAATATATGTACATATATGTATGTTGTGGATGAGTGTATATATATATGTCTGTATGCATGACTGGATAGGGCTGTAATGGGCTAAGTGCCTAAATTTAGGGCATGATACTGGGTTGTTCTCGCTGTAGTGATAGAGCGACAGTTTGGGGTGCATTTTTGGGTGCAGTCTCGCTGTAGCAAAATTCTGCAGAAACTAAAGTGCAGTTTTCTCTAGTTTTTTTGCTGTAGCGAGAGGGCGTGTCGCTGCAGTGAGATCTCCTCTAAGGTAAGGGGGAACTCTATCCTACTCTTTTGTGCATGAATTATTGTTATTTTACTGAATATTGTGTTGTGGCTAAGTTAGTGGGTAAGAAATTGATTAAGAAATGTAATGTATGCCATGTGCTGTGATATGTGAACATTATGTGTGTTGACCCGAGCTTTATGGATTTGAATTATATGTAAATGTTGTGTGATAGAATGAGTATGGACACTTGTGCCGTATATTTGAATGAATATTGTGAAAATGTGGGCCAGGGGCCGTGTAATATGAACGTTAAATATAGGTTGTGTGTCGTGTGTAAGTATGACTATTGCATGCGTGAATGGACGTGTTAGCGCCGTTGTAATGTGCTGTGAATGGTTCAGCGATACAATGGGGGTGTGGGAGATGAGGACGGTAGAAATACCTTGGGGAAGAGGGAGTGGTGGTGACACCGACTGTGGAATGGGTGCACCACGAGCCACACACTCTCTTCCTGACTAGACCTCTGACCGTTACCTTTGCTGAGCGACCCGTGACTACTCACGTGGTATCCGTGAGGCGGAGGTAACTAACGACTATTCATGGTATAAATCTGTGATCACAGTGCTGCAGTGAATGTGAATGGCATGCATATGCATGGGTTTATGAATTATACTTATGGATGTGAAATGCTGGTGGTGGTTGTGTTTGTTTAATGTATTAGAATGTTCTGGAGGTGAGACTCTACGTTTATTGTGTGTTTTTGGGTAGTGTAGAGTACTCACCCTTACATTCATTTTTCAGGTAACCAAGACGATCAGCACCGAGTTCAGTGAAGGGACAGATGGACTGCTATAGGACTTAGAATTTATTTTGAAAACGTTGTAATTGAATTAGTCTTGTAACAACTATTTGATATTAACTTGTAACCCTTCACTTATTTCGAAATCTTTTATGAAAATTTGGTTATCCGATTTTTGAAATTATTATTTAATTGAAGTTAAATTTAAGGTGTTACACTTCCTTACTTGAATGATAAATCATTAACTCTACTCTTAAAAAAGAAGAATCAGGGAAGAATGGTGGTGAGGAGCAAGAACAGAACCCATTAAGAGAGAAAACTAGGACATTTAGTTAATGAACATTTAGACACTATTTTTTTACTATTTTCTCTTCTTTCTTTTGTTGTAATAGATCCCATAAGCGGCTAAACTCTTTTTAGGATTTGATGTAATCTTTAACTATAAAGTATGTTATTCGTTGGGCAAGTGTACCCATCGCAAAGTAATAAGGGGTTCTAAAATGAATTCCCAAAATATCATCCACAAAGATTGATTTTCAATTATTAAGAATTTTTTAATTCAATTGTTTAAGCTTAAAAGATGTGAAATTTAATAAGAACGAGAATTTAATTATAAAATTATTTGTAAAAGCAAATAACACAACACACGTCTTGCTTGAACTTATAGTGGAGGAACCTAGGGCGTAGGGATTTTCTCATTCAATCCTTTATGTTATTTTTCTATTTTAGCACTAAATTTAATTTCCTTGTGATTACCAATCATTCATACAAATACTATTAATACCTAATGATCATGCAATACTAATATTCTTTTCTCTAAATTAATATCCCCATTGATCATGTAAGATATCAATTAAAGAAAGCATAAAGTACCTATGAACTTGTTAAGTTAATAATGATTAGAAGAGAAAGATTGGTTTGGTCCACGATAAATATTTTGGCAAGTGTACCAAATCGTTGAAGTAACAAAAGAATATCGTCTATAGGGATTAATGATAAATACCAAACCACAAGAATGGCATTAGTTGGGTCACAAAAAATAGAGTAGAAATATAATGAAAATTAATTCAGTACAGAAGTATAAAAACTAAATTAAAATGCTGGAATTTAATTGTATAATATGCAAAATGAGAAACTAAATTTGGAAACACAAAGTAAACTAACTGCAGAATGTAAATACTGTGATTACTGAGATTAGGTATGATAATAATTTAAAGTAGGTTGAGTTCAAAATCCCTTATCCCTTTCCCTTTCCCTTTGCATACAAATAAATTCATAACTCAAAATACAACTTCATCTAATGGTCAAATTTTCTAAAGTACCCAACCTCAATTCCTTGGTAATTGGTTCTAAAATGAAAGCAATGTCCTAATTCCTTAGATACAACTAAAGACATTCAACATTAGGAATTAAATCCATTGACCACATCATCACAAATTGCTATTCCTAGATAATTTATAATGAGCAAATTAATTCAGTCCAAGAAAGCTTACTACTTTCCAATAATAAACTCCTTTTCATCAACACCATTCATGTAAAATAAGGAAGCATTACGTTCAGAATCAAGATGTTAGATTAAAACATCTATCTTGAGCTATATCCAATGTTAGTTCATAGCAAATGGCAAAGGTATAAGTTAATCCTCACTCAACCTAAAGATATCTAGCTAGACATAATGCAAGGAGATAATATAAAACTGAAATATATTGCAAATACTGAATTCATGTTTACAGAAAAGCTTACAGCAATAGATGAAATGAGAAAGTTACTGTTCCATTACATAAACCAGAGAAAATGAGATGAAATCCAAGTTCCCATAAGAATCCTCTAGCAAAGATGTAAAGAAAATACCTTAGCTACCATATTCTATGTAAGCTGTATGTAAAACCTAGGTTTTTGCGCTCTGGAATCGTAAAAGACAGAAAAGTAAAAGATGCTTCTTTTCAGAATTTTTTCACTTTTATATGCTCAGTCAGCACGTGTCCCCACAATCAGGAATCTGTGTCCCCACAAATGAGTCCTATAGCATTCATCTTTAGCTCTTTAAGTTCAATTGCAAATTTCTTTCTAATCCCTTCAAAATAAAACTGACAACCATCAGAATATGAGTGATTCATGAATTTTCCAGCAAATACAACATTCCATTGAATTTCTCAATTAATTGCATTAACTTATAATTTATATTCAATGAAATATGCCTAAAAATCTTTAATTTTCTAGATGAGTTAGTGACTCATCACAACCCTAAACTTAAATGTTTGCTTGTTCTCAAGCAAATTTCTTTTTCAATTAAAGTAGCTAGTTCTCATAAAATTTGACACACACTCGTATTGTCAATTATCCTTCTTGCAGCAATTAAATTAATGCATACAATTCACAAGCAATTTCTTCAATTTTTGACACCAAAACTGAATTAAATTCCTTCTCAGGTCAATGTTTCACTCTTTGCTACTCAAGTGTTTAGGCTTGTGTTTGACTCTCTTCATGCCTTTGCTGTTATTCTTTCACATAGATTTGGTAAATTTCTAATTCACACTATCCATGCAATCAGTTATAATCAAGAGGGCTTTATAAAGGTTAAAATGTGGTCAAGGTTTAGGTGGGAAAACAATTTGGTCACTGGCTGTTCCTTATATCAGAAAAAAAAATGAGGGATACTTAGAAAATCTAAGAAATTGAAGAACTATTTGGACTCCCCATTGGGTATTTTTTAACTTTCTTAATTGACTACTACAACACTTAAATCTCTATTTTGGATTTCTCTTTTCATTTTATTTTTGTTTTCTATTTATTTTCTTTTTTATTTTTCTTTGAAGTAAATTGAATGGTACTCAATTTGAATACTTACTAACTGCATCAATTGACCAAAATGGCTCTCTCAACATATATAATTATACACCCATATGCAATTTTCCAACCCCAAACTTAAAAGGATTGCTTGTCTTCAAGCAATTTCTAATAGAACCCCAAAATTAGAATTTGCTAAGTTATCCAAATTAGTGCTCATGCTTTCTAAGTTATAAGGAGGGACAAGTGTTTGGGCATGGTTGGTGACAGTGTAGAGGTGAGAGAAAAATTTGGCCAACCTCAAAAAGGGCTAACAAGTGTTGAATAAAGGCATGGCATTTTAGTTAAAAGTAGCTAAACATAATAATGGCCTCAATCATTTTAGAACATGAATGCATAGGAAGAGGATAAAGAAAAATGACAAATCATGCAAAGAAATTGAGAATCCAACAAGCATACTCTCAAGAAAAGAATTAAGTTCAAATCTTACTATGGTAATTTTTGGAATTTAAAAACAATCATGGTTGTCAACAATGTTCAAAAGTTGTGTGTGAATTATGATATAAAGTGTTGCTCAAGAGGGATGCAAAACTTGTAAAACAGTGAGGATCACAATTAGAGAACAAAACAAAATTTGGGAGGGTAGAAAGAGACTCCCCTGTGTATGTGAATTAAGCTGAGGTGTGAGGCTTGCCTCTTGCTTTCTTTGTTAAAATGCTTGGACTGTTCAGAATAGAAATGACAGCAAACACTTATGTATATAAATTGCATAAAAATGAAGAAATTTGTTGTGCAAATTACAGGCTGCATAATGAAGAAAGAATTACTGAGCAAAACAAAATTTTGCAGCTAGAAAAATGAAGCAATAATTAAGAATGCATGCTACACAAAATAGAATTTACAGCAATGAAAAATCCAAGCACGGTTGTTCAAAAGGAGGAGTGCAGCCAATGTATATTAGAATTGACAAAGGACCATAAAAGCATGTACAAATTGCAATTTATAACAAAATTATGCAGCAACAGCACATGTACTTGCACATACAACACCCAAAAATTAAAAACATTATGCATTCAAGTGCTGCAAAATTGTGAACACTCATAGTAAAAATAAATTGCATTAAAAAGGGAACCCATGGTGTGCTGAAAAATTGTGCAGCAAAAGATAATTAAGAATGCATATGGCAACTATGTATGAGCAAGAGATTTGAGTACTAAAAAACAAAAATTTTACAACACTTCAAAATTCAAAGTAAACATCTACAGAGACAAGATTTCCAACACTTAAGAACAATGAATTTTAAAAATTTAGAATAAAAATTTGATGCTCAGTGTAGCTTGCAAACAAGAGTTCAGAGTATCACAGACAATATGATATTTAACAATTAAAAAGCATGTACAAGGAGAAAAATTAGACTGCTGTGTACACGTAGCTCATTTCAGAAAGTAAAATCTCATGGTGAGTCAGAACAATGTAAAATCCTTCTTAAAAAAATTGGATGCTCACTTAAAGATATTGACACAAACAAGAATTTCAAGGAGCACCTGAACAAATTCAAGAGGGAGTTTATAGAAGGAAGCACGCAGCAAAATACACCAAAATTCACAAAATAACATAGAATTTACGCAAAATAGGGAACCTATTCATGACCAAGAACATGTAGAATGTGTATTCTGTAACGTCCTTATTTCAAATTCGGTACATATAAATAATTTTTCATTTCAATTCAATTTCAATATGAAATTTGGATACCATAAAATTTTCCCAGAAGTAATTACTACAATTTAATTAAATATTTCCATTTAAATCAATAGAATAGTGCAATAGCATAAAACTTCCAAAATTACCATAATCAAAAGTAAAGAAAAGGCTATACATAAACTTCACAATATGATAAATCCATATTTTACCATGTTTTTAGTAAAGTTTTTGGTTAATAATTAGGAAAATAGTTCTAAAAATAACTTGAAAAGACCACAAAAATAAAATAATTAGTATAAATTGTTGTTTTGTTGAAATATTAAAAATTGTTTAGATTTTTGTAGGAGTTCATGCAAAAGATGGAAAGTTGTTGAAAGTGCTTAAAGGAAGGATCAAAAGCTGAAATTAAAGAAGAAAAGTTAAAGAATCAAGTTTGAAGAAATCCTAAGAGCTGGGCATTAAAACTCTAAGTGATTGGCGTTTGAACGTGGAAAGAAGAAAATACAGCACTATGTCTGCGTGGCTACTCTGAGTGATGTGCATTAACACTCTAGCAACTATAACTGGATAACTGCCATTGCATTGAAACGCATATCACTTGGAGCTTTGGCGCGCAACAGAGAGTGGCAACTCATAACAGATGGCGTAGTAACGCAGAATTGAGCATATGGAAGAAGCGTTCATTGAAGTTTTGTGCGTTGAAACGCACATCACTTGGAGCCTTGGCGCACAACTGAGAGTTGCAACTCACATCACTTGCAGCCAAGGCGTGCAACTGCGCACCTTTACTTTAGCCATTGCGCGTTTTGGCGCAAAACTCTGCAATTTTTATAACTTCTTTTTCTCGCCAATTCTGGACGTTTGGAGCTTTTGTATCACTTTTAGAAGATTCCAAAACACCTGGGGATAACTAAATTTCAGAATTCCAAGGGTTAAGTTGAAGAATTAGAGGAACTCTATAAATAGGAATTAGAAACTTAGAAAAAGAGCTTTTTGTCATTTTTTGGTTTTTGGTATTCAGTTGTAACCGTTTTAACTTCCAAGGGAAGTCAGAGAGAGAAGAGAGGAGCGACTTTTGTTCTTTTTTGCTAGAGGAATCTGGGGGAAGACAAAGTTATGGAGATGACTCTCTGCTTTTCATCTTCTTTTCTTCTTTCTTTTCTCCATTTCATTGTAATGTGTTTCTAACTCTTTTTGTTAGGGATTTATGGATCTAGAATTGATATATTGATTTCGTTTTGACTCTGAACTTTGAGTATTTGATTTGATTGAAGGATTAATTCTATGTTTACTTGATCTTTGAATGGAAGTTCAATTGATTAATCAAAAAGTAACCTTCACTAAGAAATTGGGTTTGTTACTTGGATCTGAATTAATTCCCAAAACTATTGATTTTCTTAGGGATAAGTGGTCTTAGTTTTGTAATCTCTTTGTTCTAATTCGTAATGCAATATTGAACTAAATTTGGCCTAAGGAATTAGGGAGATTTGGTTGAATATTAGGACCAATGAATTGAGGAATCAATCTTTGGTTATTGTAAAGAGAAACCGATTGTCAATCAATCAATTGCTTGAATGTTCAGAGGCAGAACTGAATTGATATTGATATTCTAGTGAAATAAATTCCTAACTTTCCTCCATTCATAATTCATTCAAATAGTACAAATTAACATTCTATTTTTAATAATTTCTCATTTCTTTAATTCTGAAATTTTACTTTCTTCCATATTGAAATCGGTTCAATGAATTTTTTGGTGCAAATGGTTATTATATTCTGAATTGGTGATTAAAAATAAGATCCTAAAGGACGATACTTGGGACTCAATTTGATTTCCACATTTTATAACTTGCTACAACTACCTAGTACACTTGCTAGTATTGAATTACACCATTTAAGTACTATGATAGAGAAAATGTGTATCAAGTTTTTGGCGCCATTGCCGGGGATCTTAGTTTTAACATCATTAGTAACTAGAGGATAGCTAGATTGTACCATTTATTTTCTGTTTTTAATTCAGTTCTGTTTGATAGTTCAATTTCGTATTAACTTTTGGTAGTGATTTTACATATACTAGTTGTAATTTTAATTTTTGAATACTGCATTGTTGTTCTGTTTTTAAATAAACAGAGGTTATCTTTTAGCTCTTGAAGAATATTTTGATTGTAGATTCTCTGCACTTCATTGCTATGTGTTCTAATCAAAGTTCAAGTATTAGCGTTTGTGTTTAGTTTTCCTTGTGTTATATGCGTGGGAAGAATAAAGACAAATCTGTTCTTGTATTTGATCCGGACATAGACAGAACTTTGAGAAGGATAAGGAATGACTTGAGAGCAGAGAACTCGGCTAAAAAGAACCAGAATTTACAGTTTACACCTTCTTCACCAAACTCAGCAGAAAAACAAGTCAATTCTCCAACTTCATCTGAAAATTCAATGGCTGAACCACATAGACAAAGGACTTTAGGAGACTATGGAGTACCTAATATGCATGGATACAGTTCTTCTATTGTCAGACCAACCATTCAAGCCAACCATTTTGAGATTAAATCTGCCTTACTTCATTTAGTTCAACAAGATCAATTTTCTGGATTAATTTCAAATGATCTTAACTTGCATATTTATAATTTTCTGCAGTTATGTGATACTATAAGGATCAATGGAGTTAGCGAAGATGCAATCAGATTAAGATTGTTTCCATTTTCCTTGAGGGACAAGGCAAAATGTTGGCTCCAAGCCCAACCACAAGGAAGAATAACTACTTGGATAGATCTAGTCAATAAATTTTTCTCTAAATATTTTTCACCTTCTAAGGCTGCAAAGCTAAGAGGAGAGATCACATCCTTCATGCAGCAAGAAGGAGAAACCTTATATGAGGCATGGGAGCGATACAAGGAACTCTTGAGAAGATGCCCATATCATTGCATACCGGAATGGATGCAACTTGAAACCTTCTATAATGGGATGAATCCAGCAACTAGAAATATGATAGATGCAGCTGCAGGAGGTTCTTTGAACACCAAATCACTAGAAGAAGCTCAAGGAATTATAGATATGATGGCTTTCTCCATGCATCAAAGCTGTAGTTTGAGACAATCAACAAGGAGTAATGGTTATGAGGCAAAACTTCTTGAGACCTTTTTGACTCAAAATCAGCTGCAAAATCAATTGTTTTCTGAGAAAATAGCTGCACTTACTCAACAAATCAGCAACTTACAAGCTGCACCAACCCAGAATACTCCACTTGTGTGTGATTTTTGTGGAGGGAATCATGTAAACGGAGCTTGTGATGGAAATAATTATGAATCTCAAGAACAAGTCAAATATATGGGGAATTTTAAAAGACAACAATCTTCATTTCCTCCTCGTTTTCAACTCTCTAACGATAAAAACCAGTAGCAACATAGCTGGAATAACCAAAATTCTAATTGGAAAAATTCTAACTCTACTGTTCCATTTTCAAATGCAGGACCAGCAGCTCAACAACCTTATTTCCAAGGGAATCCAGCTAGCCAACTTCAAAAAAATCAGAGGTTTTTTAAACCACTGAATGAAATGGAAGAAACCATGTTACAATTCATGAAAGTAACACAAACAAGCTTCAAGAATCAAGAATCTTCCATGAAGAAGTTGGAAACACAGATTAGACAGTTAGCTGAGCAACTGTCCAGCATAGAAGATGGGAGATTCCTTAGCAACATAGTTATAAATCTAAAAGAACAATGCCAAGCTGTGATGACTAGGAGTGGAGCTGTTGTGGGTAGTCCAAAACCAGCCGAAAAGAGAGAGAAAACCAAGGAAGAGGAGAAGATTAAATCTGAACTAGAGGAAGGGAACTTCACCCTATTAAAAAGAGAAAATTCAGAAATGGATACCTTCCCTAAAACTGTGAGAAGAACAAAGAGGCAAATTTTAGAAGATTCAAACAAGCCTCTAGATGAAGAGAAATACAAGCAACTGCCTTATCCACAAAGAGTCACTAATCCTAAGCAAGAAAGGCAGTATGAGAGATTTCTAGACGTCTTCAAGAAGCTCCAAATTAATATACCATTTGCTAAAGCATTAGAACAAATGCCTTCATATGCAAAATTCATGAAGGAGTTGCTGTCCAAGAAGAGAAAGTTAGAAAATGATAAGACAGTCCCTTTGACTGAAGAATGTAGTGCTATTTTGCAGAGAAAGCTGCCTCAAAAATTAAAAGATCCAGGCTCATTCAGCATTCTATGCTATATTGGAAATTGCACAATAGGAAAAGCTTTGTGTGATCTTGGGGCAAGCATCAACCTTATGCCTCTTGCCATTATGAACAGACTTAGAATAGAGGAAGTCAAGCCAACAAGCATCACTCTACAACTTGCGGACAGATCATATACTTATCCATATGGTATTGTAAAGGATTTATTGGTAAAAATTGACAAGTTTATTTTCCTTGCAGATTTTGTCATTTTAGATATGGAGGTGGATGCCAATATTCCTTTAATATTGGGCAGACCTTTCTTAGCTATAGGGAGAGCTTTGATTGATGTGCAAAAAGGGGAATTAAGGCTTACAGTGCAGAGTGCAGGATGAAAAGGTTACCTTTAATGTTTTTGAAGCACTCACACATCCTAGTGATGATAGCACTTGCATGAGAGTTGATATTTTAGAATCTATTTCATTTCCTCAATTAATTGATAATGTTGATGAATTTTCTATGTTAAGGGAAATTATAGTTGCAGGGAATTCACAAGCTGCTGTAAAAAGAGAAGAAAATTTCATGGAATATGTGCAGCAACTTGAAACACTGCCTATTATCCCTTTATTCGAAAATTCAGCAAGAGAGGAGCTAAAAAAAAGAAGAGGAAGAAGAGAGTGGAGAAACTTGAGCTGAAACAATTACCGTCTCACTTGAGGTACTCTTTTCTAGATCAAAGACATCAATATTCAGTGATTATAAGCAATAATCTCAAGGGAGATGAAGAAGAAAAGCTGCTGAAAATTTTAAGGAATCACAAATCTGCAATTGGATGGCACATCTCAGATTTGAAAGGTATTAACCCATCCTTTTGTAGACATAGAATTATGTTTGAGGACAACTACAAGCCAGTAGTATAGCCACAAAGAAGGTTGAATCCAGCCATGAAGGAAGTGGTTAGAAAAGAGGTAATGAAGCTATTAGATGTAGGGATAATCTACCCAATTTCAGATAGTCAATGGGTCAGCCCGGTTCAAATTGTTCCTAAGAAAGGAGGAATAACTGTAGTGGCAAATGAAAAGAATGAATTAATACCCACTAGAACTGTCATGGGCTGGCGCATGTGCATTGATTATAGAAAGCCTAATGACGCAACAAGGAAGGATCATTTTCCCTTACCATTTGCCGATCAAATGTTAGAAAGATTGGCTGGACATGCATTTTATTGTTTCCTTGATGGATATTCAGGCTATAATCAAATAGCGGTGGACCCTATGGATCAAGAGAAGACTGCCTTCACATGTCCATTTGGAGTATTTGCATATAGAAGGATTGTCACGACCCCTTTTTGTAAGGAACCGAGAACATTGTTTGTACATCACATACTTATTTACGATAAATAAATAATAGAGAATATAAGTATGAAATTCTCTTCTCAATTAAAATAAAACAAAGTTTCTTACAACAAATATCCAATAGAACAACATAATATTACATTTAGTTCATAATATTCAAAATACCCAAAATTATACTAAATAGTTCCCTCTACATGAGGTCTCAAAATATAAGGGAAAAAAAGACTTTGATGTAATAATACTCGACCCCAGCTTCTAACATTTCTTCATTGGCCCCTCAGCCTGTGAAGTAGATGCAACACCTGCTTCATCTGCTCACGTACCACCGTATGATCATCACAGTACACACGCACACAACGACATAGAAAGAAATCCAAGGGTGAGCTTACCAAACTTAAAATAAAATCATATATATAGAGCAAAATATTTCTCACAGTAATAATCCCATACATTTCCAGCCCATCTAATGCACAGCATGAAGACGGTTTCCAACTAGTTTCACAGCCTAAGTAATCCAGAAGGAACTGAGCCGGTCCGGGAGCGACCCATTCCGGTATCTGGATCCAGACAGCACAGCATAGCAGCTCAACATGAACTTACCGTTACATGTCTACCCACCTAAACATGTAAGTCGGCTCTATAATGATGCAAAATATATATCTCAGCATGATGCACACCGCCAAAGTTATTTTAGCAGCTCAACTAAAGCAAGTTTATAATAGATCAGTCAAAATCTCAGCATTTTAAATCAATTAACAGCAGTTACAGCCTAGAAAATAGCTTTTATTCAAAAGATCTAACAAAATTATATCAAAACATCTTGAAATAGCATATTAAACCGTTCAAAAAGTAGTTCATAGGTTAAAGTAAACTACCCTTACCTCAGAAAGATGATTCACACTAGATCTACCGAATATTACTTGTTTTAATGCAAGATTTACCGAAGATTCGGCTTTAGAACGAAGTTTCTCTTCAAATCCTTCAGAATAGACGTAGAATCTTAGATCTGACAAGAAATCTTAGTTTTGGAAGGTTTAGTATGAGAGAAATGCTGGTATTTGGCCTTAGAACCTTTGAGAACCTTGGATAGGGGTGAAGAAATGAAAATTTCGTGTGAAGCCCCCTTTTTATAGAAAATTTTCAAAATTTACTCTTCACCGCCTTACTGTTCACGCCGGAAACACTGTTCAGGGCACTATTCACGCCAGAAAATACTGTGCACGCGCACTGTACACGTATGTGACGTCACTGATGACGTCAGCAGTCACTATACATACGCGGTTTTCACTGTTCATAGCGGTTTGAACTGTTCATAGGCAGTTTTACTGTTCATCTGACACTGTTCATACGGTACTGTTTACTTTTTTTTTTTTTTTTAAATAATTTCAAACTCCATCTAAATCTATTCCAATACCAAATAATCCTTCAATTAACATTTAACAAGTATAAAATATTATAGATTACTCAATAATAAATCACAGGCCTGATAATTCTCCCCCCGAAAATAAATTTTTGTCCTCGAAAATAAATTTTCGTCCTCGAAAATTTCATCGCTCAGAGAAAAGATGAGGGTACAACTCTCTCATTCTTTCCTCTAACTCCCATGTGGCATCACCAGTTACTGGGTCCCAAATAACCTTTACTAACCGAATAGACTTGCCTCTAAGTTCCTTAACTCTAGTATTCTCGATAAGAGCAGCTGGGACCTCCACAGACAAATCATCTCGTAACTCCACAACATCAGGCTCAATTACATGAGACGAATCAGGAACATACGTTCTTAGCTGCGACACATGGAAAATATTATGTAGTCCTGACAACTGAGGTGGTAGCGCTAATTCATAGGCTACTAGTCCTCTACGATGTATTATCTGATATGGTCCTATAAATTTAGGTGTTAACTTCTTAGCTCTTAAGGCTCGCCCCACACCTGTAGTGCGTGATACTCTCAGGAATACGTGATCACCAACCTCAAATTCTAGGGATCTTCTGCGTCGGTCAACATAAGATTTCTGTCGACTCTGGGTAGCTCTAAGCTTTTCTCTAATAAGTTCAACTTTCTCCTTAGTTTCTTGCAGCATTTCAGGCCCAACCATCAAATGTACTGCATCTTGGAACCAACATATAGAGGTTCTACACCTTCTACCATACAGAGCTTCAAATGGTGACATATCTATACTCGAATGGTAGCTATTATTATAAGTGAATTCTACCAAAGGAAGCATATCCTCCCAATTACTCTTCTGCTCTACAATACAAGTCCGTAATAAATCCTCTAAGGTCTGAATAGTACGCTCAGATTGACCATCTGTTTGCGGATGATATGCAGAACTCAACCTCAACTGTGTGCCCATAGCTTCTTGGAAACTCTGCCAAAACTGGAAAGTGAATCGAGGATCCCTATCAGAGATAATACTAGAAGGTACTCCGTGTAACTTGACAATCTCTCTAATATACAATTCTGCTAATTTCTCCAAGCTAAAGGTCATGTTAATTGGCAAGAAATGCGCACTCTTGGTTAGCCTATCAACTATGACCCACACGGCATCATGATTTTTAACTGTTCTAGGTAGATGGGACACAAAGTCCATAGTCACATGGTCCCACTTCCACTCTGGAATTTCCATTGTCTGCAACTCTCCTGGAGGGCTTTGGTGCTCCGCATTTGCCTTCTGGCAAGTCAAACAAGCTTTAACAAATTCAGCTATCTCTCGCTTCATGTCTGGCCACCAAAATATCTGCTTTAGATCTTGATACATCTTGGTAACACCAGGATGAATGTTGAGATTACCCTTATGTCCTTCTTCTAGAATTGCTTTCTTTAATTCAGTATCTCTAGGGACACAAACTTGACCTTGGCATTTGAGAATACCATCAGCACCTTTACTAAAACCCTTTGCTTTATCTGTCCTTAAGAGAAATACAATCCGACATAACATCGGATCCCACAGTTGTTTGTCTTTAATTTCCTGTAAGAAATTATTAGTCACCACAATTCGGCTACAACTAATCTTTTCAGGTGATAAATCCACATGTATGTTCAGGTCTCGGAATTGTTCTACCAAAAGGGTTTCACTAACTTTTAAGGAGAATGCCTGAACCACATTCCTACTTAATGCATCGGCCACCACATTAGCTTTTCCTGGATGGTATTGGAGCTGAAAATCATAATCTTTATGGAATTTCACCCAACGTCTCTGCCTCATATTTAACTCTCGTTGATCAAATAAATACTTCAGACTCTTGTGATCACTATATACATCAAACTGAGCTCCATAAAGATTGTGCCGCCACACCTTCAGAGCAAAGACCACAGCAGCTAACTCAAGATCATGAATCGGGTAATTTCGCTCATGAGTTCACAATTGGCGAGATGCATAAGCTACCACTCTCTTATCTTGCATCAACACACATCCCAATCCCTAATGGGAAGCATCACAGTACACCTCGAACGGTCGACTAGTATCAGGGAGAATCAACACCGGTGAGGAAGTTAGTCTCTGCTTCAACTCATTCAAGTTTTGCTCACATTCCTCAGTCTATACAAAGGGTTGATCACGGCGAGTTAACCGTGTTAATGGTGCAGCTATCTTCGCAAATCCCTCTATAAATCTCCGGTAGTAACCTGCTAGACCCACAAAACTACGAATCTCTGTGGCTGTCTTCAGCCTTTCCCACTGCAACACCGCTTTAACTTTGGAAGGATCAACTGCAATTCCTTAAGCTGAAATAACATGACCGAGGAACTTCACTTCCTCTAGCCAAAACTCACACTTAGATAATTTAGCATACAACTGTTTTTTCCTTAAAATACTAAGTACAGTCCTCAAATGCTCTGCATGTTCTTCTGACGAACTAGAATAAATCAAAATATTGTCAATAAAGACTACCACAAATCGATCTAGGAAAGGTCTAAAGATCCGATTCATGTAGTCCATAAACACAGCTTGAGCATTTGTGACTCCAAAAGGCATCACTATATATTCATAGTGGCCATATCTAGTGCGAAAAGCAGTCTTAGGAATATCTTCATCCTTCACTCAGATCTGATGGTACCCAGACTTCAAATCAATCTTAGAGAATACCTTAGCACCTCTCAGCTGGTCCATCAAATCATCGATTCGCGGCAACAGGTACTTATTCTTAATTGTTAACTTATTTAACTTGCGATAATCAACACATAATCTAGAACTTCCGTCTTTCTTTTTCACCAAGAGAACTGGTGCTCCCCAAGGCGATACACTCGGCCTAATCATCTGTTTCCGCATTAGATCCTCGATCTGCTCCTTAAGTTCCATCAACTCTTTCGGCGCCACTCTATAAGGTGCTACAGACATTGGCTCAGCTCCAGGAATCAAATCTATAGAAAACTCCACCTCTCTACGTGGAGTATTCCAGGAATATCATCTGAAAAAATCTCAGGAAACTCTCGTACTACTGGTATTGACTGAAGGCTTTGCTCCACTTCTGCATTCATAACTCCCAACAAAACAAAACAAGATACTCCCTCACCTAAGGATGTTTCTACCTGGTGAGTAGAAATTAATTCCACACAGCCTTGCTGCTCAGGGAAGATTAAACACCTCTAGTCACAATCAATTAGCACACAATTGGCAATTAGCTAATCCATACCCAGGATTACATCTAACCATGACATCGGGATACAAATAAGGTTTACTTTGTACTTTCGTCCCTCAATTACTATGGGGCACCTAACACAAACCGTTGAAGTCTTAATCGAACTTAAAGTAGGTGTTGATACTACCAATTCACATCCTAGATCGCTCACTGGTAACCCTAAGGTTCTCACACAAATGTCCGCAATAAAAGAGTGTATGGCTCTAGAATCAAAAAATACAGAAAGAGAAGTACCTGGCACTACCGCTGTCCCCTGGACGAGATCCGTTGCCTGAGCTGCCTCTAATACAGAAGTAGTGAATACACGTCCCTCTGCTCTCGATCTGGTTGTCGTTGGAGCCCTAGTCGCTTTACGCGTAACAGCGTGCAAGTCGCTAGCAGAAGACGAAACTGCCCCACTAGGCGTAGGACAGTCCCTAGCAAGATGCCCTGGTTATTGGCACGAGAAGCAAACCCTGACATCAGCTTGTGGGCACTGGCTCAGGTAGTGTGGCCCACCACACCTGAAACATCTGACAATCTGCGGCACTGAGGCTCTAGGAGCAGAAGAAGTTGCTCCCCTAGGCTGAAATACAGAAGTAGTAGTCCCTATTGGCACCGGGGCTGATGCTGCCGATCCTCTCGACTGAGATGGTCGAGATTGTTGTTGGCGTAGCGACCGACTGTAGGGGCCCTTCTTAGCACCCTTACTTCCATTACCATAGCTACTAGCAGCTGTACTAGATGGAGCCTTCCCAACTCCACCAACATCCTCTGCATTAAGACTCTCTATAATGGTAGCTTGATCCACCAAGTCAGCAAATTCTGTGATCCTAAGTGGGATTAAAATTCTCTTTATGTCAGTTCTTAACCCGTCTGAAAACCTTTGACATCTCCACTCTTCTGAGGTCGGGTGAGAATAAAATCTGTAAAGCCGCTCAAACTGTATTGCATACTCATAGACTGATGAGTTTCCTTGCACCAAGTTTAGAAACTCCCGCTCTTTGGTAGCACGAACATGGGAAGGGAAAAACTTTCCTAGAAAACTACTTCTAAATACAGCCCAAGTGATGACTTCACCTCAGGCTTCCAGCATAGCACGAGCTCCGTGCCATCATATCTCTGCATCCCCTGTCAGCATGTAAGTAGCATATAACACCTTCCTTTCCTCGGCGCAACCCATAGTTAGGAAGATCTTCTCAATCTCCCTGATCCAGAGTTCAGCAGCATCTGGTCCATCCACCCCCGTGAATTGAGGAGGATCATTCTTCCTAAACTCTGACAACCCATGGTATTCAGGAGGAGGTGCAGCTGAGGTAGTAGCTGCTGCTGCCTGTCCTGCAGTAGTGGCTTGGTTTGCAGCTTGCTGCTGTTGAATCATATCTAGACTCTGCCTAACAGTGGCTGCCATGGCCTCCATGGCGTGAGCCATTTGGTTCACGTCAGCAGGAGGAGAAGGGTTTGTAGCAGATCTTCTTGGTCTAGCCATCCTAATATATAGACTAGCTTAGTTTACTAACGTTTAATACATTGAGCAATACCATCACATAACTATATTCATAGATTCAGCTTACAGTGATATATTCATATTTAGTATATCATAACAATTTAATCAGTTTAGCACTGAGGATAACATCATATCAGCATTCACACAGCATAGCAAACACACTTATCTCAGCAATCATTTACAACTTAGCTCAACAGCCTCTTATTCACACAGTATGACTCACCTATAGCTCACCCCAGCATCATATACAAAAATTTCCTACATCTGTCGTGTCTGAGAATCGAGGTGATCAAGCTCGTTCCCTCACAACCTGATGATTAGAAATTATGATATATGATTCACAGCTAAAATTCACATGTCTAATATGCACAACTAACGTCTAACAACCTCACCCCGTAGGTTTACCTAGACCATGCTCTAATACCACTAAAATGTCACGACCCCTTTTTGTCGAGAACATTGTTTGTACATCACATACTTATTTAAGATAAATAAATAATAGAGAATATAAGTATGAAATTCTCTTCTCAATTAAAATAAAACAAAGTTTCTTACAACAAATATCCAACAGAACAACATAATATTACATTTAGTTCATAATATTCAAAATACCCAAAATTATACTAAATAGTTCCCTCTACATGAGGTCTCAAAATATAAGGAAAAAAAAGACTTTGATGTAATATTACTCGACCCCAGCTTCTAACATTTCTTCACTGGCCCCTCAGCCTGTGAAGTAGATGCAACACCTGCTACATCTGCTCACGTACCACCGTACGATCATCACAGTACACACGCACACAACGACATAGAAAGAAATGCAAGGGTGAGCTTACCAAACTTAAAATAAAATCATATATATAGAGCAAAATATTTCTCACAGCAATAATACCATACATTTTCAGCCCATCTAATGCACAGCATGAAAACGGTTTCCAACTGGTTTCACAGTCTAAGTAATCCAGAAGGAACCGAGCCGGTCCGGGAGCGACCCATTCCGGTATCTGGATCCAGACAGCACAGCACAACAGCTCAGCATGAACTTACCGTTACATGTCTACCCACCTAAACATGTAACTCGGCTCTATAATGATGCAAAATATATATCTCAGCATGATGCACACCGCCAAAGTTATTTTAACAGCTCAACTAAAGCAAGTTTATAATAGATTGGCCAAAATCTTAGCATTTTAAATCAATTAACAGCAGTTACAGCTTAGAAAATAGCTTTTATTCAAAAGTTCTAACAAAATCATATCAAAACATCTTGAAATAGCATATTAAACCGTTCAAAACGTAGTTCATAGGTTAAAGTAAACTCCCCTTACCTCAGAAAGATGATTCACACTAGATCTACCGAATATTACTTGTTTTAATGCAAGATTTACCGAAGATTCGGCTTTAGAATGAAGTTTCTCTTCAAATCCTTCAGAATAGACGTAGAATCTCATATCTGACAAGAAATCTTAGTTTAGGAAGGTTTAGTATGAGAGAAATGCTGGTATTTGGCCTTAGAACCTTTGAGAACCTTGGATAGGGGTGAAGAAATGAAAATTTCGTGTGAAGCTCCCTTTTTATAGAAAATTTTCAAAGTTTACTGTTCACCGCCGAAATTTACTGTTCATCGCCGGAAGCACTATTCACCGCCTTACTGTTCACGCCGGAAACACTGTTCAGGGCACTATTTACGCCAGAAAATACTGTGCACGCGCACTGTACGCATATGTGACGTCAGCCATGACGTCACTGATGACGTCAGTAGTCCCTGTACATATGCGATTTTCACTATTCATACGCGGTTTGCACTGTTCATAGGCGGTTTTACTGTTCATCTGACACTGTTCATATGGTACTGTTCACCTTTTTTTTTTTTTTTTAAAATAATTTTAAAGTCCATCTAAATCTATTCCAATACCAAAGAGTCCTTCAATTAACATTTAACAAGTATAAAATATTATAGATTATTCAATAATAAATCACAGGCTTGACAAGGATGCCATTTGGATTGTGTAATGCTCCAGCCACATTCCAAAGGTGCATGCTGTCCATTTTTTCAGATTTAGTAGAAAAGACCATTGAGGTCTTCATGGATGATTTTTCTGCATTTGGCAATTCTTTTGATGATTGTCTATCTAATTTGTCCATTGTTTTGCAGAGATGTCAAGATACAAACCTTGTGCTGAATTGGGAAAAGTGTCATTTTATGGTCCAAGAGGGAATAGTCCTTGGCCATAGGATTTCTGAAAAAGGAATTGAGGTGGACCAAGCCAAAATTGAAGTCATTAGTAAACTACCTCTACCAATTAATGTTAAAGGAATTAGGAGTTTCTTAGGCCATGTAGGTTTTTATAGGAGGTTTATAAAAGACTTTTCAAAAATAGCAAAACCTCTTAGTGATTTACTTGTCAAGTAAACTGAATTTGTGTTTGATGAATCATGTTTGCATGCATTTTCTGTTTTAAAAGAGAAACTCATTTCTGCACCTATTCTAGCCAAACCTGATTGGAATTTACCATTTGAATTAATGTGTGATGCTAGTGATAGTGCAGTAGGAGCTGTTCTAGGGCAGAGAAAAGACAAGAAATTGCATGTGATCTATTTCTAGCAAAGTCTTAAATTCTGCACAAGTGAATTATACAACTACTGAAAAAGAACTCCTTGCCATTGTGTTTGCCTTTGATAAATTCAGATCACACTTGATAGGATCAAAAGTAATAGTATATACTGACCATTCTGCACTTAAATATTTGTTATCAAAGCAGGATGCCAAGCCAAGATTGCTGAGATGGATTCTGCTTTTTGCAAGAGTTTGAGCTGGAAATTAGAGATAAAAAGGGCAAGGAAAATAAAGTAGCTGATCATTTGTCTAGGCTGCCATTGGACAGTTTGAACTCTAATTCTTTGGACATCAATGAAGAATTTTCAGATGAGAAATTATTTGTGGTGGAAGAGTCACCTTGGTTTACTGATTTAGCAAATTTTAAGGCCACTCAGTTGATTCTAACAAAGTTTAATTGGCAACAAAGAAAAAAATTTCTGCATGACAGCAAATTTTATGTATGGGAAGACCCTTATTTGTTCAAAATAGGGGTAGATGGTCTGCTGAGAAGGTGTATACCACAAGGAGAACAAGCTGAAATTCTTTGACATTGTCATAACTCAGAATATGGAGGCCACCATGGTAGCTCAAGGACTGCTGCAAAAGTCTTGCAAGCAGGATTTTTCTAGCCAACATTGTTTAAAGATGCCAAGAATTATGTTGAAAACTGTGACAATTGTCAAAGGACAGGCAATATCTCTAGAAAACATGAACTGCCCTTGAACAATATTTTAGAAGTGGAGATGTTTGATATTTGGGGAATGGATTTCATGGGACCATTTCCCACATCCTTTTCTCATGAATATATACTTGTGGCAGTAGACTATGTGTCTAAATGGGTGGAAGCCATCCCAACAAGGTCCAATGATGCTAAAGTGGTGATATCTTTTATCAAAAGAAACATATTCACTAGGTTTGGAGTACCTAGATTCCTACTAAGTGATGGAGGTACTCATTTTTGTAACAAATATCATGATTCAATCTTAGCAAAATATGGAGTGAGACACAAGATTGTTACACCCTATCATCCACAAACAAGTGGACAAGTGGAAGTTTCAAATCGAGAAATTAAACAAATCTTAGAGAAGGTGGGAATCAATCAAGAAAGGATTGGTCCAAAAAGCTAGATGACTGTCTATGGGCATATAGAACAACCTTTAAGACTCTAATTGGTATGTCACCTTATCAATTAGTCTATGGAAAATCATGTCACTTACCTGTGGCATTGGAACAGAAGGCTTATTGGGCTACAAAGTGGCTGAATTTTGATTTGGCAAAGGCTGGAGAAAAGAAGATTCTACAGTTACATGAATTGGAAGAATTCAAACAGCAAGCCTATGAAAATGCCAAGATATACAAGGAGAAAACCAAAAGGATTCATGATAAATTCATCTTAAAAAGGGAACTCAGATTTGGACAACAAGTGTTGCTGTTCAATTCAAGACTGAAATTATTTCCAGGGAAACTCAGATCAAGGTGGTCTGGACCCTTCCTCATTAAAGAAGTATCACCTCATGGTGCAGTCTTGGTGGCAGATCCTAATACAGGAAGAGAGTTCAAAGTTAATGGTCAAAGGTTGAAAATTTATTATGGAGAGGCATTCTCAAAGGAAATTTCATGCATTAAAGTGGTTTCTCTTGAATGAGAAACATCAAACATCAAGCTAGTGACGTTAAAAGAGCGCTTGTGAGAGGCAACTCACGTTTCTAAAACTTGAACTCTTATTAATTGAAGTTTAGATGTTGAATTTCTAGTTATTTTTTAGTCATAGTAGTATATCTTGTTGAATTAGGTAGAAATTAATATTTTGAAATTTGATTTTTGATAAGGAAGTGTAGTGAAAATTGATTGGTTATTTGCTGTGATTCAGGAAAAAATTAGATGGTGAACTTAAGTTTCAAGATGAGTCATGATCAAGGAATTCAAATTGCAGAAAAATTATAGTTCTTAAGGGAACAATCATGGGAGTTGAGACTTCAAGTGAGTAGAGTAACAACGCAAGGACCTTATGATCTGCGCGTTGAAACTTTAAACACTTAAAACCAACACGCGCAGACCAATAAAGAAGAATATGAAGCGGAGAGTTATGCGTTTCTACTCTAAACAGCTGAAGTTTCAAAGCACAGCTGCACGTTGACACGCTAAATGGATAGAGCCAAAACGCAGAAGCTTTGAGTGAAGAGATGAGGAGGAGCAGTTGCGCGTCCTCACTCTACTTACATGACGCTTTGGAGCAACTGCGCGCCTTTACTCTAAGTGAATAAAGCCAAGACGCGTTCTGAGCGCCTTACACAGAGCAACTGCGCGCCTTAACGCCAACTAAATGAAGTTGCCACGCGCAATTGCGCGCCTTCACCCTAGCTATTTGAAGCCAACACGTGCAAAGGTCAGATCTTTAAACCTTAACTTCTTTCATTTTAAAGTGAGCACGTGAGCTGCATGAGAGTTTTAAGTTGAAACGCAAAACGAGTGAAGTAGCCATGCCTGAGGTATTTTTGAACAGAATTTTCTGCATGATTACTTGCCCTATTTAAAGCCTTCATGCGTTCAGAGTTCTCACTTAAAACCCCCAGAGCCAAAGCACATTGTGAAAAACCCTAGCTGCCCAGAAACCTTCATAAAAAATCAGCAATTTTTTGCTTGTTTTGAACTGAACCTGAGACTTCATTCCACTACATTATCACTGTCGAGTAAGTCTGTATCAGTTCTGCACTCCAATTCTAGGTAATTCTCCTTAATTTACGAATTTAAATTTTAGGGTTCTTCTGAATCTGATTTGGGGATAATTTGGGGATTGTGATTTGGGTGTGAATTATGTTTAATTGATGATTGGAACATGCAATTAAGGTGTGATTGAATTGAATACATGCCAGACCTGTAGTTTTTAATGAGAATTTGAATCTACATTATGAATTTTTGTTTTGTTCCTTTGCTGAGTATGTACAGAAATATTGTCATAAATAATTTGGGAAATTTTGTTGACAAATTCGTGCAATGTAGCACTGAGAATGATGCAAAACATGTTCTATGAAATGCTGAATGAATTTTCATCAGTCTAATATCCATAAAAAGAATTCAAATTGAATTCCATAAGTACTAGTGTGCTTTTTAGTACTGTAAACAGTTAATCAAGACACTCTAGATTATTATTCTGATGAATTGCAGTGATTTGTTTTGCATTCTATTTTTTTTTATCATGGAACTTTGATCCTGCAGTTGTTGTCATACTGCTTTCCATTTAGCACATTGAACATAGCAATTAAGAGTTGAGCTAAACCTGAAAACTTTGGACATAGCTAGATACTGGAATTATAACTTGCTGATGGTTCACATAAGCTTTAAGATAGCATATTCTCTGTATTTGGAGTTAGGAAAAGTGCTATACATGTTGAATTAATTTCTGCACACTTGGCTAAATTCTGAACTCATTATTTCTTGATATAAAATTGTGATAGGTACTGAAAAATGGCAAGCACACCAAGGGGAACTCCAAGGACAAAACGAGACAGATTTTCAGAAGGTCCTTCTTCAAGAACAATCCCTGAACATGATCCTAGATTCAGAGGCATTCCATAAGAAAACTACTTCACGGCTAATATTCTGAAAAGAAAAATAGTTCATGACAGAAATTTTGAACTAAAGGAAGATGAACACCCAGAATTCTCTGACCAAATTAAGAAGAGAGGATGGGAATTATTTGTCTCAGTTGCTGGAAAGGGATTCAAAGAGTTGACACAAGAATTCTATGCAAATGCTTTGACGACTAAGGGAGAACATTTACCTCCCAATCACACTTTTGTTAGAGGCAAAGTGATCAATTTCTCAACTGAGAACATCAATAGAGTGTTGCAGATCACAGCTGAAAGGGAAGAGAAACAACAAGATTTTTATGAATTTCTGAATAAGCAAGACAAGGATTACATAGAAATTCTACACAGAATAGGCAAACCAGGGACAACTTGGGAAATGAAAGCAAGAGATGAGGCTAAAAACATCTCTGCACCCAAGAATATCCCAACCAGAAATCTGCTGCCCTTCAGAAAAGTGTGGAGTATTTTTATTTTGAGTTCTTTTATGCCTGTAATTCACAGCTCCACTATTGCCATCAAAAGAGCAGAATTGATCTTTGCAATAGTGGATGACTTCTTTGTGGATGTTAGGAGGTGATTAATAGCAGCATTAAGACAATTTTAAAATCAAAGGCTGATTCTTTAGCCTTTCCAGGACTGTTGGCTTTACTGTGCAAGGATGCTGGAGTGGATTTTGCAGATTTTAGAAAACAACTTAAGGCCACTCCTCCTATAACAGCTGCTATGATCAAAGAAATATACACCAACACTCCTGTCACTGCTGCCTCACCTCTTCCAACTAAATTCAAAAAGGAATCTCCTCTGAAAATGAAATCTCAACTGCAGAGAATTCTGGACAGGCAAGAATCTTTGGCTGCAAGGCAGGATGCTCTCCTTGAAAGTCATAAATCTAGACTTCTTTTGATGGACACTATGATGATGAACATACGAAAGAAGCTAGGAATGACAAAGGACCAGCTATATGAGTCTGAAGTTCAAAATGTGCCATGTCTAAGGGCCACTACATTCAACAATCTGCCATTGTTCACTCTTGGTATGCACACTCCTCAAAGAGAAAATGAAGAAAATGATGAAGAAGAAGAGGAAGAAGGAAATCAATTCAGAAGAAGAAGAGGATGAAGAAGCATAGATTAGGAGTTATTTTGCTTTATTTTACAATTGTAAAAGTTTTAGTGCTCAGAACAATTTATATTTTGTATAATTCAGTGAGCACTTTTGAATGCTGAGAACATTTTAAATCCTTTTCAGTTGTAATGCATTTTGTTGTTAATTACTTTAAATTTTTGCAGTATTCATTTCATGCAATTCCTTTAGACTGCTAATGATTTGAATTTTGTTTGTGCAGAACACTTCATATTTGCACACAACACTCACACTTGGACTACACACTTGCACAAGTTTTATAGAAGGGGGTGAAATTCTATACCTCTACTTCATGATTTTAAGCTGAAAACACTTCCTGAAAAACACAAAATAATTGAAAAAGAATCGTTGAACTGCATTTTTTTTTAATAATTGAAAATAGTGAGATTCTGTGAATTCTGAATTTCAAATTCTTTTAAGTTGTTTTTCCCATTCTCACATAATTGTCACACTTATCATTTTCAAAATGAGGTAGTCTTGCCATTTTGTACATTTAATTCAATTCTGAAAAAGTAGATTGTGAGCTTAATTGTTTAATATTTTCACTTTAATTCCTTGGTGTTGAGCCTCATGCATAACATTTCTTGATGTGTGAAATGGATCTCATATTTTGCTGCACCTCTAGAACTTGCATTATTCTTGATTGAATTTATAATATGTTACAATCACATATATGATGGAGGCCTTCTTTGTATATGCTTAGAGCCTAAATAAACCTCCCTTGTGCTGAAAATCCTAGTTCACCCTTTTGAGCCTTTAACCTGTCTTTTGGTAAACTTCAATCTAAGCACTGCTGAAAAACCATGACACCTTTCCAAATAAGAAAGAGGCAATTTAAGTTTAACCAAAGATGATTTTCAGTATTAAGTTTGGGTGGCATGTTGTGATATTGTGTGACATTGCTTGAGGATAAGCAAAGTTTTAAGTTTGGGGTGGGTAACAGCAAAGTATGAATCATTTGAAAAGAATGATTGAATGAAAAAGTAAAGTATTGAAAAGAAGAAATAGAAAAAGTGAAAATCAGAAAAGAAATTGGTACAGAAAATTCAGAAAATAAAAAGCACTTGAAATATTTCAAAAATTCAGAAAATGCTGTGTATAAATTGAATGGAAGAAAAGAGAATGCAATCTCATGCTAAAATTCTGAGTATCATCTACTTGAATTGCATCTTTTCTGTTTGGCATAACCTGCATTGTTTCCAAATTCTTTGAACACCTACCTATCCTTTAACCTCACTTTCACCTGAAAAGTCCTCTTGATATGTGATTTGATACATTTTTTAGAGGAGATTGAGAAATTATGCAAGCCTATGGTAGAGTGTAGTAAAAATGATGATTTTGAGAGCAAACATTAAGCCTAAACACTGCTGAGTGAAGAGGGAAACACTACTTGTGAGCTGTGAATCATGTTTCTCAATTTTGCTCATATGAAACTTTGCTGAATTACATGGATTCAGATGGCATGTTTTTGTTGATTAAGTGGTTAAAATAGTGTAATGATCATGTTGATCAATGGATGAATAACTTGATTTGGATGAGAAATCAGAAAGATACAGAATTGGGTATTAGAAATTGATAAGTCTGTAATTAGGCCCTTTTTTATAGCCCATTTATTCATATTTGACATTTATTTGAATTGGGTTTTACACTAATTTAGTTGTTAATTACGCAGTTTGATATAAAGAGGCCCTAAGTATATTTTGGGTGCATTTTGGGTCCAAATTGATGGAAGATTAGAGCTTCGCAGCAGTCAGCACGCCCAGACCCATTTAATAAGCACGGGAGTGCTTCGAGCCCATGCACGGCCGTGCTTAAGGCCTCGCACGGCCGTGCTCATCTGCGGAAAGCCCAATAATAAAGAGTTTTTAGGGTTTTCAAACCCTATTAAAGGAAGACCTAATGCACCATTGAGGAGATCTTTTTGGAAACACTATTTTTATCTTGGCTTTTGCTCTGGGATACATCTCTCATCTCGTCTCTCTTCCACGGGATCTTTGGCACACTCTTGGCGGGACTTGGAGCTTCAAGCGACCGTACTTGAAGACGGGGAACTCATCACACTCTAGTTTTTCTATTTCTTTTCTTTATGGCTTTATTCATGAATGTTTTAGTTCTTTTTTTTAGCATGAGTAACTAAGTCTATAGCTAGGGCTATGGAAACTATTGTTTACGAATTTATGGGATTTTGATGTTTGAATCTTAATTTGATTTCCGTTATGTGATTAGATTTTATCCTATTGCACTTCTTTCTTAATCCTAATTATTTATATCGTCAGGCGACCGTACCTCGATTAATTAATAGATCTATAGGGTAAAAAGAGACAAAGGATTAGGTGGACCAAACCAATCTTTCTCTTCTAATCGTTATTAAATTAACATATTCATAGGTTCCTTAAGCTTTCTCAAATTAATGTCTTGCATGACTATTGGGGATATTAATTTAGAGAAAAGAATATTAATATTGCATGACTATTGGGTATTCATAGTATTCGTATGAATGATTGGTAATCACAAGGAAATCAGATTTAGAGTTAAACAGAAAAATAACATAAAGGATTGAATGAGAAAACCCATATGCCCTAGGTTCCTCTCTGATAAGTTCAACCAAGACGTGCATTGTATTCCTTACTCTTAGTTTTATAATTGATTTTATAAATTCTTATTTTTATTTAATTTTGTATCTTTGAAGCTTAAACAATTGAATTAGGAAATTCTTAGTAATTAAAAAATAATCCTTGTGGGACGATATTTTGGGAACTTAATTTAAGAACCCTTTATTACTTCTCGATGGGTACACTTGCCCTTCGAACAGAAATATTGAAAAATCAGTTTGATGATTGAATTCTTGTCAATATGATTTTTCTCTTTCCCTTTTGTTTGATTTGATTTTCTTGAGGACAAGTAAAATTCTAAGTTTGGGGTGGTGATAAATCCATATTTTACCATGTTTTTAGCATAGTTTTTGGTTAATAATTAGGAAAATAGTTCTAAAAATAACTTGAAAAGATCACAAAAATAAAATAATTAGTATAAATTGTTGTTTTATTAAAATATTAAAAATTGTTTAGATTTTTGTAGGAGTTCATGCAAAAAATGGAAAGTTGTTAAAAGTGCTTAAAGGAAGGATCAAAAGCTGAAATTAAAGAAGAAAAGTCAAAGAATCAAGCTTGAAGAAATCCTAAGAGCTGGGCGTTAAAACTCTAAGTGATTGGCGTTTGAACGTGGAAAGAAGAAAATACAGCACTGTGTCTACATGGCTACTTTGAGTGATGTGTGTTAACACTCTAGCAACTGTAACTGGATAACTGCCATTGCGTTGAAACCCATATCACTCGGAGCTTTGGCACGCAACAGAGAGTGGCAACTCATAACAGATGGCGTAGTAACGCAGAACTGAGCATATGGAAGAAGCGTTCATTGAAGTGTTGTGCATTGAAATGCACATCAATTGGAGCCTTGGGGTGCAACTGAGAGTTGCAACTCACACCACTTACAGGTTGCGCGCCTTCACTCCAGCCACTGCGCTTTTTGGCGCAAAACTCTGCAATTTTTATAACTTCTTTTTCTCGCCAATTCTGGACGTTTGGAGCTTTTGTATCACTTTTAGAAGATTCCAGAATACTTGGGGATAACTAAATTTCAGAATTCTAAGGGTTGAGTTGAAGAATTAGAGGAACTCTATAAATAGGAATTAGAAACTTAGAAAAAGGGCTTTTTGGTGTTCAGTTGTAACCATTTTAACTTCCAAGGGGAGTCAGCGGGAGAAGAGAGGAACGACTTTTGTTCTTTTTTGCTAGAGGAATCTGGGGGAAGACGAAGTTATGGAGATGGTTCTTTGTTTTTCATCTTCTTTTCTTCTTTCTTCTCTCCATTTCATTGTAATGTGTTTCTAACTCTTTTTGTTAGGGATTTATGGATCTAGAATTGATATATTGATTTCGTTTTGACTCTGAACTTTGAGTATTTGATTTGATTGAGAGATTAATTCTGTGTTTACTTGATCTTTGAATGGAAGTTCAATTGATTAATCAAAAAGTAACCTTCACTAATGGAAATTAGGTTTGTTACTTGGATCTGAATTAAACTCATTATTCAAGTAAGAGATCGTGCTTAGTAAAGCACTTCTGAACTAAATTCCAAACAAACGGACTACACGAACATATCATTAACACCTAAAATTAGCCAAATGTATTTTTCATAATAATTCAATGTCAATCAATCAGAAGAATCATACTAAAACACATACATAAAGTACTCTCATGGTTACAAAATAATTATTATGCTAAAAATAACAAAATAGAGCCCTCCTTACCTTAAGATGAAGTTTTGAAAGAGATTTTGTGAAGGGTTTTAGGTGAAAGGACCAAGATCTTCCTAGATATCACAAAAGAGAACATTTTGAGAAAGGAGAAACCTAGAAAACACCCAAAAAAAGAAAACAAAGCTCCAAGAACTTACTTGGAGTTTATTGATGAAGTTCCCAAGTTTGGATTTGAAAGAAAGTTGAGGTTTTGGAGAGATTTTCTAAGAAGAGAGGGTTAGGGGTCAAGAGAACAAGGGAGAGCTCGAAACTTGGATTGTAATCCAAGTTTTCTAACTTGGAAACCCTTAAATACCCCTAGACTCGCGACATTCTTGCTACAGCGATAAATTCTCACTACAGCAAGCCCTTCTCTCGCTGTAGCGAAAAAATAAGACAAAATTGCACTTTGCTGTCTGTCATTCTAGCTACAGCGAGAGCTCCTCGCTACAACGAGAGCATCCTCGCTACAGCGAGAGAATTCTAGCTACAGCGAGAGAGCATCAAAATGCCTGATTTCTGAATGCTCTTTCGCGCCACAGTGAGATATCCTGCAACCTACATCATTTAAACTCTCTAAAATTCAAATAACTTCACAAATATAACCAACATTCAATGCTATAATAATAAATATAAAAAATGAGGATGTTACATATTCAACTAAGGAAATAATGTGGACCCAGAAATTTTAAAGTCTTCATAAAAGAAAGGACTAAAAAAATCATGAAAACTATACATTATCAAATGACTAGAACATTAAACAAAATAAAGTGTTACTCTTACAACTGCTATTGCACTGAAAGTAAACTGACTAGCAAATGTACTAGTGTTGTTGTAGCAAGTTATAAAAAAATCTTAGAATCAAATTGAGTTCCAAGTATCTTCCTCAGGGAATAAAGTTCTCAATTACCACTTCACAAGATCACAATTAGTTGAGCTTTACAAATTTTAGATGGATTTGGTATGAATGTATCAAAAATGAAATTAGAAAGTAAAACAGAATGGTTAGTACAAAAGTATATAGTAAACAGATGTAGAAAAAGTAATTAGGAAATTGTTTCACCAAAACTTCAACATTGAATCAATAAAGTTCTTAACTTTCAAGCATTTAGATGGAAAGACAATCAGTTTCACGTTATATTAATCAAAGGACAATCCCTTGCCTCAATGAATCTAGCATCTAATCAAATCACTCTAATCCCTTAGATCTAATCCAATCAAATGCTGCATTAAGTTTGAGAAACCAAAAGATTGCAAGATTAAGATATCTTATCCCTAAGAAACCAATAACCTTGGCAATTAATTCAGATCTGAGAAACAAATTCAATTCCCATTGATAAGAGTTCCTCTATGATTAGTTGATCAAATTTCCATTCAATCACTACTTTAACAGCAGAATCAATCACTCAATCCAATCCAAAACTCAAAGTTCAGATCCAAAATCAATTCAACATTTCTATTTCAGATTCACAATTCCTAACCACAAAGAATTTAAGCAAACATTACAAAAAGAGAAGAGAAGAGAAGAGAAGAAGAGAATGAACAAAGAAGAAACATCTTCAAGCTAATCTCCAATCTGATCCCTCAAGAAATGAAGCTTGGTGTTCGTCCTCATTCTCCCTCTCTGACTCTCTCAACAACAAAAACAAATGGAAAATGAAAAATGAACAAAAACTTCCTAAATTCCTGACCTAACTTCCTTTTATAGAATTCTCGCTCTATTGGCGTGATCACTTTTTCCAGCAATAGTAATCACGCAGAGGATAATTCTTCATTTCCAATTGCGCGTGATCACTTTTGCTGGTGATAGTAGCCACGCGCTTCAAAGTGTTCACTTGTATTGAAAATAGTAGCCACGCAGAAGCTTCCCTTACTAATGTCATGCGCGTGTTCACTTCTACTAGAAATAGTGAACACGCAGAGGCTACCTTTTTGCGCGTGTTCACTTTTGTGGATAATAGTGAACACGCGCAACAACTCTTCTTGGAGGTCTCTTTTGAACGCTCACTTTTTCCAGAAACAGTGATTACGCAGAAGCTCTTCTCATTGCAACTTCTCTGGAACGATCACTTTTGCCAGCAAAAGTGATTACGCAGAAGCTCTTCTCCATTTTATGGTTCTGGAGTGATCACTTTCACCAGTGAAAGTGATCACTCAGAGGCTGTTCTTCAATTATCAACTTCTTTCCTCCAATTTTTGCTACTTTTCTTCTATTTTTCCTTTGATCATCCAATTCTCATGAACTTAGCTCAAAATTCCCTACAAAAGCATACTTGAAATGTCACTTTTTACATAGAAAATCAATAAATTTTAAAATAACTATGTTTAAAAGTGACATGCAACATTTTATTATTTTTTTAAGGGTTTTCTACTATTTCTAGCATGTTTTCTTTATTAATTGCACTAAAAACTATTGTAAAATACTAGTAAAATATGGATTCATCACAAAGTAATAACAAAAAATTGCAAACAGAAAAACAAGGCATTCATAACTTCATCACAAAGTAATAACAGAAAGTTCAACATATTGCAACACACCCAAGGACCATTTGTTGGTGCAAAAATAGAAAAAAAAAAGGACACTTTTATGCCGTACACAGCAAGCATAAAAATACAAATTATCACCCTTTTCATGACATGGAAATGCACCTAGAATTTAAAATGGGACTAACGTGCTAGCAAAAACCCAAAAAAAACATAGAAATAAAAGTGAAATTATGAGGATAAAATGCACAACACACAAATGCAAGAACAGAGAAGAAGAGGGAAGAAGAAGTGCACTAAAAATAGATCAAGTGCAAAATAACGTACCTTTGTGATGCTCCAAACTTTTGATTTTAAGGTTCAGAAGAAGAAATAGAGTGCGTAGTGAGATACATGGGTGGAGAGGATTAGAAAAAGCAAATTTATTTGAGTGGGTGTGCTTGGTTAGTGATGGGGCATTAAGAGAGAATTGTAGAGATGTGGTGAGTAATTGCACAAGTTATTGCCAACCTCCAGGCTTCCTTTTTTTTTTTTTTTTTCAAAATATGAAACTAAAATTTAAAATTATTATTATTATTATTATTATTATTATAACAATATAATATTATTATAATAATATTTTTTTGTTTAATATATATATATATTTAGATTTTTTTTAATTACTAATAAAAAGCTATTATGACAAATAACTAAATATTAAACCTGTTGGATCTTGTTTCTTCTTTATGGACGCTTAAACTCTTTAGCAAGGGAGGATAAATCAGAGCAAGGGCAAACATGTGAAGAGGAAATACCGTATCAAGGCAGCCATAGACGTAAAGTATGCCTGCTGCCCAAATTGTATTTGCTGCAACAAAATGGCAGCACTTTTCTGGCCTGCAAAACATTAGTTTAACAATAAATAACAAAATAAATAAATAAATAATGGTTGTTGGATGACTGGGTTGAGTCCTGTCCCAAACTCTAACTTGTGCAACTTAGGAAACTCTTTTTTTTGTTATTACTTGCTCCCTCAACACTCTCAATAACTCCTCTTCATCTAACTGTGATAGGATGTTGTTTCTTATCGCCGAAAGTTTTTCCTTCTCCCCCAGAAAAGCATATTTTAAGTGTGAGGGAAGAGGTTTCAACTCAAGCCTTTGTGATTCTTCCACTCTTCCTCCTTCCAATGATTCTCTTATTGAACTTTTCTGCAAAATTGGTTGAGCCTCAAGTTGTTGCATGCACTCTTGCATTTCTTCATCACTCTCCTCATCAATTTTCATAATTACATTGGCTACCACCTTTTCTAATGGATCTGCAGAAGTGTTCTGCTTCAAAGTTGCTACTACAATAAGTGAATCCACTGTATCAATTCTAAAGCAAGTATCCTTGTCATCTTGGTGTTGCACATCAATCAAAGCCCTTCCAGTGGCTAGAAATGACCTTCCTAGGATCACAAACACCTCAGAATCTTCATCCATGTCCAAGATAATAAGGTCTACTGGAAAAATCAGTTTGTCCACCTTCACCAACACATCCTTCATTACACCATATGGATACTTGGTGGACCGGTCAGCTAGTTAGAAAGTCATTCTTGTACTTTTAACTTCCCCCACTCCCAATTTCTTTAGAATAGAGAGCGACATCAAGTTGATGTTGGCTCCTAAGTCGCATAGAGCCTTTCCAATGGTCACATTCCCTATAGTGTAAGGGATTGTGAAGCTTCCCAGATCTTTCAACTTTGGAGGCAACTTTTGCTGCAATATGGCACTATATTCCTCAGTAAGAGTGATTGTAGCATCGTCCTTCAATTTCCTCTTTTTTGAAAGTAAGTCCTTCATGAACTTGGCATACAAAGGCATATGCTCTAATGCTTCTGCAAATGGTATATTTATGTGCAGCTTTCTGAAAATGTCCAAGAATTTGGAAATTGCTCTTCCTTTCCTTTGTTTTTGGGAATGTATGGATATGGCAACTTAACATAGGGAGGGGGAATTTGAAGCTTACACGAGTCTTCTAAGATCTGTTTCTTGGTTCTGTTCTAGTATGCCTCATCCACCACCAACTTTTGCTTAGGGCTAACTTCCTCTTCTGGTTTTTCTTGTTCAAGCTCACTCTCCCTTTTTCTATTTTCTGTAGTATCTTTGGCCTATCTAAAACTTGAGTTTCCCTCCTTCTCATCTTGTTTTTTCTTAAGCTGTGGTTCCACTATCTTGCCACTTCTGGTGATGATGGCTTGGCAATATTCTCTTGGATTTTCCACTGTATTCCCAGAGAATGTGGCTTGACCTAGTTCACTGATTTTTTTTTATAATCTGCCCCATTTGGTTTTCCAAATTTTTCATGGAAGCTTCTTGGTTGGCCATCCTAGCACACGTGTCTTGCATAAACAAGTTGGTGGTCTGCTGATAAGTCTGTAATTAGGCCCTCTTTTACAGCCCATATATTCATATTTGACCTTTATTTTATTTTGGTTTTACACTAATTTATTTATTAATTATGCAATTTGGTATAAAGATGCCGCAAGTATACTTTGGGTGTGTTTTGGGCCCAAATTGATAGAAAATTAGAGCTTCGCAGCAGTTAGCACGCCTAGACCTTTTCAACAAGCACGGAGGTGCTACAAGTTCATAGGTTCCTTAAGTTTTCTTAAATTGATGTCTTGCATGACCATTAGGGATGTTAATGTAGAGAAAAGAATATTAATATTGCATGACCATTGGGTATTAATAGTGTTTGTATGAATGATTGGTAATCAAAAGGTAATCGGATTTGGAGTTAAACAGAAAAATAACATAAAGGATTGAATGAGAAAACCCATATCTCCTAGGTTCCTCTTTAATAAGTTTAACTAAGACGTGCATTGTATTCCTTGCTCTTACTTTATAATTAATTTTATACATTCTTGTTTTAATTAATCTCATATCTTTGAAGCTTAAACAATTGAATTAGAAAATTCTTAGTAATTGGAAAACAATCCTTGTGGGACGATATTTTAGGAACTTAATTTAAGAACCTTTTATTACTTCTCGACACTTGCCCTCCAAACATCTGTGTTAATTGAAAAATTGTCTTCTCAAGGGTAGATACTTGATTTGGAACTTGGGGCTGTGGGGACCGTTGCATGGCTCCAAAATTCTAAAAATTTTGTTGTCGACAATGTCCACTCTGTTGGAATTGCTTGTTGCTGGACTGTCGAAATTGAGGTGGAGTTGATTGTCTTGCAACAAAATTCATATTTGGCCTAAGATTCTGCTGATTTGAGGCTGGATATATAGGTTTTTGCTGGAAATTCTACTACTGCTGCCATGGTGCCCTCTGAGGAAAATTATGTTGTTGTCTTGGTATGTTGTTCATGTAGCTCACTTGTTTAGGAAAATGGTGCTGCACAAACTCTTCTCCGTTTTCACTAGTTTCTTCATGATATTCCTCTTGGCTGGTGGAAACTACATAGTGCATTGGTTTGTTACCTTCTAACTTCATGTTTTTAAGTTTCGAATTGAGAGAATTTAGTTGTTGTGACATCAATTTGTTCTGAGCTAGCAATGCATCCAACGTGTTCAGCTTTAGCACACCTCTTTTTGAAGAATTCCTTTCTTTATGATTGTAATTGTTGGATGCCATAACTTCAATAAGTTGGCATGCTTCTTCCAAGGTCTTTTGAGCAAATGAACCTCCAGCTGTTGCATCTGCCATTGTCTTTGTTGCTACATTCAGCCCATCATCAAAAGTTCTCAATTGAAGCCATTCGGGTAGCTCATGATAAGGGCAGCTTCATAAGAGTTCTTTGAATCTATCTCATGCCTTTTACAATGTTTCATGTTCCCTTTGAGAGAAAGCCAGAATTTTTTGCCTCAACTTGGTTGTTGTAGAGGCTGGAAAATACTTTGTCAAAAATTTTCTCTCAAAATCATCCCAAGTAGTGATACTTCCTTTATAACCGGATAGCCTCATCACTCACACCATTCATTCTAATCATTCCACAAATGGTCAAAAAATTCTGAATATGCAGTGGGGATCTCCAGAAGGATGTCCAACAAATTGCTCTTGCTGGACCACTCTCATAAGGTCAAGTCATCTCAAAGTTGTTTGCTTGAATGGGAGGTCGAACAATGGAGGTGGGGTTTCCTCTCGGTCTTTCATGTGCATAATCATCCAAGGTCCTCCATTCTTCACTGGGATTTCCTGCCATTTCTGTAGAATTCTATTCTTGTGGGTCTTCTTCTTTTTCATTTTTTGAAGTTTGTCCATTCTTTTTTTTTCTTTTTCTTGAAATTAATAATTGGCTGATCAAGTTCTGGAGATGAATCACCCTTTTTGATCTTCTCCTTGCCTCGTATCAACCAATCCAGCTATTGCACTTAGAAATTCCTACGAACACTTAAAACACGGCGGAAATTATTAACCCAAGCTAGCAAATTCTCATTATAATTGATATTCACAATAATCCCCGACAACGGTACTAGAAACTTGATAAACTTTTTGGCAAGTGTACCAAATCGTTGAAGTAACAAAAGAATATCGTCCATAGGGATTAATGCTAAATACCAAACCACAAGAATGACACCAGTTGGGTCACCAAAAACAGAGTAGAAATAGAATGAAAATTAATTAAGTCCAGAATTATAAAAACTAAATTAAAATGTTGGAATTTAATTGTATAATATGCAGAATGAAAAACTAAATTTGGAAACACAAAGTAAACTAACTGCAAAATGTAAATACTGTGATTATCGAGATTGGGTTTGATAATAATTTCAAGTAGGTTGAGTTCATAATCCCTTATCCCTTTCCCTTTGCATACAAATAAATTTATAACTCAAAATACAACTGCATCTAATGGTCAAATTTTCTAAAGTACCCAACCTCAATTCCTTGGTAATTGGTTCTAAAATGAAAGTAGTGTCCTAATTCCTTAGATACAACTAAAGACATTCAGCATTAAGTATTAAATCCATTGACCACATCATCATAAATTTCTATTCCTAGGTAATTTATAATGAGCAAATTAATCCCAGTCCAAGAAAGCTTACTACTTTCCAGTAATAAACTTCTTTTCATCAACCACATTCATGTAAAACAAGGAAGCATTACGTTCAGAATCAAGATGTTAGATTAAAGCATGTATCTTGAGCTATATCCAATGTAAGTTCATTGCAAAGGGCAAAGGTATAAACTAATCCTCACTCCACCCCAAAGATATCTAGCTAGACATAATCCAGGGAGATAATATAAAACTGAAATATATTGCAAATACTGAATTCATGCTTACAGAAGAGCTTACAGCAATAGATGAAATGAGAAAGTTACTGTTCCATTACATAAATTAGAGAAAATAAGATGAAATCCAAGTTCCCATAAGAATCCTCTAGCAAAGATGTAAAGAGAATACCCTAGCTACTATATTCTATGTAAGCTGTATGTAAAACCTAGGTTTCTACACTCTGGAATCATAAAAGACAAAAAAAAGTAAAAGATGCTTCTTTTTAGAATTTTTTTGCTTTTATATGCTCGGTCAGCACGTGTCTCCACAATCAGGAATCCGTATCCCCACAAATGAGTCTTATAGCATTCATCTTTAGTTCTTTAAGTCCAATTGCAAATTTCTTTCTAATCCCTTTAAAATAAAATTGCCAGCCATCAGAATATGAGTGATTCATGAATTTTCCAACAAATACAATATTCCATTGAATTTATCAATTAATTGCATAAACTTATAATTTAAATTCAATGAAATATGCCTAAAAACCTTTAATTTTCTAGATGAGTTAGTGACTCATCAGTCCACCTAATTTTTTTGGTCTCGTTTTACTCTATAGATCTATTAACTAATTGAGGTATGATCGCCTAAGGATATAATTAATTAGGATTATAATTAGACATAATAGGACAAAAGCTAATCATGAACATAAATCAAATATAGATTCAAAATTCAAAATCCCATAAATTTATGAACAATAGTTCTCATAGCCCTAGATATGGACTTAGTTACTCATGCTAAATGAAAGAATTAAAATAATCATAAGTAAATCCATAATCAAAAGAAATAGCAAACAAGAGTGTGAGATGAGTTTCCGATTTTCAAGTACGGTCGCTCAAAGCTCTAAGTCCTACCAAGAGAATGCCAAAGATCCTGGACAAGAGAAATGAGATGAGAAGTGTATAAGAAAGGGAAGAAAGTATGTAGAGAAGTGAAGTGTCCCAAGTGTGGAGCATAAGGCTTCTTTATATAGACTTTGCCTTGAGTTTCTAATTGATTGAGCTCTATCTTTTCAAATCAGTTTCACCCACAATCAAAATCTTAACTGAAAAATGCTCTAAATCTTTATCTAAGTTTAAATTTTAAATTCAAAATTCAAACTCAAATTAACATAGTACAACAAGGACTAAAAGTATCTAATTTTTCTCCAGAATATCTATATATTGCACTAATAATAACTTCTAGCTAAACTGCAACAATTAATAACATAACTAGTGTAAATATATAGAAAATAAGGTTTAAGTGTATAAATATAAGTCATAAAATATATTAAAATATGAACTTATTATATTTTGATGATTTATATATAGTTATCCATTTTTGCAGATGTTGGTTGTTTCATTCTGTTTTTAATGTTTGATTCTAATTTAAGTGATAGTATTTTGATTTAAAATCTAAGGTATATCTGGCAAGCAAGTCTTAGAACTGGACTGAATAAAACTTACTCAATGTATTGTGATGTTAAGAATAAGTTTCAATATATCGATTGCTTTTTAATCATATTTTTAGTGCTAGAATATTCATTGAATATATGAGAAATCATTGTTTATTAGATACTCTTTGGAACCTTATATTTGAGTAACCGATATAAAGAAATATTAAGAGAGTGCATCTACTTCTATAGAACAATTTCTAGTTATTTATTCATCAAAATATGGAAGATGACGAATTATGAAATTTTAGTCAAATTCAATTTTTGAATATCTGAATTTCTTAACCAATGAATATTTACGAAAACATTAAACTTTTTTCTGTTTGGAGTTTTAGTTAGGATAATAGAGATTATAATTATATCTATCAATCCCGATGAATACGACAACCCATACTAGAATAAAATGAAAGCTTGATAGGTTTGCCAAGATCTTAATAATATTATCATTCTAAAATTTTGTCCAATAGGAGAGAAACTTTTTTTTTTAAGAAAATAATAAAGTGACCAAAAATATTTTAGATAAAGAAATTATTTTAAAAAATATTATCTTAAAAATGTTAGAAAAATAAATAAGCCTACTCAAAGCATTGAGAGAAAATAAAGAAAGTGTGATAAGTATGTATTTTGACATACTTTTATAGCTTACTTTTTATATATTTAATCCTCATTTGAATGATATTTGCACTGACTATTTTGTTAATCATTACACGTTAGCATGATATATATGATATGTAAAACAATTTATGTCAAGTATTTTAATAAACTTACACATCAATAATGCCTTTTAAATATCTTTTAGGTTTATTTCATAACAAGCAAAAGAAGATAACTTTATTTGTCTCAGATAAAGTATCAACAATTGTGAGTTGTACCGACCCAAAATACTAACATAGTCAAATATGTCTCTGATACTTTATTTTCAGAAAACACCAAAATCTGAGACTTTTTTTTTTTTTGTAAAGAGAGTTAACATGCACAAATTATTGCATTCGACATTCCCTTTTTCACATGGAGGTTCATTACCTCAAATCATAATTATATCATAATAATATAACATCAACATCTCGACATCACTGTATAATTCCATACGATAAAGTAGTGAAATAGTTAGCAACATAATCCAAAGTACTCGAATAAAACCACATAGTTGGAGGCATATAAAATAAAGTAATCTGACTCCCTAAGAGCAGTTCCCCTAATACAAAATCATTTCATCACCCAATCTCACAAAATATGGAGCATAATCTCTTATCGAGTCAGATTCCTCGGAAGAGGTAGGGGAAGAAGATGTGGCAGCAATAGAAGGCTCTCCATCACTATCATCAATCCAACCAGCAGTGCGAGGAGGCGAACGAGAGGTGGCAAAAGGTGAATGAGGAGGTGGATAGGTAGGAGGTGGAGAGGAAGGTCTAGCCTCACACCTAACTGAGGATTTCACCACATGGACATCCTTCTCAACAGGTGCAGGTGTGGTCACAGGGGTAGGTGTATGGGGATTAACAAAGGTGGGTGATAGAGAAATGGGTGGAGCAGGTTAAGGTAACTGCGGGTCTCCAGGGGGTGCAGAAAAGATGATCTCAACAGGGGTATCAGCTACATACTCAGTGATCTATGAGCCTCCACTATACTTCCCATTAACGACGAGTGCGAAGCCACGGAAGATACTCTGATGGGTCGCGGCGTCGAACTCCCACATGTCTTCCTCACACGGAAGGGCCATCACCCTCGTGCTGTGCCTCGCCATCTATAATATATAGAAAAGGGATACAAACAACACAAATCCAAGGGGTGAGTTCTCCAAACACAAACATCATATAATTGTCATACCCCAAGGAAGGCGGCATTTCAAGCGCAGCAAATCAATCACCACAATTCATAGCAGTCTCAGAATAATCAGGGCATTCCATCATCATAGGACATATAGATATATATGGAAGAAATCGAACGAATACTCAATACTAGCACTCACAAGCAATTCCATAATCACAACCAATTCACTACCTAACAGTAATGCATATGATGCATGGATGCAAGTTTCAGCCTCACAGAGGTATTCTCTCATGTTTCAATAATGTGCATATAAATGCATAGGGACCCCATCCTCTATGACTGGCGACTCTCCCAGTTGTTACCATAGAGTTCAACAATTGAGTCGGAAAGGCGATCGGAGGACTTCATTCCCTGCATTGTTCTGCACAACAGTATAAAATTTATACATATATCGGATGCGCTCAGCATCAAAGAACACCAATGGTGTTTGGCCCCTCAGTGGGTCTCTTCGGGAATGGACCTCGACGACCATAGAATGCGCAGTCCTTGTCGGGTTTGGCTAAGGTCTGCAGGTGGATCATGACTCGGCCACAGGCGCGCCTCTTACCTGTTACCACTTGAGTCTCCAGATCCCCTTTCACCACCCCCTGTAGGTCAATCTCGGGACCGACCCAACGACACCTTCAAGCTGTGCGGTTGTAAGTGCCTTCGAGTCGTTTCAAGCAATGAAATGATGCATGAGGTGGCATCTTTAGTCTTATTCAATAGTTTTCTCATTTTATCAAAATTAGCACAGCAGCATAGCATCGAATAAAATAGAACGGTGCACAACACAAGCCAATGGCTTAGCAAACATGGATAGGTTCCATGAGCCTCATTAATCACATGGATAGATTCCATGGTATTTCAAACATTCTCGTGGATAGATTCCACAATCACAGTCATTCAAGTGCAGTAAAATACATTCCAATGTGGCAATCCATTCAATCCATTACTTATCATTCGAATCGAGTCTCACTTTTTACTTTGACATTCTCGCTATTCAAGGTTCACCCTAAATGATTCCCCAATTGAATTAACCTCTAGCTCCATCTAAGTTTCCAATAATTTTCACTAAGTTCCACACTCACTTGGTTTCTTATCTCGGTTGTTCACTCTCCAATTAAGAAATTCCAACCAAACTTAAGCTCCCTCTAATCCTTTAATTAATTAGACTAATCCATATAAATTTTAAGTATTTTACCTCTCAGTTTTTCACACTCAATCAAGGAGAATTGGTCAATCTTAGCTCCTTCTAATCCTTTAAACAATTCAAGCAAACTCACAACACTCTTAATCATCTCTCTTGGTTCTTCTTTCTTTCCTCACAATTCATACACTCCACTAACCATTCCACATTCTCGGTTTCATTACATAATTCACCTCATCCATTCATCAAGCCACAATTCAATCCCATTTCCAAGCCCCAAGGGCACAAGTTCATTATCATCACAGCACTTTTAATGTCAAGGTTGCACTTTTTCCACATTCATCAAATTTATCAAGATTTCATTCCATTGAGATGCAATGATGCATGATTGAACTATTAGGTGAGTTCATGGCACATTCATGACTCTTAGCACGCAATTCATATAATTTTCAGCCATGTATTAAACCATACAACCACTATTTCACTAACACATTTCAGCACACATGTCACTATTTTTCACGTAAGAAATACCAAGCATAGCTAGTAATATTTTCATATCATGCACACTTTTTCCAGCACCTCACACATAGGTAGAAATCAAAGTTTTCACATATCCTTGCCATGATAACACTTCACATCATACAGAAAAATGCACACCAACAAAACACAATTTCTTACCATGATTTTCCCAAACGTCTCTTTACACACATCAAGTAAACTTTCCTAAATTTCAGCCAAGTAAAAGTCTCTTTCTCCTTTGATCAAAACCTTATTTTAACTAAGGCATATAAGGAAATTTTTTATAAAAAGTTTTGGAATAATCTAGCCATTCCAAGGATTAAAAATCGAGGCAAGCAAGGCCAAGTTTCGGTAACACATTTTCATAAGACACTTGCCTTATGTTCACACATCATTTCCAAAGGTAATCACACCAAATTACAAGAGATAATCCACCTTTTGCTTAAAAAATAGCGTTCTGTCCAGCCCCTAAATACCATTAAATTCCTCTAAATTTCTACACTTACACACTTTAGAATGAACATGCAGTCACTTCCTAACATCATCCAAGTACCAATTTCATTAGATATGGAATTCAAGGAGAAAAACACAAGGATCAAGGTTCAAATAGCCATGCAAGGTCGCGACTTTACTATTCCAAAGAAAGAGTACATTTTAAACAAGAATGCAAGCACAAAGAGACCAAAACCGAGGCATCCACTATATGAAATCAACGTGCAAGGCCAACAAATGGAAACTTTTTGAAGATCTAACACATGCAAGAGGAAAAATCAAGACTTTCCAAATGGAAAACAACATGCAAGGGTTGCCATGGACGCACACACTTTCGAATCACCATTTCAAGTATTGGAAGCATTCTAAATAAAATTTCAGCAAGGTACAAGTCAAAAACCGAGACAAGGTTCAAAGAGAAATGGGCATGCAATCATAAAAATCGTAACTTTTAAGGGTAAATTTACATGCAAGGGTAAAGACTAGGACTTTGAGGCAAGAAAATTCCAAAACCATCATGCAAGGATTCATTCACATCACCAAAGATTTCCAAGAGGCAAAGTATAGAGCTTTCATGGTACAATCACGAAAAACACAAAGAAAATGGCAAATAAATTGAAGCAAGGTGAGAACTCCTCCTTGCCTTGTTTTGGATGTGAAAAATGGATGAAGAAAAGGCTTGAACTCCAAGATCTTCAAGTGCAAAGCTGAATCCGAGAAAAGGTTGCACCAAAGACTCCAAAATTCTCCACCAAAAATGTCCTTTGAAACCACCAAACTCAAGGGAATGAAAAGATGAACTCTTGGACAAAACTCCCAACGCTTGAACGAAAAAGAAAGGGAAAGGAATCTCGCCTTACCTTGAGAGATTTGCACGAAAATGGAGGAACTTGGAAGGGTTGGTCCTCTCGGTTTTTGCCTTGAGAAAAGGAAGGGAAAAGAGTGCTTGAGAGGATGGTGGCTCTCGGCTTAGTGTTTGAGAGAATGGGTGAAATTGAGAGAAAGTTGCATGTGTTTGGTGGTGTGATGGATGCAAAGTGAGGAAGAAGTGCTCACGGTTTTGGGTGGCCAATTGGGTTATCTTTGCTTGCTGAAATTGGTTTAGTGTGCTTCTAAATTTGCATGTTTCCCATGGTGCAAAAGTGGACGTGAAGGGTGAGGGGTCCAAGGGAATATTAGGTGCAAAATTTCAAGGAGAATAGTAATTTAGGGACTTGTGAATATTTGAAACCATCCTCACGGATTCTAGCTCCCAAAAGCAAGGAGAAATGTGTTAATTTTGTGTGCAAAGTGACAAGAATCAAGCATGGAATTTTCAGCCAGCCAATGAAAACTAGGGATAGGATTCCATGAAGCTATGCACACGATTTTAACAAAATAAGGTTGAATGAACAAATTCGGCAAGAAACAAGTGTGGAATTTTTGGCTACCAAAAATGGAAATTGGCCTAGGTTAGTACAAGATCACGCACGCAGTTCAAGGGTTCAAACTTTTAGGTTGCATGGATTTTCTAAAACTAAGATTGCATGCAATGTGATTGGTCGTCATAAATGCGACGAGACTTGGTACAAATTCCGAAAAAGGTAAAATTTATAATGGCAGCTCCTCAAAAAACACCAAAGGAGGTTCAAAATTTAAGGCGTCCTCGAATCGGGAAACGAGGATACTTGCATGAAATGTAATTGGCCGGAACTAGATTTTGGAAGATTCGGGTAATCACGATGTTCTCGCTTAAGGGAACAAAATCGGGTGCATGAATTTTGATTGGTCGGCACTAAATCCGAGGAGGTCTAATGCATTAATTGCGACGGCTAAGTAATGATTAAAGTAAAAAGGTGGCTAAGCAATCATTACTAAATCTAGGAAATGATTAATGAATCTCACGTCTTTTTAGGCAAAAAGTGACTTTTTGGAAAAGTAAAAAGTAAAGATACTTTTTGGCACAATTTTTGAGGCACTTTCTCAAAATTCACAAGGAACAAGATTAGGGATTTTTGGACGATGTCGGGACTGAGTATCATGCATGCAGTCATTCTAAAATGCAGGGCTCTCTACGAATTAAGACGATCGATTCGAGTCTAATATCTAACTATTTATTCTGACAGTGGCAGGTCGGAACTGCGAGAAATTCACGACTCTATCAGATAACAATTAGGCTACGAAAATCGGGGCGTTACATGAGTGACTTTTACAACTTGATTTGACTATTAGAAAAAGTAAAACTAAATTTATGAAAAGCTAACAAGGACAAACTTACCCATAATAATGTGGTGCAAGGTAACACTCCTTTCCACCTTCACACAACCTTGTCATGTAGGCATGAATAGCTTTAAGCTTGTTCCATGTGCTCTAAATGTGAGTAGAGACAAAGAATCCATCCAAATAAGCTATTTATTTTGAAGTGGAAAGGCAATGTAGAAACCTACATAATGGATATATAAGATTATTAAGTGTTAATGCTTTAACATTTAATTGACTAATTCCTAAAAACTAATGAAGTTGCATTAATCACACTTGAGGTATTGAAATGCAAAACATCTCTCCACTCATTATAAGCTTCATAATATCCTTGTGTCAAATACAATGGAATTAGATTTTCCTTGCCTATAATTTCAACATCCAATTCTAGCTACGAAAGTTGTTTTCCTAGGTTTATCGTCAATATACACAAGCATTCAAATACATCAATATCTGATTATTTTAACTCATGTAGAGTATCTTTTGCAGTTTTACTAAATATAAAATAATATTAACAATACATATTAAATTAAAAATAATGGAGAGGTAATACATTATTCAAAGAAAGTGTACTAGATCAATAGAAAATTGAACAAATCATCTGAAATTTTAGAAGCATTTCACAATAATCTCTAAGCACACAACTTGAAAGTGGTATAATGTACCACAACTAAGCATGAACTTAGAAACAATGCAAAGTTTAAGGAATCAAAATTTCATCAACTATATTAGACAATAATTATAAAATAATTTATAATGAAAATGTTTGTTCCCAAACTTTTCAATTTGGAAAATTCAAGATACAATATAACAACAAGATGAACAAAGTATTATATTAAATTTTGAATGAGAAACTTAGGTTTTACACAAGAATGACATAAAAATGTAACATGTCTTCAATCAATGATATCGATTTATTATAACTCATTCAAGATTACATTTATCATAATTGAATAAATCAACTAGGATATGACAAATTAGAATTCAACTAGGAAGCATATTAAGTCAACTACAAGTCCAAACTCAACATTTAGTCAATAGAGTTATACATTATGCAAACCAAATAAAAGCAAAGGAAACTTGATCGAATAGGCTAGCATATGTGTCTAAAATATCACAGTTCATACTTACAAAATTGTACCAACACAAAGTAATCATTAAATCCTTTCCATCTTTCTAAATCAATAACAATTTCACAATAACTGAATTACAAAGTCCATGTGTGCTTAGTCAACATTCCAAGAAGCTTAATATGTTTTTCTTCTTGCAATTGTCACAAAAAATCAATAAGGAAGACATTTCACCCTTTCTTTTTAAAGGTTTAATACCTTTTAGTCACATAGTCACCAAAACACTTATACCCTACCAAGATTTTTTAACCAAATACAAGCAATTTTCAAACCATTACTTAGACAAGCAATTTCATAAATTAAGGGTAATATTTTACTAAAACTTAACCTACTTTCCATCCTAATATTTACTAACAGTACCAACTTGTTCTTTGTAAATTATTCAAGCTTGTACAACACATATGGTTGACTAAACAACATGCTATATCATTATACATAGTTCAGAAACTACTAATAACAAAAAAAAAAAAAAAACAAAGTATCCACAGTTTAGAAACAATATAAATGTCTCCACACCTTTAAGGTAAGGAAAATGATATATTAACATGAAATGTTGACTAGTTTCCTTCAACATAGTAGCAATATTTTTGCTCTAAAAAGTTAAAAACAATGTCAAGATCTTCAAAAATAAATCACATATTAACCAAGAGTGATAATAAATGTATAAGGAAATATAGTAAAATTTATATGAAAAGAGAGTCAATTACATACTAAAAATGAGATTTAAATAAGGAACAATGTTGAAAAAGTTGTGATGAAGAAGAGAAAGTGATTTTGAAACTTGTGAGAGAGAAAAATGAAACTCTAGAATACTCTATGTAAATTGCTTGTGCAAGAAAGGTAATGTTGTATTTCTGAAACGGATAGTGATAAGTAATTTTCTATATTTGTTGATTCTAAAATCAATGTGAAAAACACTTTCTACATCATTTGTATAGTATAATTAATGTATAAATGTCTCACAAAAGTTTTAAAAACCTTTTTGCCTTATTTTTCACATTAATATTTTTAGAATTAATATACAATTTTTTTCATAAATTTTAAAAGGTTATTAATTTTTTTATCAGTTCTTTTATAATTAATATAAAATTACTTTGTAAAATGTAATTTTTTCACCGGTGAAAGAAGTGATATTAATTTTATTGTTTGTTAAAATATTGTAAAATTAATCTTCTTAATAGAAACTTAAAAAGTAACTAATAAATTAGTTAATCTCAATTTCTATATATATTTATTAATTAGTACAAGAGTCAAAATTGGACAGTTAGTCTCACCAAATAACAATAACTTATATATATATATATATATATATATATATATATATATATATATATATAATACTTAGATTACGAGGTAAAAATAAGAGATATATAAAAATAAAAATATAAAGCAATCACCATTGAGCAGACCTAATCAGTCTTCCTTGCAGGTCCATAGCAATTGGTACCCGAATTAGCGGACAAAATTGGAAAATATAGTGAGTTGAACGAATAGAATACAAATATTAAGTACGTATATACCGAAGGATACCAGGATACGATACTAATAATTACAATAATTTTCAGTAAAAAGTTAATGTGCAGATTGACAATATAATACATATTGCATAAAATATAATCAAATTTATAAATTACTTTTTTTATTTTTATTTTTATTAGGAATTGGATTATTATTATTATTACTATTAATGTTGAATCTCATGAATTTTTATTAATTATAAAAGTATAATTGTAGTCAATTTTAGGAAATTAATTTATGACTCATGTGAAATATAATTGTTATTATTTGTATGTGATTTAATAAATTAATTATGAGAAGTTATTCAGAAGTTAATGTCCATTTTCTAAAAGGTCACCACTTTTTCCACTTTCACCACTTTCATAGGAATGTGACCATTTTCTCATTAAAAGTTATAACTTTTAATTTAATCAACTCGATGGAAGATTGGTAATATATATATACAAGGGTTCTGTGTATGCCAATTAATAATTCAAATTTTATTACCATCACTAAAGTGAAATTGAGAAAGAATTAGGAAAGAGATAGATTGAGATTCAGTGAAAAAGTTTCTTCCAGCAAAACGCTAATGGATTCAAATATTTTTGCTTCTGCTATTTTATTTATTTATGAGAATCATGGATTTCAAATCCTTTATCAAGTTTCTATTATGTATCAAAGGTTTGAAAACTGAAACTTACATGTGGTCTCAATGCATCAAGTTGTGAAGTTTTTAATTCTCTATGGATGATTGTTACTTTTCTTAACTAGCATGAACATTAAATTGATTGATAGAATCATATTAAAATCATAAGTGAAATTGACAGTTATAATTTCTATGTAAAAGTTTCATGCTATTTTGATTTTATATTTACTTTTATAAAATCAAAATCAATTATGTTTATATGTTTTTTATAACCGCTAATGAAATTAAGTAGCTTTTATATTTTGTTACATTTCAAAGATAAATGTTATGCTTTTAATGATAATGATTAAATAACATGGAGATTTAAGTATGTATATGCCTAATTTATTAAATATGATCATTTAAAGAGCCTTCATTTTGTTTTTTGTTGAGGTATTCTTATTTTTAAATTAAAAGTATGAAAGATTTGTTAATCACCAAAGTTGTCAAATCTTTAAGTTTATTTAATTCCAAATCATATGACTATATTTCAATTACCTATTATTTTGATGCTATAAATGATATGATAATTTATGGGTAAATTGAAGTTCATTGTTATAAGGCGTTTATGGATCATCCAAAGGTTGATTAGTTGTTCTTATAATCATGAACATAATTGTTGACAGTTTATATGTGCTATTAGTTTTGTTTATATATCCAAAGATAGTAAATTTTTCTAATCAATGCATATGTTTCTGCTAAATAAAGTTATATTTTGTTAGCATCATTATATTTATTATCGTATATGTTGATGTATCGCCCAAAGGAGAACATTAATATATTGACTGTTTAATTAATTTATTATCTGAATCTGTTTTTATGTTAATTTATGACTCAAAGCATTAATGTTAAATTATGTTATTGCAGTATATGTGCCTATTTCTATGCATTCGCAAGCTATGTCTGTTCCAGCCTTTAATGGACTAAATTTTTCTGATTAAAGTGAACAAATCCAATTTCATCCTGAGGTGTTAGATCTTGATTTGGCACTTCGAGTTGAGAAGCATGCTACTATTACTAATGCTAGTAGCAATGATGATAAGATTTATCATAATGATTGGAAAAGATCAAACAGACTTAGCCTGATGTTTATGCGAATAAGTATAGCGAGTAATATAAAATCAGCTCTTCCCAAAACTAAAAGTGCAATACAATTTATGAAATTTGTGGAAGAGTGCTCCCAAACTTCTAACAAGTCTCTTGTTGGGATGTTAATGAGTACTTTGACCACCATAAAGTTTGACGATTCCCATACTATGCATGAGCATGTTATTGAAATGACCAATATTACAGCAAGACTTAAGTCTTTAGGAATGGAAGTGGATGAGAATTTCCTTGTGCAGTTCATTTTAAACTCATTACCTTCTGATTATGGTCCATTCCAAATGAACTATAATACCATGAAAGATAAATGGAATGTGCATGAATTGCACAGTATGTTAGTTCAGGAGGAAATAAGACTAAAGAATCAGAGAATTCATTCCATTAATGTTGTAAGCCAAAGAACTAGTAAGATCTATAAGCCGAAAGTCAAGAAATTTAAGAAGAAAGGACATACTAAAGCTAAACAGGTCATTGATGATGAACAAAAGGAAAGAAAGAAAGATAAATGTCACTTTTGTGATAAAGAGGGACATTATCAGAAAGATTGTCTGAAACGCAAGACATGGTTTGAAAAGAAAGGTACATTTAACCTTTTTGTATGTTATGAACTAAATTTTGCTGAAGTTCCTTCTAATACTTGGTGGCTTGATTCTGGTGCTACAACTCATGTTTCCAATATGATGCAGGGATTCATTAAGATCCAAACCATAAATCCAAATGAGAGCTTTCTATTCATGGGAAACCAAATGAAGATCCCAATTGAAGGCATAGGGACTTATCGTCTTATATTAGATATCGGACGTCATTTTGATCTAATGCAAACTCTCTTTGTATCTTCAATTTCTCATAATTTAATTTCGGTTTCAAAGCTTGATGTTAATGGGTTTACTTTTATGTTTGGACTTGGTTGTTTTAGTTTATTTAAACATAATTCCATTATTGGTTCTGGAATTCTTATGGATAGTTTATATATATTGAAACTTGATGTTGATTTCTCTGAATCTTTGTTTTCCGTTTACCATAATATTGAAAATAAATGTAGCATAATAAATGAAAATTTTGCTTACTTGTGGTATAAACGTTTAGGACATATATCCAAAAAAAGAATAGAAAGATTAGTAAAGGATGAAATTCTTCCGAATTTAGATTTTACTGATCTAAATGTATGTGTGGATTGTATTAAAGAAAAACAAAACAAAACACACAAAGAAAGGAGCCACAAGAAGTATACATCTTCTTGAAATTATACCACTGATATTTGTGGACCTTTTGATGTTAATTCCTTCAATAATGAGTACTTTATCACCTTCATTGATGATTTTTCACGTTATGGTTATATATCTATTTGTTGCATGATAAGTCTCAAGCTGTAAATGCTTTAGAGATTTATATTGAAGAAGTAGAAAGACAATTAGATAAAAATATGAAAATTATTAGGTCTAATCAAGGTGGTGAGTTTTATGGAAGATATGATGAAAATGGACAACATTCAGGTCCATTTGCTAAATTTCTTGAGAAACGTGGTATTTGTGCTTAATACATAATGTTAGGTACACCACAACAAAATGATGTAGCAGAAAGGTGTAATAGAACATTAATGGATATGGCTAGGAGTATGTTAAACAATTCATCTTTACCTAAGTCATTGTAGATGCATGCTTTAAAAACTGCTATGTATGTATTGAATAGGGTTCCTAGTAAGGCAGTTCCAAAGATACCTTTAAAATTGTAGACAGGTAGGAAACCTAGTTTAAGATATTTTTGTATTTTGGGATGTCAGGCAGAAGTAAGAGTTTATAATCCACAAGAAAAGAAAGTGGATGCAAGAACAATCAGAAGTAAGAGTTTATAATCTGTTGTTGGGAGTTTAATATATGCTTAAACATCTACGAGGCCAAATATCAACTTTGCGGTTGGTATGTTGAAGAGATACCAGAGTAATCCAAGATTAAATCATTGGAAAGCTGCAAAGAAAGTCTTAAGATATTTGCATGGAACGAAATATTTCATGCTTACATATAAAAGATCTGATCATCTTGAGGTAATTGGATATTCAGATTCGGATTTTGCTGGCTGTATGGATACAAGAAAGTCTATGTTTAGTTATCTATATTTTTTAGCCGGAGGAGCGTGTTGTTCGCAATCTAACACTAGTAAGTGTGGATTGCAGCAAGTAATGAGTAAAATTAAGATCCAAATATCGTCTCCACAGGGAATTTAGATTTCAAGTACCACTTCATAGAATTATAACCATTTGAGCTTTTCAAAATTGGAAGGAGAGTAGTAACATGTAACAACAGCAAACCAGAACAATTAAAAGTAAAAGTAACTTGCAGAAACAGAACAATGAACAAACAGTTATGTGATAACTGTCAGGCTAGAGATTTATTATTGAGTAATCTATAATATTTTATACTTGTTTAATGTTAATTGAAGGATTAATTGGTATTGCAATAGATTTAGATGGAGTTTGAAATTATTTATAAAAAAAAAAAAAAAAAAAGTGAACAGTACCGTATGAACAGTGTCGGATGAACAGTAAAACCGCTTATGAACAGTGCAAACCGCGTATCAACAGTGAAAACCGTGTATGTACAGTGACTGCTGACGTCATCAGTGACATCATCATGACGTCATTGCTGACGTCACATACGTGTACAGTACGCGTGCACAGTATTTTCCGGCAGAATAGTGTCCTGAACAGTGTTTCCGACATGAACAGTAAGGCGGTGAACAGTGTTTCCGGCGATGAACAGTAAATTTCAAAAATTTTCTATAAAAAGGGGGCTTCACACAAAATTTTCATTTCTTCACCCCTATCCAAGGTTCTCAAAGGTTCTAAGGCCAAAAACTACCATTTCTCTCATACTAAACCTTCCTAAACTTAGATTTCTCGCCAGATCTGAGATCCTACGTCTATTCTGAAGGATTTGAAGTAAGTTTCTTTAAGTTTGAAGCTAGATTTACCGTTCGTTTCTCTTCTTCTTCTCTTTCTCATAGAAGTTCATGGTATTCTTAGGAGAAACTCCGTTCTAAAGCCAAATCTTCGGTGAATCTTGCTATAAAACAAGTAATATTCGGTAGATCTAGTGTGAATCGTCGTTCTGAGGTAAGGGGAGTTTACTTTAACCTATGAAATACGTTTTGAACAGTTTAAATATGCTATTTTAAGATGTTTTGATATGATTTTGTTAGATCTATTGAATGAGAAGAGAATTTCATAATTATATTTTCTATACTTTATTTCAAATAAGTTTGTGATGTAGAATCAATGTTCTCGGTTCCTTATAAAAGGGGTCGTGACATTTTAGTGGTATCAGAGCATGGTCTAGGTAAACCTACGGGGTAAGGTTGTTAGACGTCAGTTGTGCATATTAGACATGTCAATTTTAGCTGTGAATCATATATCATAATTTCTAATCATCAGGTTGTGAGGGGACGAGCTTGATCACCTCGGTTCTCAGACACGACAGATGTAGGAAATCTTGGTATATGATACTGGGGTGAGCTATAGGCGATTCATGCTGCATGAATAAAAGGTTGTTAAGCTAAGCTGTAAATGATTGTTGAGACAAGTGTGTTTGTTATGCTGTGTGAAATGCTGATATGATGTTGTGCTCAATGCTAAATTGATTAAATTGTTATGATATACTAAATATGAATATATCACTATAATCTGAATCTGTGAATATAGTTATGTGATGGTATTGCTGAATGTATTAAATGTTAGTAAACTAAGCTAGTCTATATATATTAGGATGGCTAGACCAAGGAGATCTGCTACAAACCCTCCCCCTCCTGCTGACGTGAACCAAATGGCTCACGCCATGGAGGCCATGGCAGCCACTGTTAGGCAGAGTCTAGATATGATTCAGCAGCAGCAAGCTGCAAACCAAACCGCTGCTGCAGCACAAGCAGCAGCAGCTACTGCCTCAGCTGCACCTCCTCCTGAATACCATGGTTTGTCAGAGTTTAGGAAGAATGATCCCCCTCAATTCATGGGAGTGGATGGACCAGATGCTGCTGAACTCTGGATCAGGGAGATTGAGAAGATCTTCCTAACTATGGGTTGCGCCGAAGAGAGGAAGGTGTTATATGCTACTTATATGCTGACAGGGGATGCAGAGATGTGGTGGCACGGAGCTCGTGCTATGCTGGAAGCCCGAGGTGAAGTCATCACTTGGGCAGTATTTAGAAGTAGTTTTCTGGGAAAGTTTTTCCCTTCCCATGTTCGTGCTGCCAAAGAGCGGGAGTTTCTAAACTTGGTGCAAGGAAACTCATCAGTCTATGAGTATGCAATACAGTTTGAGCGGCTTTACAGATTTTATTCTCACCCGACCTCGGAGGAGTGGAGATGTCAAAGGTTTTCAGACGGGTTGAGAATTGACATAAAGAGGATTCTAATCCCACTTAGGATCACGGAATTTGCTGACTTGGTGGATCAAGCCACCATTATAGAGAGTCTTAATGCAGAGGATGTTGGTGGAGTTAGGAAGGCTCCATCTAGTAGAGCTGCTAGTAGCTATGGTAATGGAAGTAAGGGTGCTAAGAAAGGCCCCTACAGTCGGTCGCTACGCCAACAGCAATCTCGACCATCTCAGTCGAGAGGATCGGCAGCATCAGCCCCGGTGCCAATAAGGACTGCTACTTCTACATTTCAGCCTAGGGGAGCAACTTCTTCCACCCCTAGAGCCTCAGTGCCGCAGATTGTCAAATGTTTCAGATGTGGTGGGCCACACTACCTGAGCCAGTGCCCACAGACTGATGTCAGAGTTTGCTTCTCATGCCAGCAGCCAGGGCATCTTGCTAGGGACTGTCCTACGCCTAGTGGGGCAGTTTCGTCTTCTGCTAGCGCCTTGCACGCTGTGAGACCTAAAGCGACTAGAGCTTCGACGAGAATTAGATCGAGAGCAGAGGGACGTGTATTCACTACTTCTGCATCAGAGGCAGCCCAGGCGACAGATCTCGTTCAGGGGACAGCGGTAGTGGCAGGTACTTCTCTTTCTGTATTGTTTGATTCTGGAGCCACGCACTTTTTTATTGCGGACATTTGTGTGAGAAACTTAGGGTTACCATTGAGTGATCTAGGATGTGAATTGGTAGTATCGACACCTACTTTAAGTTCGATTAAGACTTCAACGGTTTGTGTTAGGTGCCCCATAGTAATTGAGGGACGAAAGTACAAAGTAAACCTTATTTGTATCCCAATGTCAGGGTTAGATGTAATCCTGGGTATGGATTGGCTAACTGCCAATCGTGTGCTAATTGATTGTGGCCGGAGGTGTTTAATCTTTCCTGAGCAACAAGGCTGTGTGGAATTAATTTCTACTCGACAAGTAGAAACATCTTTAGGTGAGGGAGTATCTTGTTTTGTTTTGTTGGGAGTTATGAATGCAGAAGTGGAGCAAAGCCTTCAGTCAATACCAGTAGTACAAGAGTTCCCTGAGATTTTTCCAGAGGATATTCCTGGAATACCTCCACGTAGAGAGGTGGAGTTTTCTATAGATTTGATTCCTGGAGCTGAGCCAGTGTCTGTAGCACCTTACAGAATGGCGCCGAAAGAGTCGATGGAGCTTAAGGAGCAGATCGAGGATCTAATGCGGAAACAGATGATTAGGCCGAGTGTATCACCTTGGGGAGCACCAGTTCTCTTAGTGAAAAAGAAAGACGAAAGTTCTAGATTATGTGTTGATTATCGCAAGTTAAATAAGTTGACAATTAAGAATAAGTACCCATTGCCACGAATCGATGATTTGATGGACCAACTGAGAGGTGCTAAGGTATTCTCTAAGATTGATCTGAAGTCTGGGTACCATCAGATCCGAGTGAAGGATGAAGATATTCCTAAGACTGCTTTTCGTACTAGATATGGCCACTATGAGTATATAGTGATGCCTTTTGGAGTCACAAACGCTCCAGCTGTGTTTATGGACTACATGAATCGGATCTTTAGACCTTTCCTGGATCGATTTGTGGTAGTCTTTATTGATGATATTTTGATTTATTCTAGTTCGTCAGAGGAACATGCAGAGCATTTGAGGACTGTACTTAGTGTCTTAAGGGAGAAACAGTTGTATGCTAAATTGTCTAAGTGTGAGTTTTGGCTAGAGGAAGTGAAGTTCCTCGGTCATGTTATATCCGCTAAAGGAATTGCAGTTGATCCTTCCAAAGTTGAAGCTGTGTTGCAGTGGGAAAGGTCGAAGACAGCCACAGAGATTCATAGTTTTGTGGGTCTAGCAGGTTACTACCGAAGATTTATAGAGGGATTTGCGAAGATAGCTGCACCATTAACACGGTTAACTCGCCGTGATCAACCCTTTGTATGGACGGAGGAATGTGAACAAAGCTTTAATGAGTTGAAGCAGAGACTAACTTCCTTTCCAGTGTTGATTCTCCCTGATACTAGTCGATTGTTCGAGGTGTACTGTGATGCTTCCCATCAGGGATTGGGATGTGTGTTGATGCAAGATAAGAGAGTGGTAGCTTATGCATCTCGCCAATTGCTAACTCATGAGCGAAATTACCCGATTCATGATCTTGAGTTAGCTGCTGTCGTCTTTGCTCTGAAGGTATGGCGGCACTATCTTTATGGAGCTCAGTTTGATGTATATAGTGATCACAAGAGTCTGAAGTATTTATTTGATCAACGAGAGTTAAATATGAGGCAGAGACGTTGGGTGGAATTTCTTAAGGATTATGATTTTTAGCTCCAATACCATCCAGGAAAAGCTAACGTGGTGGCCGATGCATTAAGTAGGAATGTAGTTCAGGCATTCTCCTTAAGAGTTAGTGAAACTCTTTTGGTAGAACAATTCCAAGACCTGAACATACATGTAGACTTATCACCTGAAAAGATTAGTTGTAGCCGAATTGTGGTGACTAATAATTTCTTACAAGAAATTAAAGACAAACAACTGTGGAATCCGATGTTATGTCGGATTGTATTTCTCTTAGGGACAGATAAAGCAAAGGGTTTTAGTAAAGGTGCTGATGGTATCCTCAAATGCCAAGGTCGAGTTTGTGTCCCTAGAGATACTGCATTAAAGAGAGCAATTCTAGAAGAAGGACATAAGGGTAATCTCAACATTCATCCTGGTGTTACCAAGATGTATAAAGATCTAAAGCAGATGTTTTGGTGGCCAGGCATGAAGCGAGAGATAGCTGAATTTGTTAAAGCTTGTTTGACTTGCCAGAAGGCAAAGGCGGAGCACCAGAGCCCTCCAGGAGAGTTGCAGACAATGGAAATTCCAGAGTGGAAGTGGGACCATGTGACTATGGACTTTGTTTCCCATCTACCTAGAACAGTTAAAAATCATGATGTCGTGTGGGTCATAGTTGATAGGCTAACCAAGAGTGCGCATTTCTTGCCAATTAACATGACCTTTAGCTTGGAGAAATTAGCAGAATTGTACATTAAAGAGATTGTCAGGTTACACGGAGTACCTTCTAGTATTATCTCTGATAGGGATCCTCGATTCACTTCCCAGTTTTGGCAGAGTTTCCAAGAAGCTATGGGCACACAGTTGAGGTTGAGTTCTGCATATCATCCGCAGACAGATGGTCAATCTGAGCGTACTATTCAGACCTTAGAGGACTTATTGCGGACTTGTATTGTAGAGCAGAAGAGTAATTGGGAGGATATGCTTCCTTTGGTAGAATTCACTTATAATAATAGCTACCATTCGAGTATAGATATGGCACCATTTGAAGCTCTGTATGGCAGAAGGTGTAGAACCCCTATCTGTTGGTTCCAAGATGGAGTACATTTGATGGTTGGACCTGAAATGCTGCAAGAAACTAAGGAGAAAGTTGAACTTATTAGAGAAAAGCTGAGAGCTACCCAGAGTGGACAGAAATCTTATGCTGACCGACGCAGAAGATCCCTAGAATTTGAGGTTGGTGATCACGTATTCTTGAGAGTATCACGCACTACAGGTGTGGGGCGAGCCTTAAGAGCCAAGAAGTTAACACCTAAATTCATAGGACCATATCAGGTATTACATCGTAGAGGACCAGTAGCCTATGAATTAGCACTACCACCTCAGTTGTCAGGACTACATAATGTTTTCCATGTGTCGCAGTTAAGAAAGTATGTTCCTGATTCGTCTCATGTAATTGAGCCTGATGTTGTGGAGCTACGAGATGATTTGTCTGTGGAGGTCCCAGCTGCTCGTATCGAGGATACTAGAGTTAAGGAACTTAGAGGCAAATCTGTTCGATTAGTAAAAGTTGTTTGGGACCCAGTAACTGGTGATGCCACATGGGAGTTAGAGGAAAGAATGAGAAAGTTGTACCCTCATCTTTTCTCTGAGTGATGAAATTTTCGAGGACGAAAATTTATTTTCGGGGGGAGAATTTGTCAGGCTAGAGATTTATTATTGAGTAATCTATAATATTTTATACTTGTTTAATGTTAATTGAAGGATTAATTGGTATTGGAATAGATTTAGATGGAGTTTGAAATTATTTATAAAAATAAAAATAAAAAAAAAGAGTGAACAGTACCGTATGAACAATGTCGGATGAACAGTAAAACCGCCTATGAAAAGTGCAAACCGCGTATCAACAGTGAAAACCGTGTATGTACAGTGACTGCTAACGTCATCAGTGACATCAACATGACGTCATTGCTGACGTCACATACGTGTACAGTGCGTGTACAGTACGCGTGCACAGTATTTTCCGGCATGAATAGTGTCCTGAACAGTGTTTCCGGCATGAACAGTAAGGCGGTGAACAGTGTTTCCGGCGATGAACAGTAAATTCCGGCGGTGAACAGTAAATTTCGAAAATTTTCTATAAAAAGGGGGCTTCACACAAAATTTTCATTTCTTCACCCCTATCCAAGGTTCTCAAAGGTTCTAAGGCCAAAAACTACCATTTCTCTCATACTAAACCTTCCTAAACTTAGATTTCTCGCCAGATCTGAGATCCTACGTCTATTCTGAAGGATTTGAAGTAAGTTTCTTTAAGTTTGAAGCTAGATTTACCGTTCGTTTCTCTTCTTCTTCTCTTTCTCATAGAAGTTCATGGTATTCTTAGGAGAAACTCCGTTCTAAAGCCAAATCTTCGGTGAATCTTGCTATAAAACAAGTAATATTCGGTAGATCTAGTGTGAATCGTCGTTCTGAGGTAAGGGGAGTTTACTTTAACCTATGAACTATGTTTTGAACAGTTTAAATATGCTATTTTAAGATGTTTTGATATGATTTTGTTAGATCTATTGAATGAGAAGAGAATTTCATAATTATATTTTCTATACTTTATTTCAAATAAGTTTGTGATGTAGAATCAATGTTCTCGGTTCCTTATAAAAGGGGTCGTGACAATAACAGAGAAAGAGACCATAGCTAGGGAATTGCTTCACCAAAACTCCAATGTTTAATCAATAAAGTTTTGAATTAGCAAGCAATTGGAAAGAATGACAATCAGTTTCACGTTATATTGTTCAGAGGTTAATTCCTTAACTCAGTGAGCCTAACATTCAATTAAACCACTCTAATTCCTTAGATCTGATTCAATTCAATATTGCTTTAAGTGTAAGAAACCAGAAGATTGCAAGATCAAAGCCTCTTTTCCCTAAGAAAACTATAATCTCGATGATTGGTTCAGATTGAAGAACAAATTCAATTTCCATTGACAAGAGTTCCTCTGAAATTAGTTAACCAAATTTCCATTCAATTACTATGTAAAGTGCAGAATCAATCACTCAATCTATTCCAAAGCTTGAAATTCAGATCCAAATCAATTCAACATGTTCGTTTCAGATCTACAATCCCTAACTATGAAGAAATTACACAGCCATGATAGTAGAGAAAGAAAAAGAAAGAGAAGAAGAGAAGAAGAAACTCAGAAATGCCATGGAAGCTTGCTTCACTCCAATTCCTCTTCGTGAAGCTCCAAGATTCGAATCCCCACTCCTCTCTCTCACTTCCTCTAATGAGAATCTAACTAACAAAACTGAAAATGAACAGAATCCCCTAATTTCGGAACGTTTCTGGTATTTATAAAATTTCCCAAATTTGCGCGTCATCACTTTTATGAAAAATAGTAGCTACACAGAAGGTTTATTTTTGCGCGTTAACACTTTTATGAGAAAAAGTGGTCACGCGCAACTTTCCTGATATTGACCGTTCTCTGGAACTATCACTCTTGCTGACAAAAGTGACAACGCAGAGCTCAAGTGGTTGCGCGTGATCACTCTTATGGGAAAAAGTGATTATGCCCAACTCGCCAAGATGAAGGCTCTCTGGAACGTTCACTTTCGATGATAATAGTGGTTACGCAGAGCTTTCCTGATATTTGCCTCTCTGGAACGCTCACTTTTAATGATAAAAGTGATAACGCCCAGCATGTTGAGTCTAAGACTTCACAAGATCTCACTTTTCCTAGCAGAAGTGGTAACGCCCAAGCTTTCTTCTTCCTTGAACTCTAGAGTGATCACTTTCACTGACAATAGTGATCACGCCCAGTCTGCACTTTCTTGGTCTTATGTTTTTGGAGTCCAGACTTGCTTCTTTCCTCTTCCTTGTCATCAAGCCTCCATTTTCATGATCCTTACTCAATTTATTCCTTCAAAAACAAGATTAAAAACTTAATTTCTAAGCAAAATTTCCACAATTGCTAAAATAACTACATATTTAAACAAACTTCAATTCCTTCTCTTTTTCTGAGTTTTTCTGCTTTCTTCATATATTTTTCTTATCAAATGTGTTAGAATTATGTTAGAATATCAGTAAAAATATGGATTCATCACTACCCGAAACTTGAATTTTTGCTTGTCCTCAAGCAAATCAAACTAAACCAAGGGTAAGTTCCTCCATTTACAAATTCAGTTAACAAACTGTTTTTCTCAGATTCTCCAATTTACAGTTCTGTGTTTTCTGCATAATTTTCATTTAAGATGTTCATCCAATTACTCATTATTGCAATCATAATGCATTCATCAAATTTTTAAGCAAGAATTGCTATCTAAGTTCATATATATCAGCCAAGTTCATGTGAGAAACATTAAAAAGCATGATCACTTCTCACTAGACAGTGTTTCTCTCATTGCTCAACAGTGTTTAGGTACTGTTTTCTCTCTTTAATCATCAATTCAACTACACTCTACCGTATGCTTGCCCAATTTCTCCATCTCCTCTGCTTAGTACAGTGAATCACACATCTAGAGGGTTTTTTGCAGGTTATAACGGGGCTTAGGTTAGGGTAGATACTGAACAAAATAGGAAGCAAATGCAATTTCAAAAAATAAGAGTCATTTTGAGTGAAAGACTTAAAAACTAATCTGGTTTTGCCTCATTTCTCCTTAAGTTCATCAATATTGCAGCAAACAATTTGTTTTGTGCAGCAGAATTTTCATGTTGATTTTTCTTTCCTTGCTTTCATGAGTTCAAATTTTCTTTTTCTGCAGCATTTTGCTATACTTCTTTTTCTCTTAAACTCATATTTTTCACTTTTCATAATTTTCTGCAGCCAGTTTTGCTACATAATTTCTTTATTTTTCTGCAACACTGTATTTTTATTTTCTGACTTTAGATAGCCTGTTATTCCCCTACCCCAAACTTATAAATTTGCTTGTCCTCAAGCAACACAAATGGATGCCACCCCAAACTTAGTTTTAAAGCTCATTCTTGATTAAACTCACTATGCCTCTGATTAATTGAATGGTAAAATTAGTTTTTCAGCAGGGCTTGTAATGAAGTTAATTCAAGAAAAAGGAATGTTAAGCTCAAAGGGGTAAACTAGGATATTCAAGCATAAGGGAAGGCATTTAGGCTAACTAAGTATATCAAACATGGCCTCCATCATGTGTGTGAAAACTGTAACATACATCTCGACATTTTCCAAAAACACTACATGCAGAACACAGCTCAGTAGATAATTTCAGACTTCAAATTCAATATCTCTCAATCAAAACTCAATTTGAATCTTTTTTTAGGTCAAGGTGATTTTCTGCAGAATTTTGTTAATGTGAAAGATGCAATGCAGAAGTGAATCTTCTCAGAAATCTCAAATTACAGCAAAACCTAATCTCAGTGTTTTCTATTTCCCAAATCGATTTAAATGCCTCGAACATTCCTAGTTACCTTTTTTCAACAGCTTCCCCAAAATATTTAAACACATACAAAAACCCCAATCACAGATTTTAGAATAAAGGAAATGTACCTTGGTTAGAGATGCAGAAATGATGTTCGAATAGGGAAGAAAATCTTTTGAATCGCAATGCAGAGATTGATGAGTAGAGAGCCCTCAGAGAGGGAAGGGATTTTTGGTTTAAAAGCATATGTGCGTATTCACCCTTAGCATTATTTATAGGCACGCCTAAGCACGTGACTACTTTGGAGAATAAAAGTGACTTTTATGTTATTAAAAGTCCCAGCATTATCACTATTATTCATAAGAGTGAATGTTCCAAAGAGTGGATTTTTTAGAGTGAGGCGCGCGTTATCACTATTGCTGAGCAAAGTGATGACGCGCAGCAAAGTGATAACTTTTTTTCAATAAAAGTACTAACGCAGAAATATTGGAAGTTTACTTACCTGTGCGTAGTCACTTTTGCCAATAAAAGGGAACGATCCAAAGAGCTAGTTTTCCCATCTGTCTCTGCGTGATCACTTTTATCAGGAAAAGTGATTGTTCCAGCAGGGATTCTCAAAACTTAACTCTCTGTGTAGCTCCTTTTCTGCAAAAGAGTGACTCCTCTCATTAATCAGATACCTCTAAAACCTCAATTAATTCAATTTTCACTCTCGAATACATCAAATACACACTCTAAACATTGAATCTCAATTCAAGTATCCCAAATGTACCTCAGAAAATCAGATGCAGCAGAATATTCACATACATTATGCAGAAACTTCCAGAAATTTGTAAAATCTGATTATGCAGAATTTTAAACTTTTAACTACACATTCACCTCATCAATTCTCAATTTAAGCATCCAAATGCACCTCAGAAAGTCAGATTTAGCAGTATTTTTGGCAAAGTTTTTGCAGAATAGCAGAAATTTGCAGAAACATTAGTATGCAGAATTCTAAAAACACTATAGAAAGCTTAAAATGGGTTAGAAATGTAAGTTGCCTCTCACAAAGTGCTTCTTTAATGTCACTAGCTTGACATTAGTTGTTCCTCACTCAAGAGGAACCAATTTCAAGCATGATATGTTCCTTGCAAACTCCTCTCCATGATAGATCTTCAATCTTTGGCCATTGACCTTGAATTCTCTCCCTGTTTTCTGATCTTTTATAAGGATTGCTCCAAAGGGAGAAGTCTCCTTAATTAAAAATGGTCCAGACCATCTAGATTTCAGTTTCCCTAGAAAGAATTTTAATCTTGAATTGAATAACAGCACTTGCTGGCCAGGTTTGAAATCTTTTTGCACAATGAACTTGTCATGGATTCTCTTGGTTCTTTCTTTGTACAACTTTGCATTCTCATAAGCTTGCTGTTTGAATTCCTCCAATTTGTGCAGCTGCAGAACTCTCTTCCTTCCAGCACTAGACAGATTAAAATTAAGCCATTTGGTAGTCCAATATGCTCTATGTTCTAGCTCTAGGGGTAGGTGACAGGCCTTTCCAAATACTAACTGATATGGAGACATACCAATTGGAGTTTTAAAAGCAGTCCTATATGCCCACAATGAATCATCCAGCCTCTTTGACCAATCTTTCCTTGAGCTGTTCACTACTTTCTCTAGAATTTGCTTGATTTCTCTATTTGAAACCTCCACTTATTTGTGGATGGTATGGAGTAGCAACCTTATGCTTCACACCATATTTCATTAATACAGCTTCAAGATACTTGTTGCAGAAGTGAGTACCTCCATCACTTATCAGCACTCTAGGCACACCAAATCTTGAAAAAATGTTCTTTCTTATAAAAGAAATCACTACCTCTGCATCATTTGATCTGGTGGGAATTGCTTCTACCCATTTAGAAACATAATCCACTGCAACTAAAATGTATTCGTGTGAGAATGATGAGGGAAATGGTCCCATGAAATCAATACCCATACATCAAATAGTTCTACTTCTAGGATGATGGTTAATGGCAGCTCATATCTTCTTGAGATATTTCCAGTTCTTTGACATTTATCACAGTTTTCCACATACTTCTTGGCATCTTTGAAGAGTGTAGGCCAAAAGAAACCTGCTTGCAAAACTTTTGCAGCAGTCCTTGAACTTGCATGGTGGCCTCCATATTCTGAATTGTGACAATGTCATAGTATCTCAGCTTGCTCACTTTGTGGAATGCACTTTCTAAGTAACCCATCTACTCCAATTTTGAACAGGTATGGGTCTTCCCACACATAGAATTTGCTGTCATGTAAGAACTTCTTCTTTTGCTGCCAAGTAAACCTCTTTGGGATGAATTGAGTGGCTTTAAAATTTGCAATGTCAGCAAACCAAGGCATGTTTTCCACTGCAAACAGATTTTCATCTGGAAATTCTTCATTTATTTCCAATTATTCAATGGTTAAACTCTCCAATGGTAATCTGGATAGGTGGTCAGCAACACCATTTTCTTTCCCTTTCTTGTCTTTGGTCTCTAGCTCAAATTCTTGGAGAAACAGAATCCATCTTAATAATCTGGACTTTACATCCTGTTTTGTCAAAAGATATATAAGAGCAGCATGATCAGTGTATACAATCACTTTCGAACCCATTAAATATGATCTGAACTTATCAAAAGCATATACAACAGCTAAAAGTTCTTTTTCTGTTGTTGTGTAATTCACTTGTGCAGGATTTAACACTTTGTTTGAATAGTAAATAACATGCAATTTCCTATCTTTCCTCTGTCCTAACACAGCACCCACTGCACTATCACTAGCATCACATATGAGTTCAAAAGGTAATTTCCAATCTGGTTTTGCAAGGATAGGTGCAGAAATTAGTTTCTCTTTTAAAACAGAAAATGCATGCAAACAATTATCATCAAATATAAAATCAGCATCTTTTATAAGTAAATTACTCAAAGGTTTCACAATTTTTGAAAAATCTTTTATGAACCTTCTATAAAAACCAGCATGTCCTAAAAAACTTCTAACTCCTTAACATTGATAGGTGGAGGCAATTTACTAATGACTTCTATCTTAGATTGGTCCACCTCCATTCCTTTCTCTGAAATTTTGTGATCTAGGACAATGCCTTCTTGTACCATAAAATGGCACTTCTCCCAATTCAACACAAGGTTAGTGTCTTGATATCTCTGCAAAATAGTGGATAGATTAGCTAAGCAATCATCAAAAGAATCACCAAAAACAGAGAAGTCATCCATGAATACCTCTATGATGTTTTCTACCAAATCAGAAAAAATAGAAAGCATGCACCTTTGGAAAGTGGCAGGGGCATTACATAAACCAAATGACATTCTCCTATATGCAAAGACTCCAAATGGACATGTAAATGCAGTTTTCTCTTGATCCAAAGGATCCACAGCTATTTGGTTGTATCCTGAATACCCATCAAGGAAACAATAAAATAAATGTCCAGGAAGTCTTTCTAGCATTTGATTTGCAAATGGTAGTGGGAAATGGTCTTTTCTGGTTGCATCATTTAACTTTCTATAGTCTATACACATTCTCTATCTAGTCACAGTCCTAGTAGGGATAAGTTCATTCTTTTCATTAGGTACAACTGTCATGCCACCTTTCTTTGGAACAACTTGGACTGGACTCACCCAATTGCTGTCAGAAATAGGGTATATTATTCCTGCATCTAACAGCTTCATGACCTCCTTCTTAACTACCTCTTTCATGGCTGGGTTCAACCTCCTTTGTGGCTTCACAACAGGCTTAAAATTTTCTTTAAATAAAATTATGTGCTTACAAAATGAGGGATTTATACCTTTCAGATCTGCAATACTCCAGCCAATTGCAGATTTATGTTCTCTTAAGATTCTCAGCAGTTTTTCCTCTTGTTCTTCCTTAAGTTCATTGTTGATGATGACTGGATTTTTATGTTTCTCATCCAGAAATGCATACCGCAGGTGGGAGGGAAGTTGTTTCAGCTCTAGCTTTTGCTTTTCCTCTTCTTTATCATCCTTTTCCAGCTTCTCCTTCACTGAATTTTCTGCAGATTTTTGAATTGGCAAAGCTTCCAATTGTTGCTGCACTTCCATGATGTATTCTTCATTCAGAAGTTCAGATTTGTCATTCCCTACAGATATTATTTCTTCTAACACAGCAGTTTCTTCAAATTCATTAATATGGTGTTGTGTAATAAAAGCATCCAGTATATCTACCTTCATACATGTACTATCTTCAACTCGATATTTTAAAGCTTCAAACACATTAAATACTACCTTCTCATCTTGAACTTGAAGCATAAATTCACCTTTATACACATCTATTAAGGCTCTCCCTGTTGTAAGAAATGGCCTTTCTAAGATCAAAGGAATATTAAAATCCACTTCTATGTCTAGAATTACAAAATCTGCAGGAAAAATAAACTTATCAACTTTAACTAATAAATCTTCAACAACTCCATATGGATAAGTATATGATCTATCAGCTAGCTGCAGTGTAATGTTGGTGGGCTTCACTTCCTCTATGCCAAGTTTCCGCAAAACAGCCAATGGTATCAAGTTTATGCTTGCTCCCAAGTCACACAACGCTCTTCCCACAGTGCAGTTTCCTATTTCATAAGGAATGCTAAATGATCCAGGATCTTTGAGTTTTTGAGGAAGCTTTCTCTTAAGAATGACACTGCACTCTTCTGTCAAATGTACTGTTTTATTGTGCTCTAGTTTCCTTTTTCTGGAAAGTAGTTCTTTCATAAACTTTGCATATGAAGGCATTTGCTCCAAAGCTTCTGCAAAAGGAATGTTAATCTGTAATTTCTTAAAGACATTCATAAACCTTTCAAATTGTTCCTCTTGTTTAGGATTTTGGACTCTTTGAGTATAAGGCAGCCTCTTGTATTTTTCTGGATCTATTGGCTTACAAACTTCTTCAAAGAGTTGCTTTTTAGTTTTCCTCTCAGAATTCATAGGAACTTCTTCTTTTTCTTTTGAATGATCTTTCTTTAATAGCTTAAAATTTCCTTGTTGCAAATCTTGTTCAATTTCCTCTCTATTGCATCATTCACTTTCTTTTCTGCAGGTTTAGGACTTGCATCCACAACTCCACTCCTTGTAATTATGGCTTGACATTGCTCCTTAGGATTGATTACTGTATTGCTTGGAAATCTTCCTTCATCCCTGCTGGATAGTTGTTCAACTAATTGTCCGATTTGTGTTTCCAGTTTCTTCATAGAAGCTTCTTAGTTCTTGAAGCTTGTTTGGGTCACCTTCATAAATTGCAACATGGTTTCTTCCATCTCAGTCAACCTCTCATTCATAGGCTTGAAAATTTTCTGATTTCCTTGAGGTTGAGTGGATGGATTCCTCTGAAAATAAGGCTGTTGTGTTGCTGGACCTACATTAGAAAAAGGCAAATTTGAGTTAGAATTCTTGGCAGCAGAATATTGATTATTCCAATTAGAATACTGCTGAGTTCTATTATTCGAAAATTGAAATCCAGGGGGATATAATGGCTGTTGTCTCTGAAAATTATTCATATAATTCACTTGTTCTTGTGGTTCACTTGTAGATGCCTCGCATGCACCATTTATATGGTTTCCTCCACAAAAATCACAGCTTAGTTGACTCGTAGGCATACTCCCTGTTTGCAGGTTGCTGATTTGTTGAGTTAAGGCAGCTAATTATTCTGAAAACATTTGATTTTGTAGCTGATTCTGTGCAAGAAAAGTTTCCAGAACCTTAGCTTCATGACCAGAGTTTCTTCCTTGATTCCTTGAATTTGAATTCTGATACATTAAAGATGCCATCATCTCAATAATTCTCTGAGCTTCTTCCAAGGACTTTGTATTTAATGAACCTCTAGCAGCAGCATCAAACATTGTTCTTGTTGCTGCATTCATCTCATTATAAAAAGTTTCCAATTGCATCCAATCTGGAATACAATGATGTGGACACCTTCTAAGTAATTCTTTGTATCTTTCCCAAGCTTCATATAATGATTCTCCTTCTTGCTGCACAAGGGAAGTACCTAGTTAGAAACTTATTCACAAGTTCTATCTAGGTTGTGATGCTTCCTTATGGTTGAGCTTGTAACCAACATTTAGCTCTATCTCTCAAAGAAAAAGGAAATAGTCTTAATCTGATAGCTTCTTCACTAACTCCATTCATTCTTATGGTGTCACATAGTTGCAGAAAATTTGAAATATGTAGGTTAGGATCATCAGAATTTCCACCAGAAAACTGATCCTGTTAGACTAAGTGTAGTAGGGCAGGTTTAATCTCAAAATGGTTGGCTTGAATAGTTGGCCTAATTATAGAAGAGTTAAAACCTTGCATGTTAGGAATAGCATAGTCCCCTAATGTTCTAATTCTATTTTGCTCTGCCATTTCTATTGCTGGATTTGGTTGTCTCAAAGGTGTAGGTGTTCTTTTCACTCTAGGATTACTCTGAATTTCTGGAGAATAGACAGCTTCTAAATCACTATCACTTCCTATGACTTTTTCTGCTCTAGACTCTTTTCTCAATCTTCTCAAGGTTATGTCTATGTCAGGATCAAAGACCAGAATTGATTTATTCTTGTTTTTACCACGCATATACAAGTCAAAATGAAACAAAATTAGACTACAATCAATATTCAGAAATGCACAACAGAAATCATGCAAAATCTATCAGTAAAACATATAGAAACTTAAATCTAGCAGTTGCAGAATTGTAAAATCGTGTAAAAATATGAAGAATGGAAATTACGATTATGCAGAACAATGAAAACCAAAATTATGTAGATAATACACAAGGTGCAGAAAAATTATACAGAAAGCAATTTGAAAGCAAAACAACAAAATAAATGCTCAATCTAGCTACTTTTCTACTACTAATGATATTGAAATACAAAATTCCCCGGCAATGGTGCCAAAAACTTGTTGTTCGCAATCTAACACTAGCAAGTGCACTAGGATTGCAGCAAGTAATGAGTAAAATTAAGATCCAAATATCGTCTCCACAGGGAATTTAGATTTCAAGTACCACTTCATAGAATTATAACCATTTGAGCTTTTCAAAATTGGAAGGAGAGTAGTAACATGTAACAGCAGCAAACCAGAACAATTAAAAGTAAAAGCAACTTGCAGAAACAGAACAATGAACAAACAGTTATGTGATAACAGAGAAAGAGACCATAGTTAGGGAATTGCTTCACCAAAACTCCAATGTTTAATCAATAAAGTTCTGAATTAGCAAGCAATTGGAAAGAATGACAATCAGTTTCACGTTATATTGTTCAGAGGTTAATTCCTTAACTCAGTGAACCTAACATTCAATTAAACCACTCTAATTCCTTAGATCTGATTCAATTCAATATTGCTTTAAGTGTAAGAAACCAGAAGATTGCAAGATCAAAGCCTCTTATCCCTAAGAAAACTATAATCTCGGTGATTGGTTCAGATTGAAGAACAAATTCAATTTCCATTTACAAGAGTTCCTCTGAAATTAGTTAACCAAATTTCCATTCAATTACTACGTAAAGTGCAGAATCAATCACTCAATCTATTCCAAAGCTTGAAATTCAGATCCAAATCAATTCAACATGTTCGTTTCAGATCTACAATCCCTAACTATGAAGAAATTACACAGCCATGACAGTAGAGAAAGAAAAAGAAAGAGAAGAAGAGAAGAAGAAACTCAGAAATGCCATGGAAGCTTGCTTCACTCCAATTCCTCTTCGTGAAGCTCCAAGATTCGAATCCCCACTCCTCTCTCTCACTTCCTTTAACGAGAATCTAACTAACAAAACTGAAAATGAACAGAATCTCCTAATTTCGGAACATTTCTGGTATTTATAAAATTTCCCAGATTTGTACGTCATCACTTTTATGAAAAATAGTAGCTACGCAGAAGGTTTATTTTTGCGCGTTAACACTTTTATGAGAAAAAGTGGCCACGCGCAACTTTCCTGATATTGACCGCTCTCTGGAACTATCACTCTTGCTGATAAAAGTGACAACGCAAAGCTCAAGTGGTTGCGCGTGATCACTCTTATGGGAAAAAGTGATTACGCGCAACTCGCCAAGATGAAGGCTCTCTGGAATGTTCACTTTCGATGATAATAGTGGTTACGCAGAGCTTTCCTGATATTTGCCTCTCTGGAACGCTCACTTTTAATGATAAAAGTGATAACGCCCAGCATGTTGAGTCTAAGACTTCACAGGATCTCTCACTTTTCCTAGCAAAAGTGGTAACGCCCAAGCTTTCTTCTTCTTTGAACTCTGGAGTGATCACTTTCACTGACAATAGTGATCACGCCCAGTCTGCACTTTCTTGGTCTTGTGTTTTTGGAGTCCAGACTTGCTTATTTCCTCTTTCTTGTCATCAAGCCTCCATTTTCATGATCCTTGCTCAATTTATTCCTTCAAAAACAAGATTAAAAACTTAATTTCTAAGCAAAATTTCCACAATTGCTAAAATAACTACATATTTAAACAAACTTCAATTCCTTCTCTTTTTCTGAGTTTTTCTGCTTTCTTCATATATTTTTCGTATCAAATGTGTTAGAATTATGCTAGAATATCAGTAAAAATATGGATTCATCAGAGCGATATCATGGAAGGGTATGAAGCAATCAATTATTGGTGCGTCCACTATGGAAGCTAAATTTGTGGCATGCTTTGAGGCCATGCTTCAAGCTAAATGTTTACGGAATTTTATTTCAAGACTTGGAGTAGTCGACAATATTGCCAAGTCGCTGAAAATTTATTGTGATAATTCCACTGCTGTCTTCTTTTCTAAAAACGACAAGTATTCGAAAGGTACTAAATATATAGAGTTAAAATACTTTGCTGTTAAAGAATAAGTTCAGAAACATAGAGTGTCAATAGAACATATTAGCACAAATCACATGATTGCTAATCCCTTAACGAAAGGGTTATCCCCTAAAGTATTTATAAATCATGTTAAGAATATGGGTATTATGTCAATTGATGAATGTTGAATCGTATTGTTATGACATTATTATTTTTGAATGTTTAACACTCTGAGCTCATTATTGTTTAAGTTTCTGAATTTTCTATTTTCTATGTATGTGGATGCAAATAATGATATAGAAAATAGATTTTGTCTTTGATATAGACAATAAGTTTGAACCCATTATGTTAATCCTCTTATGAATTTTTTATTATGAAGTCATATTAAGGAGAAAGACAAACATAGTTGTACATGGAAGAAAATATATTAATTAAAAAAATATATGACCGCCATGACTCTTGTTGGTTTTGTATCTTTAATTATAAATAATGATAGAACAAATGTATGGAAGGCCTATTAATGCACATTATGATTGCTATTATTAAATTATTAAGTAACACATGAGTCAAGTGGGAGAATGTTAGAAAAATTAATTTATGACTCATGTGTAATCCAATTGTTACTATTTGTATGTGATTTAATAAACTAATTATTAGAAGTTATTTAGAAGCTAATGCCCACTTTCTAAAAGGTCACCACTTTCACCACTTTCATAGAAATGTGACTATTTTTTTATTAAAAGTTATAACTTTCAATTTAACCAACTCGATGGAAGATTGATAATATATATACATGGATTCTACCAATTAATGATTTAATTTCTATTACCATCACTAAAGTAAAATTTAGAAAGAATTAAGAAAGAAATAGATTGAGATTCGATGGAAAAGTTTCTTCAAGCAAAATGCTAATGGATTCAGGTATTTTTGCTTACGCTATTTTATTTATTTATGAGAATCATGGATTTTAAGATCCTTTATCAAGTTTCTATTATGTATCAAAGGTTTAAAAACTAAAACTTAGATAAAAATATTATATTTAAATTATGATAATAATACTTTCATTATCAAAAGTTTATTAAATTTTTTTTATTAATATAGTCGTACAATTCACGTGCCATTATATAATACGAGTATTATTTAATACGTAATGAACCCTTGCAATTGGATGGGGTCTAAGTGATTGCATTAGCCCCACTAGCACGAACCAAGTTGCATACCCATTTAGCATAGGCAATTCATCTACACCACATGTGGGGTCATGTTTCTTGGAAACCAAATTTAATCATACTTAAACGAATTTTTAATTAACAAGTAGAATAAATAATAAATTTATTTATACCACTATTTTAATATGTTTATTCAAATTCCATATTATTCTATTTCTATTCTTCATCTCAAATTTATAATTATTAGGTTTTATTCATCCATAAGTCAAAATATTAAGTTTAGTTCTTTCATATATATCATATGTAATTGCAAAAAATATTATAAAAACAAAATAAATATTTTTTATATAAATTAAAGTATCGGTCACTGTAATGAGATATTTGTCGACGATAATATTTAACATGTTCGATAAACATTTCATTCCAAAATTAAACTTTTTCCTTTTGGTGGATCCAAAATTAAACGTATGAAAATAATTATTCTTTCACAAATGAAAACAAACAAATACGATAACTTTTTACTTAAATAAATTAAAAGAAATTTAGGCAGAATAAACAATTTGAGGAATAGAGAATGTTTTTTCTCTTTTATCTATCTTGGTTTATAAAAGACAAAATTAAAAGAAAGTTAAGCATTTGACAATGGTTATTCATTTATATCATACTTCTGAGCGTTACATAAGATATTTATTATATATTATTATTAGTTAATAATATAAATTTTTGGCATTTATAGTTGTACCAAATAAGGCACTATTTGGTCATTTTTAAATAAATCAGGAACCTGATATCCCTTGGGCCTCACCTCTAGACGAGAGGTACCAACACCACTCTTTCGCGCACTCAACTCTGAATGAGAGGTACCACCACGCCTTCGGCCTCATCTTGGGACGAGAGGTACCAACACCATTTCTTCGCGCACTCACCACCCTTTTGGCCTCACCTTTGGATGAAAGGTACTAACACCTCTTCGGCCTCACCACCCCTTCAGCCTTACTCTCAAACGAGAGGTACTGTCACCCCTTTAGCCATACAAAATAAATTAACAAGGTAAATAACTAATAAAAGAAAAGTTAATTATCTAAGTAGTCAGAAAGTTAATCTAGGACTAACTCATCAAGTCCATTAGTCCAATATTATGCGTATAAAAAGAAAATAAAAAGGACAGATAAAAAGTGGACTTTAGAATTTTTAATAGCATTTATTGTTTATACCGAATACTTATTTGACCATCAAAGTGTCATTGCAGGTACCCTTTTCCCTAACAAGGAGAATTTGAAATATTACGTTACAGCATTACATGAGGACAAAAGTTATAGTGAACGAGTGTATTCTCTATAGAAACAGTAATATATTAAAATTAAACTTTAAAATGTATGAATATAATTATGATATTTAATAAAGATGGGAAGAGCAGTGAAGTTATTTATCAGATGACTAGTATTATTTTCTAGAGGAAGTATCCGTTTGAGGTTACTCTCAGCTCATTTACAACAATGATTTTAGTTTATTTAATTTTAATTACATTCTATTTGTATTTGAAGACTTAAATATTATTTAATTTATTTAAATGTATTAAATATAATAATTTATTATTAAATAAATTTATTATTTAAATATATATCTAAATATTATTAGTTAAAAAATTTCATATATAATATCTGTAAATTTTTAACAATATCACAAAATTTATTTTAATAAAATATATACTCTAATTTCTGACATTACTCGTTAAAGTGTCTTTACAGGTGTATCATTCTTGTCTTTGGACGCACCAGCTCCGTAAAGGTAACTCTAATTCACCAGGAACTCCAGATTACTTATATTTAGAATGCATAAAGTGTAATTCACCTGCTTTGGAACTTATTATAATATAACAGGGGCACATGTGGGATTATAAAGGAAAAATATCTTTATCGTATATTTTACTACGTTGGTTAAAATGTCATTACAAATATATCATCAAACACTCACTTATCCGGACAAGTTATCATTCTTAACATGAAGCAGATTCAATGGATCTTAGAAGCGAAGACTCACGTTAAAGGTTGGGTGGAGTGAATCCAACGTCCACCAAAATTTATTTATGTACAATTTTACGCTAAAACATTTGTCACTATTCTTCTCCATTTTCATCCAGAAAAGCCTTAGGTGCACGCTGAGTGTTTGTTTCCTGCTTCCCTGCTTCCACTGAAGCACGCTAGAAATCAAAGTTGCAGAGCTTATCGTACTTATTTCACCCGTTTTCAATGTTTCACCTTTTATTTAGGTGTGGCTCACTTCTAAATAATATCATTCACCAATAGTGAAAAAATATTATGTATTGGCATTTCTTACAATATAATCATTGTCTAATAAAATAATAACATGTTAATATAGATGATATAGATTTATAATATTATTATGATATGTAATTATATTATATTTGATATAGTTTATGCTGATTATTTTGAACAAATAAATTTTTTATTTAGTCTAAATATTTTATTTTTAATATAAAATTCACACTATTCATATAAATATTTTTATTCTATTGATTAAAGTATTTTACTAAATATATTAATTTAATAAAATATAGCCGTTGGTAAATTATTTTTCTTACATTGACCTAGAAAAGGACAAAGTCTAACAAGAAGTTACGGCATCAAAATGAAAGCAGAAAAACTAGCTAAAAGCTTAAAATTGAAATGAAGCTAAAAAAATTAGTTAATTGAATTGAAAATATTTAATAAAATTAGCTATTGAACTAGGTGATAAGTTAAAAATAATAGATAAGAACATTATTAATTTTTAGTGAAGACTTTAAAATTAGTGATGATATATTTTTAAATCATTATAAATATTTAATAATTTAAAATTATTTTATTAAGTAAAATGAATTATTATATATTATATTTTGATAATTTTATATTATTAAAATAAGATTTAATGGTTTAGTTTATTTTTAAATGAGATTTAATGATGAAAGTTGTATAGGAAAGTTGAATGTGAAAGAAGTAAATGTAATAAAGTTTTAAAAATTGAAGAGGTAAAGTAAAAAATTATTAAAAATTAATATAGACAAAAATGAATACTTAACTAGTTGCTGAAAAAATAATATTTTAGAAAAAAATTTAATTAGAGTTATGCTTAAAAAAGTGCTAGTAATTAACTATCTATTTTAGCTATTTTACCAAAAAAAGCTAATTTTGTAACTAGTCTTATTATTAAACACAATCTAAGTTGTTTTTGTGATACACAATTACCAATTTAATATTAAGAAAATTTAAAAATAGAAAGTTAACACTCCCATGTCAGACTTACATTGATTTTTTTTATTTTAAAAAATAAATAATCGTACATGGAAAATATATGACTTCTCTCCATAGTTATATTCAACAAAATGATTTTTACATTGATTTTTAATTTGATTTATAAAATAAAATATTTAAAAATAAAATAAAAATACGTTGGATGAATTAGCTATCATAATGATTTTGCATCTCTGCATTTACTATTTAAAAAATACAATAAAAAATAAAAGAATTTAAAATACCATTATTTTATTTTATAAATCAAATGTAAGAGCTATTTTTGCTGTATACAATTTTGGAGAGAAGTTATACTTTATAACTATTTATTTTATTAAAAAAATTAATGTAAATTGAACATGAAAAAATATTTTAGTCGCAAAAAATAGTCATATATCACAATTATAATTTCCACTTTTAAATTTTAAAAGAAATAAAATAAGTTGTACAATAGCAAATATAATTTACTCTGTTTGCATAAAATATTTAAAAGTTACGCTAATGTTAATTTTGATATTCAATTATACCAGTATGATAAAAAAAACAAAAAGAAGGCTTTAAGTGGCACCGTAAACAATATACATAACTGCATTTTTTTTATGTCTATATTTTAACATATGTGCAATTTTAGTTATTTTAATTTTAATTAATTGTATTATTTTTTAATTTTTAATAGTGCAAATTAATCCTTCATCTTAATATTTATTCAATAATTAATAAAAATATTTTAAATATATGGTAGATTGTCGATTTATACAAATAAAAAATATATAAATAAAAATACTAAATAAAATATATAAAATATAATAAAGTTTTTTATTTTTGTTTAAATATTTTACATAATTTTTCTTTAAAATTTTTCATTATTTAGTGATATATAATGTATTAATTATATTTTGATTATTTATCAAATAAAATTTTGAGATGAGACTTAATTTAAATAATAAAATAAAATAAAGGGACTAAATAGAAATAATTAAAATTAAAATCATTAATCTAAAATATAAAATTTAAAAATACAAAAAAAAATTAAATCTAAAAGTGCAGTTAAACATAAATAACAATATTTAATTTTATACTTTCTCCACACATCTCTGTGTGCTACTCTAATTTAATATTAATTAGAAGTGTTTATGGATCCAAATCTATTTTAAATTCTATTTTATGGTTTGAATTTTAAATCAGTTTATTTTATTTTTTAAAAAATTAGTTTGAAACTGGATTTAGAATTTAGATTTGGTTTAAAATTAGTTTTAATTCTGATTTTGGTCAAAACTAATTTTAAATTTAATTTTAGTTAAAACTGGTTTTATTTTTTTATAAATATTAACTATTTTAAGGAGAGGAAAACTCTAAAAATAGTCATACCATAAAATAATTTTTTCTTAACTTAAATAAATTGAAATTTTAATGATTTTACCACTCAAAAAAGTTTTAGTAGCATTAACTATGTTTGATCATGAATTAAATATATGGTAGCAGCATCATTGCACATCTTTTTTTGTTAATTGCCAAAAACTACACGTAATGACTAAATGCTAAAGATCTCGTATTATCACAAGTAAGTCAAAAACTTGTGAATGATTTGTTAATATTAATTTTAAAATTTAAATTTAGCTTAAAATCTATTTTAATAATATATTTCTTTAAAATAATAGGATTTATATAATATAAATTATTATTATATGATATTATTACAAATTAATATATTAAAAATCATTAAAATTATAAAATTTATCTTTTCATAAAATAATTAAAAATATAAATTTTAAATATATTTAATAAAAAATATGTTCTATGTATATAATAAAAACTTATGAGATTGACAATATAACATTCATTTTTTTTTTCATTTTATTAACATATGATTCCATATCTATTACTATATACATACATATATAAGTATTACATTTTAAAAACAAAAGAAATGAATTAGATAAAAGAGCATGAAACTAGCATCCAAATTTTTAAAGAAGGGACCTAAATAGCATTGGTGAATGAAAGGAAGAACGCATTGCAAAAAAAAATGTGTTTCTTTAAAAAATTTGACTGAGATTCAACCGTACATGCTGCTAAAGATGAAAACCAGTTTTAATAAATTAAATCAGTTTTATTAAATAAGATCTAAAACCTGTTTCAACTAAAACAAAAATAGGTTGGATATCTGATTTTTTTAAAAATTTAGATTTTTAAATCAAATTTATTTTAATTATGAATTAGATTATTAAATCTAGACTTTTTTGCATACCCTTAATATTAATCAACCCTTGCTTGTGAATAATATTTTGAAAGAATATACCACGTGTGTATGAAGAGTTATGAACACAGTGCAAAAGATGTGGTGTATGTCAAAGTAATATTTCTTACCGTTAACCTTTAACTCGACAGTTTCTATGCATTGCTCTCAAATTTGTCAGTATGAACGTTGAATTCCCAGTTAACTTTGGTCGGAACTGTTCATATATACAATTAAATATTAACTAAAAGGACCAAACTATTGAATGCATGAGATAAAAAAAATTAATTCGTAGGCCTTGCAATTAAACAAGGGCATGTTTAAGAATCTTTTTTCTTTATAGATAATTGCTTTAATTTAAGTTCTGTGAGAAAAATAACAAAAATAAATAATTGTTTTAAAATAATATAAATAAAATTATTATTTAATATATTTTTCAACATGCACATATTTAAATGAATTGACATTCGAAGCCGACAAAGACAAGAAAAAGGGTGGATAATTTTTGCATGGCAGAAAACAAGCACTATAAATGTTAAGCTGAAAATTGTACCCGTTTACGCTGTTTCATCCTTGTGAAAAGAACCATTCGAGTCCTTTCCCACCCATCTATACGTACTTGAGATTTCATAAATAAGTTGGGAGGATGATGTTTCAATCTCAAGCACTTCTTGATAAATGTCTCTACGTTTTCCTACCATTTCACCTCATTCCAAAGACCCGTACTTGAAATTGGATGAACGAAAAGACAAATTATTGTAAATCAGAAACATCCATATAGAGGTGAGGATGAAGACATGACTAAAGACAAACAAAGTAATTGGTTGGTAAGTGATTGGTCAGGTGGATGGTATATAACCATAGACAAACGACCATATTTATTGGGATTGAACTATTATGGATAGGATTAGGGACATTTTCGACGGGGTAGGGTGGGGGACTACCACACCCTTTTGAGAGAGATATTAAAAGCATCATATTACACTTCTATGCACCACTTTGAATTTGCTTAAAATATTTATAGAAAAAGATAACTCAGGCCTTACTATTAGGGGCATGTTGCCTTTGTCCATGTGACCTTAAGGTTGTAGGAAAATATTTAGAGCAAGATCAACATGAAGAAAATATTGAGGCCTTAAATACTATTAGCTTTTTCACTTTTTGCATCCATTATGGTTTTTGAAGAAATAAATGATATCGTACAGGCTATGATATCAAAGGTTCCGATGTTTGGTCTATCTGTGTCATTCATGAACAAATGAATTTTGATCAAGTCTCTCGTTGGCTGCACCTATTTTCGTCAATTTCTGCCTGTGAATGTACCGACAGTACTAATTCAAGATTGAGAATTCATGAAAAATATCTCTTCATTCAAGTTATGTCTTGTGTCAAACACTGCCATGTGTTATGAATGTGTGATTGGTCGGAGTGCGCAGTATATATGTTGTGAACAAAGACAATAAAACAAAGCAAAAGCATTAGAAATGAAAGTGATGAAAGTAACAAACTAAATATAATTGGTATATAATACATTTTAAACATTTTTTATTAGTCTAATTTCAATAAATTTTTCAATAAATGCTTGGAGGAGAAAAAAAAATAAGAAGTAAAATAAATTAGGTTAAAATCAAAATAAACTTACACACCTTAAATTTTGAAAAAAGTTAAATAAGAGTGCTTCTAAGAAAGATAAGGTTGCATACATTATTACTTAATTTATGAAATAAGTTTTATTTATTTATTTATTTTATAAATATTTATAGATAAATTTATCTTACAAATGATAAGTGTCAATTAGTAGTAATTTTTGGTATATAATTTGACACTTATTCTATTCCTTTCTAATTACTCTATGCTTAAATTTCTTTTTAATTTAATGTATTTATATCTCATGCCAATTGAAGTTTATCCACTTAAATTTAATAACTATTTGTCTTAAATTTATGACTATATGAAGGTATTTAATCATTTATTAGTATGCTAAATAATCAGGGGCAAGGCTTGGTGAAATGAAGATGGAAAGAGGGAGAAACAAAGTCCTCATAACCAGCAAATCTCACCTGAGCGAGGTGTGAGTCGCCTAAGCTAGGTCATCGAGCTGCAGGACCTATATTCTATTGCATTCTCGCTCAAGCGAGATAACTGTCGCTTGAGCGAGAGACTTGTCTGAGCGACCAATGATCTTGCCTGGGCGACACCAGCTGGAACTTAAGGGCGCTTTCTGTGTAGTTCTTGCTTGAGCAAGAATAACCTCGCTCAAGCGAGAATTCATTAAATGCCCTAAATTAAAAGAGTCCAAGCACGAGAAAAGGGACCATCCATGATTTGGAAGAATTGTGGAGAACCTAGGGCAAGAAGAGAAGTGTGGAAGAGCAACTACACCATTGGAGAACTAATTTTTATTCTCTTTCCATGTATTTTCTTGTAGTTTGGTACATTATGAATGGCTAGAACTTCATAGGGGATTGTATGTAATCTTAACTTTCTGAGTATTTTAGTTCATTAATATAGTTGTTTATTTACCATGTGTTAGGTGTATTTATTTTGGTATTAATGTTTGCTTCTACCTTATGGAGAATGATTCATGATTCGAGAATCTGGGGTGAGTTGGGAAACTATCTTGGAACTCAGTTAGAGTAAATACACGCGATAGGCTAGAACTCTAGGAATAGGTTTTAATTTGTTGTATGCTATATAACTCTTGTTAGTGATGCTGGATTATTTATTGTTTATGTAAGGGATTATCATTCAATAAATATATCTTAGGATCTCGGGTGAGAGAAATCCAATGAGTGAACATAATGGGGAGTGCATCGTAAGACCGGGGTAATTGTGCAATTATATTATGACTAAAATATGAAGTTAGTGATAGATGAAATTCAATCCCTACTTTTCATCATCGTAGTAAATTTATATTTTGTTATTTTGTTAAATTTTCATGAATCCAATTAATCAAAAGCACATGAATGGTAGTTGTAAATTTGTGAATACTTAGGATTATTAGTTTTAGTTTGGATAACTAAAATTACTTGTGTATCACCACTCCCTATGGATATAACAACCTTTTATACTACATCAAAATTTGATATACTTGCCTAAATGATTTAACAACAAGCTCTTGCCTAATATGTTTGTATGGTATTAGAGAGCACGAGCAAAAATAAAATAAATGAAAAAGAAGAGATTATAGAATAACTAAGAATAACAGAATAACTAAGAGAATTTTAATCTTTGTATAAAAAGAAGACAACATGCCTACGTGTATTTAGAAGCTATCATAGTAGATTTGTCATAATAATATATTTTAACAAAACTAAATGAACCTTAACTATTTTTAATAGACTACTTTAATATCTATAGCCAAACTCAAAGGTTTAAAGGGCAATTTTAAGTCTAAATATTTAAGAAAATTTGCATGGCAAGTATCTTCTTTGAATAAAGAAGAGGTTAAATTAAAAGGGTTGGGTTTTGTTGTGAAAAATAAAGAACTAATATTGGTTGTGACTCACTTTGACTATTCATAGGATGCGTGAGGCTCATAAAAAATGAATTACAAAATAAAGCACATGCATGTTTTTTGTAATAAAATTGACAAAATCGTATGAGCTAATTGTTGTTGTTTAGATATTGTTGCTAGGAGATTTAAATACCTCAAGGATTCTCAATAATGTCAGCTAAGGAAAGTTATGCCCAATATGAATTTTGAGATGGGCTTTGCTGATAACGATGACGCAGGCTTTATATGAAGGAAGATCATAAAGTGTCCCAAGCCTTATGGTAATAGGGCCAAACGTAATGCATTCGAAGTTAAACGGGGTCAAACTACATTTTCTATTAGGAGATATTATTATCTTGATTCTAGAATAAGTCTATTAGGATAAAGTCAAAAGTTTTTATTTGTTTTATTGTTGAGTTGGTTATTTCAAACTGTTATATATGACGTGTAAAATGAATATGCACAGCAGTAGTAATATTCTATTTTCTCTTTGTATCTATTTTAGGAGGTGCTCAGACCATACATTCAAATATTTAGAAATTCTATTTTTAACATTTGGTGATTTTGTTGAGAGACTCTTCTTCCCATGGCTGACAACACGTGATTAAAGGTTGCTTCCCATGCTGATAAGCTTGAAGAAGTTATGCAAAAATTGGAATCATTTTATACTTTCGTGACCACCAGGCTCGAAGCGATGGCTTCAAGCGTATTTGAAGTGAAGTCAAAGTCACCCATAGTGAGTGATGCGTAAAATCTTTTCAGACTATTTACGTAAGCAAATAACACTAGAAAGTATACCATTCATTTTACAAAGTATAGTTTAGATCGATTCCATGAAGTTTTGGCTTCCTCAAATTTCTAACAGAGCTAGACAAGTAGTGGAATGAAATAGTTCAGAAAATTTTAAAAAAATACAGTAAATATTTCTAGTAATTCTTGAATAGAAGAAACGAATGCAGAATACAACACAAAGTATTGAAAAATAAATGAATAAAAGTGGTTAAGAATATATTCACTTCTATTTACCTCTTCTGTACTGTAAGCTATCTTATCTACCTTACTTCTCATGCAGTGAAAGTAAAGTTCTCTAATATTGAGTCAACTCCAACTCCATAGATGAAAACTCTCTATGCAATTGATCCTCATGGCATCTATTATAGAGTTTGAAGTCTTCTTCTTGAGCTTTGAGACTATAGACTTGGGCGCTGGAACACATGCAGGTCTTCAAACAATTTTTTTGCATAATTCTAGCCTTGCAACGCTCAACACTCGGGTTGGAACGCATAATCAATGGTGGCAGCTTGAGCTTTAAGAGTTAGGATGCCCATGGGTCAAAAACATGGTGTTCTACTCTATTAAGCCTGCGTTGGAACACCCACCTATGGGCATTGGAACACCCGAAGGCCTTCAACTCCATTCTACTTCTGTGGTTTTGCGTTGGAACACGCACTTGCACTTCTGGCAGTTGGAATGCCTAGAGTGTAAATTATGCCTTTTGTCTTTGTGCTATTTGAACTCCTTTAGTTTAAATGCTTTGTTAATTGGTCCTATAATTAACAAAATAACAATAATTAATATAATTTTTATAATTTAGGTAAAAAAATTTAGATTATCAAAAATTAGATTAAATTAGAAATATTGATTATTTTATGAATTTAATTAAGAAATTAAACAAATTAAAGTTAAATAGCCTATAAAAAATATTAAAAATTGTTAAAATATAACTTAATTGTGACTTCATCAGTGAGTTCATCTCTTGGGGGTATAATGATTTATCCTATGAAATCTAGTCAAAGACACTTTCTAAAACTCATTATATTTTGGTTTGATAGTACTAATCCTCTTGCATGGATCTGTACGATCATAAAGTGGTTTGAACTATGGTTTCATTTTACGTGGATGGTGCAATACTTACTTTTCTTCAGTTGATGCATAGAAATAGATGAATCCATTCATTGTAACAACTTCTTCAAGCTTTAGAAATTTATTTTGCTCTGACTATGTATGATGACCCATCATTCCTTCAGAGTCAAACCTAATATCAAATGTGAACCGATGACATAACAACCCACCATATTGGCTCAGGTAGTTGAGCTGGCCCAACTTCATGAAGAGAAGTTTCAAGATAGATACATGGTGTATAAGTCTAAGCTTACTCCTCCTTGGTCTTCCCCGCCCATCACTCGCACCATTACACCTTCACACGTCCTATCCCCTCTCAAACCATTATCCTTTTTGCTTTCAAAACCCCAGCCACAGCCATGGTTCAAGCACTTAACTGAAGCTGAGATGAAAAAACATCTTAAAAGAGGCTTATATTTTAATTGTGGCTAGAAATACTAGCGAAATCACCGATGCAAAGCAAAATTCTTTATGCTAATTACAAAAGGAAGAAGACGACCCTCATTTTGTTACCTCACCACTTGAACTTCCGTTATTGGATTAGGGTGTTGTGACAATCGAGCCTAATCTTGAAGGGGACTTTAATCTGACATGATCAAGTCTTAATGCCCTTTCTAGAACAGGAGCCCTAGAAACCTTAAAAATAATGGGCCAAATCTTTTAGTATCAAGTCTAAGAGCTTATGGGTGGCAAGAGTATTCATAAATTCAATCAACAAGAGTGATGGTGGGTAATGGGAAAAATTCACTTGTAACCAAGTTTGTCCTAGAAGAGGACTTATAATTTAGGGCCATGTTGTTTTGGTGGAATTGTATACATTGGATATGAGTGGATGAGATGCGGTCATGGGAGCCTAATGGGTAAGCAATTAGGGCCCATATTGATTGATTACCAAACACTCACCATGAAATTTGTGTATAACCAAGACTTTATTGAATTGAAGGGCAGCTCTGATCCACTTGCTTGTCTTACAACCATAACCCTTTCTTTCCACCAATTTAATAGGTCTTAAATGTTGATAAATGAGGTCCAATTATTTTTCTTGCATGTTAAGAAGAACCGAAAAGCATACAATCGCTTCTAAACCACCTAAATGCCTACATTCGCCAACTACTCTTAAAAGTTTGAGTGCTTATTCCTTGACTTGAGCTCTCTTCCAATGTTGTGTTTTAACCTTTCCATCCCATTGTTACCTATTGTTGGCCCAATCAATGTGATACCTTATTAATACCGATAAGCTTAGAAACATAAGATAGAGTAGCAAGTTTATAAATTCCTAGCCAATGGGTGGATTCAACTGAATACAAGTCCATGTTCCTTTTCGATTCTCCTGTTGAAGGAAGATGGTTCTTGTCATATGTGTTTTGACTATAGGGTGTTAAATGCCTTAACAATAAATGATCATTTTCCCTTTAAAAGAAGAAGAAGAGCATAATTGATCATAAAACTAATTCTAATTGTACATAACACTATTGATCACAAAACTAATTATAAATTCCATTCCTATCCATTGTACAACTACATAAATTTTGTTTTTTCCTCTATTTTGTTTTCTTTCATTACTGTAATATTGTACCAACTTCTAGAATGTGTTCAGGTGTAACTTTTTCATTATTCTATTTTTCATCTTTTTCACGATTAGGTTGTATAGGTTGTATATATACCTCTATTCTTCTTCAATCAATAATTGAGAATCATTCCATTATCTTTGTCTCTGAGCCTTCCTTTCCTTGTTTTTACCTTTTCTTTTATGGTATCAAAGCTCCACTTTGGAGCTCTGCTAATTCCTTAACCTCTGTTAAAATGTCTGATGCTTCCAGTACCCGTGACGCTAATCTTGTCCAACCACAACTTGATTCTTGTCTTGACCCCTCCAGTCCATATCATATTCATCCTAGTGAAAATCCATATTCTATCTTTGTCACTCCAGTCTTAAATGGCAGCAATTACTATTCTTGGTCTTGTTCAATTCGGATGACTTTAATCTCTAAGAATAAGATGGGTTTCTTGATTGGCACCATACTTGTACCAACTATTGATAATCTTATTTATCCTTCTTGGGAGCGTTGTAACACTCTCATAATGTCTTGGCTGCTGAATTTGTTGTCACCACCCATTACACAAAATATCATCTTTCTTAACCACGCCCTGGATATTTGGACAAACCTTTGAGAATAGTTTTCTAAAAGCAATTTACTTCGTATAGCAGAGCTACAAGAGGAAATATACTGTCACAAGCAAGTCTCCTATTCTGTTTTTAACTATTACACAACTCTGAAATCTTTGCGTAAGAAGCTTGACAATTTTCGCCCCTTCCTTGTTTGCACCTATTTCACGAGACTCTACCACCAACAAGATTTTATAATCCATTTTTTGAAAGGCCTCGAGGACCATTTTATCATCATTTGAGGTATTTTCCATGGTTATTCAATAGGAATGCCAACATTCATCATCGACAATCATTGACGAATTAAATGCATTCATCAACACCACACAATTGTTGTACGGTAACAGACGCGAAGGAGGAGCTCTTGGAGGACCAGTAAGAGGGAATTCTCGAAGCGGATTCAACAAACAATGCATCTACTGTGGCTATAATGGACAAATAGTAGATGTCTGTTATGCCAAGCATGACTATCCTCTTGGCCACCCACGACATCTAGGTGATCGTGGTTCCACAACCCTAACAATCCCTCTTCCTCTGCTACTATCAACAACGTCGCACAAGAAGGAGACACACGCTCTTCGATTACTCATAGGACAACCCATCCAACGGGTTGGACATTACCCTAACTAGGGCCTAATATCAAAGCCTCCTTAGCCTTCTTTAGCAGCAAAACCCCAAATCCTGATGGTAACTGATCAACAACCTCTTCTTAGTCCAAACATGCCAACCTCTCAAGTGCCCAAAACCGGTCCATTTGATTCCATTAATACGCATTTTGGTATCCATTTTTCTTTTTGCACCACCACAACACCACACTTTTTCTTCAATACACACTACTCTCACTCTTCTAGTCACTCACACACCTAATAATGTTTCTTGGATCATTGACTCAAGGGCAACTAACTATATCATTTGTTCTTTTAATAATTTTTTAAATTTCTCAAAAATTAAACCTGTGCACATTAACTTACCCAATAATTCTGTGGTTGTTGCTCATATTTCAGGCACTATCCAATTATCTCTACATTTCATTGTTCATGATGTTCTTCATGTGCCAAATTTCAAATTTAATCTTCTTTCAATTTCTAAACTTTTATCTTCTCTCAAATACACTCTTATTTTTTTTTAAGTATCATTGTTAAATACAGGAAATGAAGTCATTGAAGATGATTGGTTTGGCTAAGTTGAAGCATGGACTTGGAGATCAACAAGGATGTTAGTCATATCCTCCTTAAAGCCTCGTTCGTAAATAATTTTTTCACTCCACCTATTACTAACTCCAACCTTAGGCACTTTAGACTAGGTCACTTTTTTGGAAATCGTCTTAATGTTCTTCATTCTAATTTTCCTTTTATTTTAAGACATGTTGAAGAAATTGTGATATTTGTCACTTAGCTAAACAAATAAAGTTACCATATTCTCCAAGTATTAATAGAGCTTTAGAGATTTTTGATTTAATTCATATGAATATTTGGGGTCCCTTTTCTCAATCTTCTATTCATGGTCACAAATGTTTTTTTAAGTATTATAGATGATTTTAGTCGTTCTGCATGGATAGTGCTACTAAAATATAAAGGGGAAGTTAGAACACATGTTCACAATTTTGTTACCTGAATTGAAAATCAATTTAACATTACCATTAAATGCATTCACTCAGATAATAGCCCTTAATTTTTCCAACAAGATTTTTTTTCATCTAAAGGAATTTTTCATCAAACAAGTTGTGTCTATACGCCTCAACAAAATGGACGGGTAAAATGGAAACACCATTAACAACCACGTTGTAATAGTTTTAAACAAAACTAGATTTCTCAAATAATCTTGCAATATAGGGAGAAAACCTAGGTCATCTCACAAGGACACAAATTTATTTTGTTTTCAATTTTAAACATGTAACAGTGGTTAGATTGGGAGGTTTTGTGGTTTTTAAGAATTTAAACAGAATGTAAATTGGAATTGGAATTGGAATTGGAGTGCATTATGAATAAAAAATGATGACAACTAGAAATATGAATTATCAACAAAAAAGTGAAAAGAATTTAAACCCAGAAAAATGAAAACAAATTTAAAATGACGACAAAAATGAACGTAAATAAAAACAATTAAAATGAACACGAATTGAACCTAGAAATTGAAGATGAATTAAAGGCAAAACAAAAGCAATTAAAATGAAATGAATTAAAACAAGACGAATTAAAACAAACAAAAATAAATCAAAACAAAAATGAATTGGAAAACAAAAATGAAAAATGAATTCAGGAAGAACAAATGTAGATTAAAATGAATGAACACAACAAAAATAAATATGAATTAAAACCACGAATTATAGACACGAACTTGGATTACTATACCGAATTTGCCTAAATCTTGAATGCAAAAGAAATCAATCAATCAATCAATCAATCTTACATTCAAGAATAAAATCAAATTCAATCGAATTATGCATGCACAAATCTTAATCAAGAATTGCGAGAAAGTAAAAAGACAAACTCGGAGCGATCAATCGATCTAGCAATCCAAGCTTGAGGTGAGATGATTCGTGAGAAAAGAATGATTGAGAGTTGCAGCGAAAACAAAAATTGAATTCTTGCAGAATCTGAAAAGAGGTAAGTAGTAAACGGTAACGAAAAAGGTTTCCTCTCAAAAGTGGAAAAAAGTCTTACAAAATTCAAAATTATGAAAAGGGGAGAGGTGCAAAGTCAACCTTTTGACCCCTATATATACTAGTTTTAAATGAAAACGGGAATAAATGGGCCAAAGTTGTCGCAAGCAATGATAATAAAAACCCTAAATATAAAAGGTATATATATGTTTTAAGTCTGAACATAAAAATTAATAAAAAAATAGCTCCAAACTCCAAACAACACGATCCATATGTCAGAATTGAAGCCTAGGAAGTTAGGAATCCATTGCAAAAAAAATTAGTAGGAGATCTACAGAAAAAGTTATGGCTGAAATATTGGACAAAGGTCAGGATAGAGAAAATATGAAATATAAAGTAAAGATAACAAGTATTCATGAAAACTCCAATTTAATGCAAGAAATGCAAAAACATGCTAAATGAAATAAATAAAGAAAGAAAAGGTATTTTAGAACATGCAATAAGGCTATAAATGTGAGTACAAAATATGAGTCATCAACCATCACATTCTTAATGTTGCTAGAGCTCTTATGTTTTAATCTCAAATTCTAAAACATTATTGGTCATATGCTATCAAACACATTGTTTACCTCAAAAATATCCCCTGTCATTAAAAATAAAACTCCCTTTGAGTTATTATACAAACAAAAACCATATTTTTCTATGTTAAAATGTTTGGTTGTTTGTGCTATGCCTCAACATATCCTTCTCGCCAAAAATTTGATGCTCGTGCTAGATGTGGTGTTTTTTTAGATTTTCAAACTAGAACAAAAGGATATGTCATTTTATATTTAAATAATAGAGAAATTTTGGTCTCCCGAAATGTTTTATTCAATGAAATGGTTTTTTCTTCTACAAAAATTGCTTCGATTCATTAGCTTCAATAGCCCGATAACCAAAACTCACTACAAATCAATAATTTCCCTAACTTTAGCCTCTTCTTTTTTTTATCACACCACCCCCACTACTTCTTAGCCCAACACAAATCCATCACAACCTTCCAGAAATATTCCTCCCACTCTACATCATCTCATTTTGTCATCCCCTACATCTCGCACCCTCCCCATCACTCCATCTGCACCGATCAGTCCACCCTCTACATCTTCCTCAACATCGTCCATGCCAGAACCAGAACCCTAACACACTCATTGCTCTAATGATCCTCATCATCGTCCCATCTACCTTGCTAACTACAAGTGCAACATTTGCCTTAGTGTTTCAATCTCTACTTCTACACAGTTCGACCAATCTTCTCTAAAGATTTCTTATCTTGTTCAAGCTTTTGTTGATTATTCCCATATTTCTTCATCCCATCCTTACTTTTTGATGAGCATGTCTTCTGCGTAAGAACCAACCACCTATCGTAAAGGCACAAAACAACCTTGCTGGCAGGAGGCCAAGAAAGCTGAGATTCAAGCTCTAGTTTGGAATCAAACCTGGGATATAGTCCAAATGCCTCCCAATGTGAGGTCAATCATTTGCAAGTGGGTGTACAAAATCAAGTGTGGTCTTTGAAGGTTCGATTGAACGTTACAAGGCACGATTAGTGGCCAAAAGCTACTCCTAGATCAAAGACATTGATTATCTAGAAATTTTCTGTCGAGTTGTCAAGATGAGCACAATTCATGTCGTTTTGGCAGTAGCTTCCATTAACAACTGGCATTTGTAGCAACTTGATGTCAGTAATGCCTTTCTTTATGGTGACCTCACAAAGGACGTATTCATGACCATTACTCAAGGATTCAATGGATATCATCCTTCTTGGTGTTGCAAATTAAAGAGGTCACTATATGGTTTAAAAAAGGCTAGCCGCAAATGGTTTGAAAAATTGTCCAATCTGTTACTGTCTTGTGGATACAAGTAAGATCATGTCGATCACAACCTTTTCACTAAGGTAACAAGTTCCACTTTCATTGCTTTGATTATCTATGTTGATGACATCATTCTGGCTGGGAACTTAATTATTGAAATTGATAAGATCAAACAAACCTTGAGTTATAATTTTCATATCAGGGACCTAGGCAAACTGAAATATTTCTTAGGGATTGAGGTTGCTTATTCATCATCTAGTATTTCGTTGTGCCAGAGAAAATATTGTCTAGACAATTAAATATGCAGGTCTTCCAAGTTCCAAATCATGTTCCACACCAATGAAAAATCACTACGTTTTCATCATGATTCAGACATTGTTTTCGTAGCCCAACAACTTAGTCAATTCATGGTTTCCCCCACTCATTCATATTTTCAAGCCGCATTGAGAATTGTTCGTTATCTAAAGAATTGTCATGGGAAAGGTTTATTCTTTAGGAGGATTTCTTCCTTTCAACTGTTTGGTTTCAGTGATGTTGACTGGGTCATGTACGTTGACACCTATCACTCTGTAACCAGCTATTATTTCTTCATTATAAGCTCCCTAGTTTCATGGAAAAGAAAGAAACAATCTATTGTCTCTAGATCATCTGCTGAAGCTGAATATAGAGTCCTCGCATCAACCACTTGTGATCTCCAATGGCTATCTTATTTACTTAGAGATTTACGGGTTCCTTATGCTAGACATGATGCATTATACTATGATAGTCAAAGTGCCCTTTACATCACTACGAATCCAGTGTTCCATGGAAGGACTAAATACTTGAAAATTGATTGCCACCTAGTTCGAGAAAAGCTACTTTCTGAACTAATGAACCTTCTTCAAGTTTCCTCTTCACATCAGCTTGTAGATATGTTCACTAAAGCACTCCCTTCAAAAGTTAATTCAATCAAATCTTTCCAAGCTTGAGCTTCATGACATCTTTGAACCTTGACAACCACGTCGTAATGGTTCCAAACAAAACTAGATTCCTCAAACAAGCATGCAATATAGGGAGTAAACCTAGGTCATCTCACAAGGACACAAATTCATTCTATTTTCAATTTTAAACATGCAACGATGATTAATTTGAAGGTTTGTGATTTAGCGATGAATTAAAAACAAAAGTAATTCAAATGAAAGCGGATCAAGACAATGAAAACGAATCTAAAAATAAATTTGACAAACAAATTTGAATTTAAAATTTGAAAACAAATCTAAAAGTAAATTTGAAAACAAATTTGAATTTAAAATTTGGAAACAAATCTAAAAAAATAAATCTAGAACCGAATTTGAATTTAAAATTTGAAAACAAATCTAAACAAAATAATTGAGAACAAAAATTGAAAAAAAAAATTGAAAACGAAAATTGAAACAAGAACAATGATGCAAACTAGGATTACTATACCGAATTTATCCAAAACTCAAATATAATAGAAAACAATTGATCAATATTACATTCAAGAACAAAAACCAAATTCAATCAAATTATGCATGCACAAATCCTAATCAAGAATTGCGAGAAGGTAAAAAAAAAGACAAACTCGGAGCGCTCAATCGATCTAGCAATCCACGCTTGAGACAAGATGATTCATAACACCAAATAATTAAGAACACAGTCGGATCCGAAGAGACGCAAGCGAATGGAACGAAACAAATTTACTCTCAAAAACGGGAAAGTGCCTTTATAGAAAAACAAAATTATTAAAAGGATAAGAAGAAAGGTCGAAAATCAACCTTTTGACCCCTATATATACCAGTCTTAAATGAAAATGAAAATAAATGGGCCAAGGCCTCTACAGAAAATAAAATAAAAGCCCTAAGTAGAAACCCTAAATATAAAAGGTAAATTTTAGGTCTAAACTTAAAAAAATTAATAGAAAATAGCTCTGAACTCCAAACAACATGATCCATATGTCGAAATTGAAGCCCAAAAAGTCAAGAATCCATTGCAAAAAGAATCATCTAAAAAGGAGTTTTGCAGAAAATGTTATGACCAAAATAGTGGACAAATGTCAGAATAGAAAAAAACACAAAGACGCCAAGACTCAAAGACACAAAGACGCCAAGACTCTATAGGAAGTAAACCTTCATAAAAATACTCGATCAACAGCTCCTTATTGATTTGGTGATTCGGACAGGTTGCACAAAGTCTGTTAAACCTCTCCCAATATTCATACAAAGTCTCTCCTTGTAGTTGCCTGATCCCACTTATTTCTTTTCTGATTGCTACAGTTCTGGAGGCAGGGAAGAACTTCTCTAAGAATATGCTCTTCATGCCATTCCAGGTAGTGATTGGTGTTGGCTGCAAGTAAAGCCAGTCCTTGGTCACGTCACACAGTGAGAATGGAAATTCCTTAATCTTCACAAAGTCTTCAGGCACGTCCATTGGCCGCATGGTAGAGCAGACTACATGGAACTCCATCAAGTGTTTGTGCGGATCCTCTCCTGCTAGTCCATGAAATTTGGGCAGCAAATGTATCAAACCATACTTCAATTCATAGCTGGCTACGTCTTCACTGAGGCACTTGGATGCAAAGTGTCTGGTGGCCAACATCAGGGGCAGCCAGCTCTTTCAAGGTTCCCTCTTGGTGGTTATTTGCAGCCATCTGTCTTGTACTGCATTCTCTTTGTGATTTTTTTAATCTCTGAAGCCTTAATCTTGTCCTCTCAATCTCAGGATCTAATGGATACAGTGTACCTGGTCTAGACTTAGTCATGCATGTTTAGAATCACCAAAAACATCCTGCACTTAATAAACACTCACAAGGTGAACAGTGTCAGTTTACAAAGCAAGTACTGTAAAAATTTGAGATATGGATGAATTGAGGCCTTGATAAATCTCCTTTTGGTATAAGAAAACACCACAAAATTTCAAAATTTTTTAATAGCACAACTATGTAAACTAGATGCCTAAAAGTAGGAAAAATAGATAAATAAATAGCAAAAAATAAAAAAATTTCCGAAAGCAAGCAATTTTTGAAAATTTGGGCAACAACAACCGGCATAGCGGGTTACAATGAATAGAAAATTTTTTTCTACCTCCAAATGCATATGCAATAATGTCAATTTTGAGTTTCCTAACCAATGTTATACCCATTTTAAGTTTTCAAAATTTTCTCTTTGCCACTCACTTTTATATTTTTTCTACTACTCTTTTTTCAAATCTGACAACTCTACTATCCAAAAGACTCTAAAAGAAATATGGACACAAAAATTCAACTCAAAATTCAATCTCTAACTATTTTATTTGATTTTTCTAAAATTGGGTGAATAGTAACCTACACTGGCGATGCAATGCAAACAAAAACAAAGCAAACGCAAAGACGCCAAGACTCAAAGACACAAAGACGCAAACGAACAACGTAGGAAATTAAATAGAGTTGTTAACGCATGCAATAAAATTAAAACAAAATGACTTGTATCCTCGGCAACGGCGCCATTTTGACAACCATGTCGTAATGGTTTCAAACAAAACTAGGTTCCTCAAACAAGCATGCAATATAGGGAGTAAACCTAGGTCATCTCAGAAGGACACAAATTTATTCTATTTTCAATTTTAAACATGCAACGATGATTAATTTAGAGGTTTGTGATTTAGGGATGAATTAAAAATGAAAGTAATTCAAATGAAAGCGGATCAAGACAATGAAAACGAATCTTAAAATAAAGCTGAAAACGAAGTTGAATTTAAAATTTGAAAACAAATCTAAAAAAAATAATTAAGAACAAAAATTGAAAGCGAAAATTAAAAACGAAAATTGAAACAAGGACAATTAAAACTAACATGAATTAAACCCACAAACCACATATGTAAACTAGAATTACTGTACCGAATTTATCCAAAACTCAAATGTAATAAAAAACAATTGATCGCTACTACATTCAAGAACAAAAATCAAATTCAATCACATTATGCATGCACAAATCTTAATTAAGAATTGCGAGAAGGTAAAAAAAAGACAAACTCAGAGCGCTCAATCAATCTAGCAATCCACGCTTGAGACGAGATAATTCACGACACCAAATAATTAAGAACATAGCACTATCTAAAGAGACGCAAGCGAATGGAATGAAACAAATTTACTCTCAAAAATAGGAAAGTATCTTTATAGAAAAACAAAATTATTAAAAAGATAAGAAGAAGGGTCCAAAATCAACCTTTTGACCCCTGTATATACTGGTCTTAAATGAAAACGAAAATAAATGGGCCAAGGCCTCTCCGAAAAATAAAATAAAAGCCCTAAGTAGAAACCTTAAATATAAAAGGTAAATTTTAAGTCTGAACTTCAAAATTAATAGAAAATAGCTCCGAACTCCAAACAATATGATTCATATATCCAAATTGAAGCCCAAAAAGATAGGAATCCATTGCAAAAAGAATCATCTAAAAAGGAGGTCTACAGAAAAAGTTATAAACGAAATAGTAGACAAAGGTCAGAATAGAAAAAAAAACACGAAATATAAAGTAAAGATGACAAGTATTCATGAAAACTCTAATTTAATGCAAGAGATACAAAAACATGCTACATAGTGATCACAAGAGTCTGAAGTATTTATTTGATCAACGAGAGTTAAATATGAGGCAGAGACGTTGGGTGGAATTCCTTAAGGATTATGATTTTCAGCTCCAATACCATCCAGGAAAAGCTAACGTGGTGGCCGATGCATTAAGTAGGAATGTGGTTCAGGCATTCTCCTTAAGAATTAGTGAAACTCTTTTGGTAGAACAATTCCGAGACCTGAACATACATGTGGATTTATCACCTGAAAAGATTAGTTGCAGCCGAATTGTGGTGACTAATAATTTCTTACAGGAAATTAAAGACAAACAACTGTGGGATCCGATGTTATGTCGGATTGTATTTCTCTTAGGGACAGATAAAGCAAAGGGTTTTAGTAAAGGTGCTGATGATATTCTCAAATGCCAAGGTCGAGTTTGTGTCCCTAGAGATACTGAATTAAATAGAGCAATTCTAGAAGAAGGACATAAGGGTAATCTCAACATTCATCCTGGTGTTACCAAGATGTATCAAGATTTAAAGCAGATGTTTTGGTGGCCAAGCATGAAGCGAGAGATAGCTGAATTTGTTAAAGCTTGTTTGACTTGCCAGAAGGCAAAGGCGGAGCACCAGAGCCCTCCAGGAGAGTTGCAGACACTGGAAATTCCAGAGTGGAAGTGGGACCATGTGACTATGGACTTTGTGTCCCATCTACCTAGAACAGTTAAAAATCATGATGCCGTATGGGTCATAGTTGATAGGCTAACCAAGAGTGCGCATTTCTTGCCAATTAACATGACCTTTAGCTTGGAGAAATTAGCAGAATTGTATATTAGAGAGATTGTCAGGTTACACGGAGTACCTTCTAGTATTATCTCTGATAGGGATCCTCGATTCACTTCCCAGTTTTGGCAGGGTTTCCAAGAAGCTATGGGCACACAGTTGAGGTTGAGTTCTGCATATCATCCGCAGACAGATGGTCAATCTGAGCGTACTATTCAGACCTTAGAGGACTTATTGCGGACTTGTATTGTAGAGCAGAAGAGTAATTGGGAGGATATGCTTCCTTTGGTAGAATTCACTTATAATAATAGCTACCATTCGAGTATAGATATGGCACCATTTGAAGCTCTGTATGGTAGAAGGTGTAGAACCCCTATCTGTTGGTTCCAAGATGGAGTACATTTGATGGTTAGATCTGAAATGCTGCAAGAAACTAAGGAGAAAGTTGAACTTATCAGAGAAAAGCTGAGAGCCACCCAGAGTCGACAGAAATCTTATGCTAACCGACGTAGAAGACCTCTAGAATTTGAGGTTGGTGATCACGTATTCTTGAGAGTGTCACGCACTACAGGTGTGGGGTGAGCTTTAAGAGCCAAGAAGTTAACACCTAAGTTCATAGGACCGTATCAGATATTACATCGTAGAGGACCAGTAGCCTATGAATTAGCGCTACCACCTTAGTTGTCTGGAATACATAATGTTTTCCATGTGTCGCAATTAAGGAAGTATGTTCCTGATACGTCTCATGTAATCGAGCATGATGTTGTGGAGTTACAAGATGATTTTTCTGTGGAGGTCCCAGCTGCTCGTATCGAGGATACTAGAGTTAAGGAACTTAGCGGCAAATCTATTCGATTAGTAAAAGTTGTTTGGGGAAGGAAATAGCTCTGCGACAAGATGCTATACATGCTGGTCAGAAGGCTGCTCTGACCCTTGTAGAGACCATGTTACTCAACATGGGGAAGAAGATGGGGATGACTGTTGACCAGATCTACTATGCCCCCACCTTCCCAGCCCCTTATCTTCGAGCAGCAGTTCAGAATGATCTTCCACCTTTCACACCTACAACAGAAGAGGAGGAGGAAGAGGAAGATAGCAGCTCTGAGGGTGAGCCAGTACCAGACCCAGTTGCAGCAGCAGAGGGGCAGGATGATGAGGACACCAACACTGATGCAGCTGATGATGATGACCTCTCCTCCAGCTTTGATGAGGATGCAATATAGTTTTAAATTTTTATTTCTGTTCTTTTTTTACCTTTTTCTTTCATTGTACATATTTTTTTTTATGCCAATTTCCCTGTAATTAGTACAGTTTTCTTTTTATTTCTCTGCCTTTAACTTCCCTTTACTGCTTCTACTCTGAACAACAACTTAACTCTTTCATGCTATTTATATATATTATCTGAGTTTGAGTTATTTTGTTCTGCTGGTGCTGAATTTATTGTCTCTTTGTGCAGAGAATGCCCTCAATTCCATCAAGAGGAGCATAATTTTTTTTGCCCATTAGTTGAGGCACTATCATTCATGAAAGGGGGGTGAAGTTCTTTGCCTCTATTTCATATACTCTTAACCTCATTTTTCCTGCACAATTATACATTAAAATACAAAAATATATTTTATTCTTTTTCTTTTTCATTGAACCCAATTTTGTAATTCCAATCTTAAACTCTTATTGCAATTTTCATTCAATTCATGAACACACTCTACTTTTGTAAATAATTTTCTCTCCATGCCATGCTGAATATCTTTTCTTGCAAGGTGATTTATCCTCACATAATGTTAAGTAATTATCACCATTTTTACCATGGTAGAGAATTGAGCCCCTAATTATCTTTCTGTGTGTATATTCCATGTCATTTTGCATCTATTCTCCAGAACTTGCCCTGTTTCTTAATTGAATATGCATTATGCAATTTTATCTAGATGATTGAGGCCTCCTTTACACACACACACCCACTCCCCATTGCCCACCTTTGCACCTTATTGCATTACATCCTCTTCTTTTGCCAAAACTTAGTTTGCCAAAACATTTTTTTTTTCTTTCCCTTCCATCAAGAACATATTTCTTTTGAGTAACATCAAGAGTGAATGCAAATACCAAGTTTGGGGTGTTGATTTTGATGGTAGTTGCTTGAGGACAAGCAACCTCTCAAGTTTGGGGTGGTAAACATTATACATGTTAAAATACATGTCAAAAAAAAAAAAGTGGTTGCCAAAGTCCAATAAATCATAAAAGAAAGAATGAAAAAGGAAAGAAAATAAAATGAAGCAAGATCCAAGAGATTGAAGAGATCTTCACATAATGAAAAATGATGAAAAACAAGGTGAAAAATGCTTGAACCTCTTAGGCTACCTCATTTGATGCATTTCATTCTAATTGATGTATTCACTCACTCAAAAGGATTCCCTTATCTTGAAAACCCACTTGAGCTTTTGACCCTCCTTGATCAAATTGAACCTTATCTATCCCTATTTGTGGCCAACCAAGTCCTTTCGATAGGTAAATCATTGTATTAAGGCAAAGGAGATTGAGAATATGGGCAAGCATATGGTAGGGTAGAGCAATTTGCATGTGTTGAGGGAAAATACCTAGCTTGAAACACTGACGAGTGAAGAGTGAAACACCACCTTGTGAGCTAGATAATTTCTTTGCATTGTGTGAAGTATGATGAACCTTGTTGAATTTTTGTTTCACTTGTATGGGACTTTGCATAAAATTGATTGATATGAGTGTGCTTTCTTTGTTGAATGACTCCATGATTTTGAAATGGAGGAAATGCATATTAGAGTTGAAAGATTGGAACAGAAAAATTTTGAGAAAATTTTTTGGATAAGTCTAACCTTTTTACTTAAGTCCTTGAATTTTTGTTTGCTTGAGGACAAGCAAAAGTTTAAGTTTGGGGTTGTGATGAATCCACATTTTACTAAATTTTTATACATCATTTATTACTTTTTATAGAAAAGAATAGACTTAGATAGTGTAAATAAGATGAATATTCCAATTAGGCTAAATAATATAGGTTTCTTAGTTTTTAGTTAATTTACATTGATTTATATAGTTTATTTACATGTTTTGATCATTTGAATAATGTGGCAGGAATCCCCAACCTTATTTTGAAGAATTATTGGATTTTGAGGAATTTGAGGTGAAAGTAACTACTTTCAAAATTGATAGTGACAACTACAACAAGCCATTTCCAGCAAAGGGACCAAAGTGATCACTTTCAAAGCTTAAAGTGACAACTACAGCAACCCAGAATCCACTAAACCTGCACGTGGTTACTATGAATATTCATAGTAGTCACTCCAGAGCATGTAGAATTGAAGGTGCTACGCGTAGTTACTATCAAAATTCATAGTGACAACTCCAGAGAGTCCAAAATGTCCCAGTGCTGCGCGTGATTACTATGAATATTCATAGTAATCACTCCAGAGAGGCAAAACCCAACTGATGTTGCGCGTGTTTACTATGAAAGAATGAGAGTAACTACTTTGGAGGGCGCCAGCTTTAGTATAAATAGATTTTTACCAAATTAGGGTAGGGGTAGGGGAGTTCTTACACTTTTTGAACCTTTTCTCTTCTTTACTAAATTTAGGATATTTTCCAGAGCTTAGGGCAACCTTGGGTGACAGCCAAGGGTCTAACCTAGGGTTTGGTTTCTTATTTCTCTTGCTTTTACACTAATGTTAATGAGTTTTTTGCATTTCCCAACTGCGTTTTTGACCCCCATTTCCATGGAGGGCTAAATTTTATGTAATCCTTAGTAAGTTCGCATAGATTCTTGAGTTCCTTGAATTTAATGATAATATAATTCCTTTCTTTTCGTGAATTACTTCTTCCTTGTCTCTTGAATTGAATTAATGGTGAAGGAGGGGGGGTATTGCTCAATTAACCCTAATTTCATTTTAAGGAGATTCTAAACTAGGGATTGCTTAATCCTAGGTTTAATTCTAAGGTTGCGTAATTTTGGGATAAGAGATTAGAGCCTAACAAATTGCGTAATTTTGTTGGGACCATAAGGTTGATTTTCGCTTGTTAAATTAACCTAATTCATGGAAGAGAGGATGAATGTTAAATCTTGAGTGGAATGAGGATAGAATCTTTGTGGATGAACTAAGGATTGCTGCTTTCTATTTGAACTAATTAAACTCGTTTGTTTGTTACTCTTTATTTTGATTTGAAACCACAAACCCCCCCCCCCCATTTTAATTGCTTGTTCAATTAATGCCTTCAACATGTTTAATGAAGATTAATAGCCAATGTTCACAGGAGACAATCTAGGGTAACCCTAGTACTACATTAAATTGTTTAAATTTTGATGAGGATTTGCAACAAATCTTTTAAACACCTCAAAATAAACCATCATCACTTACTTTTGTGTTTTATCAAATATATATCTAACCGTATAACTCCCATAAAACAACCTTATGCACTCATGATGGTCACTATGAATACTAAGTTATGTTGTTTGGTATGTATAATGCCCTAGCTATATTGTGTAGATTTGTGATTGTGTTTTTCAATGACATTTAAGTTTATAGTGAGACTATGAACCAACACCCCATTCATCACGAACATGTATTTTTCATTTTATTAACCCATCAGGTTTATTTGAAGTTAAGAAAATTTTCATTTGCTAGTCTTAAATAAATTATCTTAATAATGTTTCTCATAGTTGTGTGTCCCTAGGCCTAGCAAAAATTGAGTTCATGTTAGATTGGCCACAACCTTCCACCATTAAAGATTGAGAAGATCTTTTGAGCTAACCTAATTTTATCAAAAGTTTGTACAAAGGTATGCTTTTATTTTTCATCCCTTAGTTGATCTTCTAAAAAAGAGGAATTTTAAATGGATTCATGATGATCATAAGGCCTTTGATGAATTGGAACATGCAATGGCTCAAGTCCCTGTGTTGGGCTTCCCAAAATTTTCTAAAACCTTTGTTGTGCAAATACATGCATCTGGGTATGCTATGGGGCAATTTTGCTTCAGAATGATTATCCCATTGCATATTTCAACAAAGTCTTTTGCCCTCACATGATTAAGGGAAACCTATCTTCATGAGCTCCATGGTATTACGAGTGTTGTGAAGCGTTGACATCAATACCTTCTCGAATATTTTTTTTTATTATTTAAAGTGATCAAAATAGTTTTGAAAGAATTATTGACCAAAGTGTTATAGACACTGTAACAACAACATTGACTTTCCAAGTTGCTAGGGTATTATAACTATGACATCCAATATAAGTCAGGTCGTACTGACATAGTTACCAATGCAAGTCCTAGAGGTTGTTATATTGCAAGTCCTTATTTCCCCTCACTTTATTTTCTTGAATGAACTAAAAAATGCATTCAAAATAGATCCACTTCGTTGAATTGCGAGATTGTTATAGTAACGACCCGATTTCTTGTCCTAACTATCAATTAGTTAATAGTTTGTTGTTCTACAAGGGTCCTATATGGCTGAGTCCTTCTTTAAAGTTCAATCCTATGTTGCTGCAAGAATTTCATGATTCATTGGTGGGAGATCATGCAAGGTTCCAAAGACTTTGAAAACATTAAGTGCTAATTTCTTTTGAGAAGGCATGTGAATATATGTTCAAACTTATGTCTTCCAATGTATAATTTGTCAGCAAACCAAATATAGCACAGCAAAACCATTTGAGCAATCAGCTTATCTTCTTATCCCTTCTCATGTTTGAGGAGATCTTGTTAGATTTTTTAACATTAATATTAATATTTATATTAATTTGTGGATTAGCATTATTAAATTATTATAGTTATATTGTTATTAATTATGATGTAAAATAAATGTGTATAATAATAATTATTATTATTATATAGATTTTGTAATTGGGCTTTTAGGGTGAATAGTCTGTGATGGGTTGGACTATTCTATGTGCCCAGTGAGAGGTTCCTGCTCTCATCTGATTAGGCTTATATAATTGTTGCCCCATTAGACAGTTACCAGTATGGGATAATAGCAATAAGATAAGAGAGTAGTACACGCTCACTCAAAACAAGGATTGCTTATGACTCATGGGTTCTCATAAGGATTGCTTATGACTCGTGGGTTCTCATCAGGTACATGTTTAACGCAATTATTCAATTACATATAGTTGGAATTGTATTGAGATGTTATGATGTGTATTATATATAATTGTGTTATCTTTAATTTTATATATAAAATTCCTGCAAATGGTATCAGAGCCAACTTAATACACATAGTAATTTTTCAACTTTGAGCAACCAAAATGCTATAATTTTATGTATGGATTTGGAAAATAATTTAGGTTTTTTTGTTCTTCTTATATTCATAAATATCATATCCAAAAATTGTTAATTTTCATCGCGTATGTTAAGAGAATTTCCCAGTTTATTAATTTTTTGAAACTATGAACCCTAAAATCGTTTTCCCAGGGCAAAGGTCTATTTAAAAATTGATTAAGGGCTTTTGTTAATAAATTGAACACGAACATAATCTAATAATTAGTTCATTATTTCATTCCATTTTAGATTGACAATTTATTCTTTCTTTCATTTTGCGTTCGTCATTGCCCTATTTTTGTTGTACACATCACAAAGAACGTAGTGGACCCTACTCGTTGAAAGAAACTGTTTGGGTTGCTTGAATTCTCAATTACTTTGAATCCTCCATGGTTACGCGGGTTTTAGCCTTTGAAACTCTCTTTTGTTGTTCAAAATACACCCTTTGTAACAATATGAATTTGTACTTTAGAATGCAAGATTGAACTGGGTCGAGTTTCTAAATTTGTTGGACCCGTTTTGCAGCTGATGGGTTTTTTTTAAGTGTATGAAGCTCCCTCGTGTGGCTGAGAGAGCGTCGAGTGGAGGATTATTTTGATATTAAATTTTTTGGACAATTTTCATAATTTTTTGGGCACTGTAAATATTTTATAATTAATTAACTCATGCTTAAATTAATTAAATAATTATTATATTGATGGAATATGATCCAATTTTTTTTATATACATGATTATACTAATATTTGATATTTATGACATTTTTTATACTATTCACTCTCTTTTTGAATGTCATATGTGTTAAAAAAAAAATTTAGTTTTATATAAATTATTTGATGTAATTTGGTATAATTATGATTTCATGCATAATATACATATTTAAATTAATTCTGAATGCATGATTATTTTGTATAAATGTCATCCCACCTATCGTGAGACCATTTATACATGACTTGTGTAAATTATATAATTATATATTGCATTAATAATAATTATATCCTATCGATGTGTTGTTATTAATGTGATTTGAAAATACTATGCAATTGTGTTTTGCTTATGTCAATTTTGTACTGATACTCTATCGGTGTTAGGATTCTTGTGACATGAAGTTTTGTGCATTGTATTCGTCTTTCTTATTTATTGTGATCTAGGACCCTTAGGCAGGATCATAGTAAGTAAGAAATTTTGTGATGGGCATATTATTGTTGCACTTGAGCTAATTGCGCATATTAAACTTTGTTGTTTCTCATATTAGTGTCTATGCCCACTTAGGTGAAATCTTTGAACAGGACCAATTATGAGGACTGAGTTGACTTTGTTAAATTGTTTCTTGCCATTTTCTAATGTGAATGTTGCCCTTATTGAGAATAAGTCTAAAGTTTCTACACCTGAATCTTCTGTTGCAGTTATAGTAAAACATGTTAAATGGGCTCATTCTAATAAAATATGTCTAGTAATTATGAAGTTCATTATAGACAATGTTCTTGAGATGAGTAGTACTAAGAAGTAAGTTTAGTTACAATATCCGTTGTCGATAAATTAGTGACAAATTCTTTGGCAAAAATTCATTGCAAAATTGTGAAATCTTAATAGTGCCTCTAGGCAAGAAACTTAAGAAATTTGATAAGACGGAGAAAGCATACTATCTTTTATTGTTCATAAAAATCAATTAGCAGTTTCTTTGTAGGATATTGTGTAGACTCCAGGGTTCTAGATTTTATTGTCCAACTTATACCACTAGAGTTGTTGAGACACATGATATAAGTATCTTATAATGTATGATATCACTACTCTTTCGAGTATGATTTTCTGCATTGTTAAAATGTTTATAGTTCGTGTTAGTTAATTTTGTCATCTTGTTATGACCATATATTATTGATTAATTTAGAATAATAAAATGTTTTCATTTATGTTGTCCAAGTGGGAGATAAATTGTTGAATATTTTGTGTGGACTAACATAAATCAAATTTTGTTATAACTTGAATTTAATTATAGAATAATAAAATCCATTTATGGTTTGAAGTAAGTTTCTAGACAGTGAAGTTTGACCAAGTGGTCACTTCTATTGGCTTCAAGGAAAATGCTTGAGATCTGTGCATTTACTTGAAGATGAGTGGGAGCAATTTTATCATCTTTGTCGTCCATGTTGATGATATCTTTGAATGAGACAAAAAATATATTGAGTAGCCATTTTAATATGAAAGACCTTGATGATGCTTTTGCTATTCTAGGCATCCAGATATGTTGTGGTAAGTCTCATGTTACGCTTAGATTGTCTCAGAAAGGGTACATTGATAGAATCCTCAAGAGGTTTAGTATGTATTCTTGCTCTCCATGTGTTGTGCCTCTTCAAAAGGGTAAGAAACTCTCTAATTTTTAGTGTCCTCATGATGATAGAGAGTTGTTTGAAATGGAGAAAGTTTCATATGCTTCCGCTATTGGGAGTTTGATGTATGCTTAAGTTTGTACTCGTCCCGATATTGCTTATGTTGTTAATGCTTTGGATAGATACTTGAGCAACCCATGTTTAGGTCATTGGAGAGCCGTGAAGAAGGTCTTGAGATATTTGCAGGGAACCAAAGATTATATGTTGACCTATGCGAAGTCTGATCAACTTCAGGTCATTGAATACTCTAATTTTATAGGTTGCCCTAACGACCGTAAGTTGACTTCAGGCTTTATTTTCATGATGGCGGGAGGAGTTGTATCTTGGAAAAGTGTCAAATAGATAGCTATAGCTACTTCTACTATGAAAACAAAGTATGTCGCTTGTTATGAGGCTACCCGCTAGGCTATGTGCCTAAAGAATTTGATTTCTTGCTTCCACATTATTAAGAGTATATCTAGGCCACTTGTGATTTATTGCGAGAATACTGCTGCTATACTTCTCTCTTAACATAATAAGAGTTCTACTCGTTTGAAACACTTTGATCTAAAGTATTTGTTTGTTAGAGAGAAAATACTTGAGTTTTAGACTCAAATTGTATATATTGCTACAAAAAACATGTTAGCATATCCACTAACCAAAGGCTTAACCATTGGAGCTTTTTAGAGTCATGTAGCTCATATGGGTCTGGTCAAGTCTTTTGATATTTTGTATTAGTGGGAGTTAAATTTTGTTTTTGCTTGTTAACATTATTATCTAGTTTCTTTATGAGATATATGTTTTGTTGACATCACTTTTATTGACATATCTTTTATGACAATTTTTTATACTTGGAACTTTGTGGAAATGATATTTATGTTTCCTTTATCTATATTGTGATTGGAATATAAGTTGCTTGTAGTATGTAATATATATCCCTATCGGATATAATTGTATACTATCTACAACTTACTATTTCTTTGGTGATAATTAATAACTTGTTACGACAACATAGTTTGTGGACTTAGTAATTTAATAATGCTATCCAAGTGGGAGAATGTTAGATTTTTTAACATTAATATTAATATTTGTATTAATTTGTGGATTAGCATTATTAAATTATTATAGTTATATTGTTATTAATTATGACGTAAAATAAATGTGTATAATAATAATTATTATTATTATATAGATTTTGTAATTGGGCTTTTAGGGTGAATAGTCTGTGATGGGTTGAACTATTCTATGTGCCCAGTGAGAGGTTTTTGCTCTCATCTGATTAGGCTTATATAACTGTTGCCCCATTAGACAGTTACCAGTGTGGGATAATAGCATTCAGATAAGAGAGTAGTATACGCTCACTCAAAACAAAGATTGCTTATGACTCATGGGTTCTCATAAGGATTACTTATGACTCATGGGTTCTCATCAGGATTGCTTATAACTCGTGGGTTCTCATCAAGTACACGTTTAACTCAATTATTCAATTACATATAGTTGAAATTGTATTGAGATGTTATTATGTGTATTATATATAATTGTGTTATCTTTAATTTTATACATAAAATTCCTGCAGATCTATCCATAGATTTCATTACGAACCTTCCCCTTCTCATAACCATATTGTTATCTCAGTCATTGTTGATATTTTTTTAAGGAAGTTCACTTAGGGCCCTTCCTTCACACTTTATATAGCTTATAAGGTAGCTAAGTTGTTTGTGTCACTAGTTTGTAATCACTTAGGGCCCTTCCTTCACACATGGTTAAACAAAAGTTATGAACAGCACCATTGAGCAATAATATCTTTGTGCTTTTGCCCACCACAAGCCTCCGCACTGGTTTCAATAATTTCCATGGGTTGAGTTTCATTACAACACATCTATTCACTTTTGTTTTGGCCTCTCCCCTTTTTACGTTATCTATGGTAAGCCACCGCCCACCATAGCTTCATATATAGGTTATTCCTCTTCCATTATAGCTTATGATTCTACTCTTCTCAGTTGTGATGAAATACTTTCCCTTACTATGAAAACACTCACCAATGCTCATGCTCAGATGAAAGCTAATGCTAATAAACACACTCGAGATGTTGAATTTGTTGTGGCAGCTGGGTGTATGTCAAGTAGTGATAGAAATAGCACAGATCATTCAACAAGGACTTAAGACTTAACCTTTTTAAAAGCATAACCGGACTCAACTTATTTAATTAATAAATTTAATTTAGGTAATTTAAAAAGCCTTATTAATTAAATACATTAGGCTTAAACTTAAAAAAAAGTCTATTAGGAATTTAAGTTAAATAATTAATTTTTTTTAATAATATATTAAATAATTTTATATAAAATTTATAATATAATATTTTAAATAAATTAAATTTTGAAATGAATAAGAGTTTAAGTTAGAAACTTTAATCCTTTTCATCAGAGTTAGACACTATCTCTACTACATATTCACTAAGAATGCCACTTGATGAAGTCTTCTATGTTTAATACATCTTATACAGATAACATTGACATGCATTTATGTTATCTTGATTAAAGCTATCGTTGGTTTGTCTAATTTATCACTATGTATATATTGCATAAAATTAAATATAATACTAGTCTATTTGTTATTTCTTTATTTTTTTTTTCAAATTTAACAATTTGACATGTGATAAATAGGAATATATAATTTTATTACAAATATTTAAGGTGCTAAACTAATTTTTTTACGATTTATTTAAATATACATATTTAAATGATTTGATAGCTTATTTATAAATAGGCTTGATGGCTTATTAAAAGTTTGAATATGAAATAAGTTATTAAAAAGATTAATAGGTTAAATTAGGCTTTTAAAAAACCAGGCTTAGGCTTGATAAAAAAAAAAAACTATAACAAGTAATAGGTCAAACTTAGACTTTAAAATTATTAAATAGGTTAGATCTATTTATGCAAAGCCTAGCCTAAACCAACTTATTTCCATCTCTAATGTCAAGTTACAACTTTACTGCCAAAGTTAGTCTCTCTACTGGATTAAATACAATAAATTGTCTAAACGCTTTTACGGTCCCTTTAAAATAGTGTAGAAGAATGGGCCAGTTTCATATCAATTGGAACGGCCTCCTCATAGCAAGATTCATTATGTTTTTCATTGCTCTTTGCTTAAGGGAAGGTCCTTTAATTGTTCAGATAGACTAATTATTGCTAGATTATGTTGACAATCATCCTTTTCTCACACAATTGGCCATCCTTGATTTGTTTGATCACAAGCCCACACATTTGCCTTTGGTTCTGGTCTGTCTCCCAATGGTACTTCTTAGGAACATTGGAAGGAGTTACAATGCTAGTACAACCTTAAGAATATGTATTATATACATATTATTTAAATAATATGTATATAATACAAAATAATATTGATAATTTTTTAATTTTAAATTCTTTAAGTTAGATCTTAAGAATATGGATCAGTATTGGTTAAAAGTATAATCCGTAATTTATTATAGGTTTCTATTTTATAAAATATATATTGTTTTTAAAATATCTTTTAAGAATAGACTTTATATATCAACTATTTTTTTAAAATATACACTAATTTGATTTAGAACTCCTTATATGTTAAGCTGGCCATTTACAGTCTCTTTTACTTCTAATAACGCACAAAATAACGACATTAAGTTATTGTTTTAGTTTTCTTTTCATTATATAGTGTGTGTGTGAAAGAGAGAGAGAATGACTAGCAAGTCAATGCTCTAAACCCTAAACGAAAGGATCAATTTACCTCATCTGGATTCATGACTGAAGATAAATTATATTCACACACTGATGATTATTAACTTGTGGTACTTCGTCCTTGAAAGTAATTCTTGTAAATTAAAATTAATACTTTGTCAACATTATGCAATTACGATTACCTCATTTTTCCCTCACTTAGCAAGTTCTTATGGTGAGAATTGTTATTGTCTTGCATTCATATTTCATTGGTCGTAGCAAGCTGTTACGACAAACCCTGAAAACGAGTCTAGTTATTGTTAACCAGAGTCTAGAATGTTTTTATTTTTTTATTGAGGAATAATTTTATTAAATATTAAATCATTTTTATTTAATGTTATTTATTTATAATTTATTTAAAAAGCCTCCTGATAGATTTTGGTAATCCTGATAGCATTATTGTTTGTTAGGAAGTTATAGTTATGAGATTTTAATTAACATGACTTATCATATATGAGAGGATCTTATCACGTTATTTAATTTTCTTCTTTTCTTTGTTAATCACTTTCAAATTTATTTTTAATGGTCAAAACATTGTTTTCTTATGCAATTACTATCAATTTTATTTTTAGTCTAAAATATAATAAATACATTTTTTAAAATACATTAATTTCTATATTTCTTTTATATTGTAATCTGTAATAAGATTTGTGTTAATAAAATACTCACTTATTACCTACTTAAATAGATTTATTCATTCTTTTATTATAAAAGACACCAATTAACAGTATGTTATTTCTAGAATAAAAGATAAATTTAGGACATATAACTACTTTTTATTAGTTTTAATAAATTGAGTGTTTATTTCTTATAAATAGAATAAAAAGAAATATTAATAATATACTCTTTAATATATTCTAAATTCTTAATTATTTTTTTTTTAAATTCTAAAAATAGTAAAAAAATATATTAAATTATGTGTGAGAAAAAATGTAACTCACATAATTTTTATATTTTTTGCTTGCTAGATATAATTGACCATAGAAAACTCACTTAATCATGCATGGTCATTTATCCAACAATTTTCCATTAATTCCGAAATAGTTTTCATACTAATTGCTTTGATTTATTTTTCAGGTGAGCATAACCTTCTTATGGGAAGCTTTTATGTGCTTTGGGTACGAAGAAACAAAGCTCCAAAGAAGAATTATTAATTTGTCATTTGATGAAATACTAATTAATTTTTTTATTTGTATAATGTTTTGTAATCTTTATTTATATATTTAATACAATTTTTTAATTTAATCGTTCAATTGATTTCAATAAGAAAAATATTCATATATAAAAATAAAGTACATAAATTTAAATTGTACAACTATAAAAAATAATTGTAATTATAAAATTTTAAAATTTATTGCATCTTCTCCAAGACAAAGACATAATTGATAGCTCCGCGGGCATTTTATACGAAATATCCACACGGTCCCGAAGTGAATTGACTGCTGACCCAAGCTTCACCTTTTATCTGTTCAATATGATGCAATTAGTAGGTTAATTGTGACGAATAATCTTTTTTTTATTAATCTTACTGTTTAATTGATAAATGATATATACATATAAGTATAAAAATAAAATATTAAACTTATAAAAAAATATCACGCTTTTATAATTAAATTTGTATTTTATTTATTTATATTAATTAATTGTATAATAAGATATTAAAATTTTCAGAGGACGTGAACCAGGGACAATGTTACTCGACCTAAGCCTTGGTCAAGCGTCAACATGTCTGTTTTCTGTTTACAACCCAATTTATGAGTATTAACAAACTGCAAATGACATTGCAAAAGAGACTATGACAGGAAATGCTGATGTGAGCAGTGATGGATACAGAATTTTTTTGTTGTTGTGGGGCAATATATACAAATTTTACTGCATTAACAATATAACATAATATTTGAAAGTATAAATATAAAAGTGGCTGAAGTGTGTTTCCTTGATAGTGAAGTGAGGGCAATTAAAATATAATAATATATATATTAGTAAAAGAAAGTCAAAACATAGTGGGACTACTTGCTCCCACTCAGATACTGGTGCATCCGTCCTTGGATGTCATCATAGATTTTGAATATAAGTGTTATCCTTATCGGAAAACTTAATGTATTTTACATTTATAAAGATGGTATCTTTATAAAATATGAATGTCATGACTCTTTTTTTATAAGGAACTGAGAATATTATTTCTACACCACTTACTTATTTGAGATAAATAAATAACAAAGAATATAAGTATAGAATTCATTTTTTATTCGAAATAAATAGAATTCCTTATGACAAATATCTAACAAAATAACATAATATTATATTTAGTCCATCCATGGTATGAATATGTGATCACAGTGCTACAGTGAGCATGACTACGTGCAGTGAGCACACGTGTATATAAAATGTTTTGGTGCCATGAGTGCATTGACTATGAATGAAAATGAAATACTTGAAAGTGTTGTATGTGATTGTCCTTACTTGAGTAGATTGTGTTAGAATACATATGGGTGCACAAGGTGAGTCTCTATGTTATGTGTGTGTTCGATAATGTAGAGTACTCACCCTTACATTTATTTTTCAGGTGACCAAGACGATCAGCATCGGGCTCAGAGAAGGGATGGATGAACTGCTATAGGGCTTGAATTTTATTTTGAAATTATGATGTAACCGAATTAGTTCTGTAGCAGTCATTGATATAAACTTGTAATCTCTTATTTTTTTGAAATGTTTGATGAAATTCTGTGATGAAAAATTATATTTAAATGAAAAATTTATTATTCCCATTGTTTTGCGAAATTTATTATTTGAAAATTAAATTAAGGTGTTACATGAACCACATTCTTGCTTAATGCATCAGCCACCACATTAACTTTTCCTGGATGGTATTGGAGCTGAAAATCATAATGCTTAAGGAATTCCATCCAACGCCTCTGCCTCATATTTAACTCTAGCTGGTCAAACAAATACTTTAGACTCTTGTGGTCACTATACACATCAAACTGAGTTCCACAAAGATAGTCCTGCCACACCTTCAAAGCAAAGACTACAACAGCTAACTCAAGGTTATGGGTCAGGTAATTTTGCTCATGAGTTTGCAATTGGCGAGATGCATAAGCTACCACTCTCTTATCTTGCATTAACACACCCCCTAATCTCTGATGTGAAGCATCATAATACACCTCAAATGGTTGACTAGTATCAGGAAGAATCAACACCGACGAGGAAGTTAGTCGCTGCTTCAATTCATTAAAACTTTGCTCACATTCCTCAGTCCATACAAAGGGTTGATCACAGCGAGTTAACCGCGTCAATGGTGTAGCTATCTTCGCAAATCCCTCTATAAATCTCTGGTAGTAACCTGCTAGATCCACAAAACTACGAATCTCTATGGCTGTCTTCAACCTTTCCCACTACAACACCGCTTCAACTTTGGAAAGATCAATGCAATTCCCTTAGTGGAAATAACATGGCCAAGGAACTTCACTTTCTCTAGCCAAAAATCATATTTAGACAATTTAACACACAGCTGTTTGTCCTTGAAAATACCTAATACAATCCTCAAATGCTCTATATGTTCCTCTGGCGAACCAGGATAAATCAAGATATCCTCAATGAAGATTACCACAAACCAATCTAGAAAAGGTCTAAAGATCCGATTCATGTAGTCCATAAACACTGCTGGAGAATTAGTGATTCGAAAAGGCATCACTATATACTCATAATGACCATATCTAGTGCGAAATGTTGTCTTTGGGATATCTTCATCCTTTACTCGGATCTGATGGTACCTAGACTTCAAATCAATCTTAGAGAATACTCTTACACCTCTTAACTGGTCCATCAAATCATAAATCCTTGGCAACAAGTACTTATTCTTGATTGTCAACTTATTCAACTTACGATAATCAACATATAATCTAGAACTTCTGTCCTTCTTTTTCACCAAGAGAATTGTGCACACCAAGGCGATACACTTGGCCTAATCCACTGTTTCTACATTAGATCCTCAATCTGCTCCTTAAGCTCTATTAACTCTTTTGGCGCCATTCTGTAAGGTGCTATAGATACTGTCTCAGCTCCAAGAATCAAATCTATAACAAACTCCACCTCTCTATGTGGAGGTATTCCAAGAATATCCTCTGGAAAGGATGTTTCCATTTAGAGAGTAGAGGTCAATTCAACATAACCTTACTACTCTGGAAAGATTAAACACCTCTGGCCACAATCAATCAACACACAATTGGCAATTAGTCATTCCATACCCAGGATTACATCTAACCCTGACTTCAGGATACAAATAAGATTTACTTTGTACCTTCATCCTTCAGTTACTATGGGACACCTAACACAAACTATCAAAGTCTTGATCAAACTCAGAGTAGGTGTCGATACTACTAATTCACATCCTAGATCGCTCACCGACAATCCTAAGTTTCTCATACAAATATCTCTAATCCATTGCTCGGCCACATCTAGCCCATTAACTCCAGTAAACTGAAGAGGATCATTCTTCCTATACTCAGACAATCCCTGATATTTAAGAGGAGGTACAGTTGAGGCAGTAGCTACTGCTGCCTATGTTGCAACAGCGCCTTAATTTGCAGCCTGTTGCTGCTGTATCACTTCTAAACTTTGCCTTACTGTGACTACCATAGCTTCCATGGCATGAGCCATTTGGTTCACGTCAGCAGGAGGAGGATTTACAATAGACCTTTTTGGTCTAGCCATCTTAATAAAACTAGCTTACTAACATTCAACACAGTCAGTAATACTATCACATAGATATATACATAGATTCAGCTTACAGTGATATATTAATATTAAGTATATCATAGCAATTTAATCAATTTGGCACTTAGCATAACATCATATCCGCATTCACATAGCATAACAAACACACTTATCTCAACAATTATTTACAACTTAGCTTAACAGCTTATTATTCACACAACATGACTCGCCTATAGCTCACCCAAGTGTCATATACCCAAATTTCTTACATATGTCGTGTATGAGAACCGAGGTGATCAAGCTCGTACCCTCACAACCTGATGATTAGAAGTTATGATATATAATTCACAACTAAGACTAACATGTCTAATATGCACAACTGACGCCTAACAACCTCACCCCGTAGGTTTGCCTAGACCATGCTCTGATACCACTATAATGTCACAACCCTTTTTTATAAGGAACTGAGAACATTATTTCTACACCACTTACTTATTTGAGATAAATAAATAACAAAGAATATAAGTATAAAATTTACTTTTTATTCGAAATAAATAGAATTTCTTATAACCTACACACGCACACAATAGTATAGACAGAAATGCAAGGGTGAGCTTACAAAAAGAAAAGAAAATCATATATAGAGAGTAAAATATTACTCACAGTAACAGCTCTGATGAATCCATATTTTTACTAGTATTTTACTATAATTTTAACCCATTTAATAAGAAAAATATGTTAAGAAAAGTAGAAAAACTCGTAAAAATATAATGATTGAAGATTTTCTTTAAATACATAGTTGTTTTAGAATTTGTGAATTTTTTGTGTAGAATTTAAGAATTTTATCATGTTTTTGTAGGAAAATCTGAGCCAAGTGCATGAAAATGGAAGATCAATGGAAGGATAGAGGAAAAGTGGCAATTCTAGACTCAAAGAACAAGATTAATGGAATGAAAGTTGGGCGTAATCACTATTATTAGTGAAAGTGGTCGTTCCAGAGCATAAATGAAGAATATAGTATGGGGGTGGTCACTCTTACTAGCGAAAGTGAGTGTTCCAAAGAGTCTCTCAGAAGAACACACTGGGTGTTATCACTATTGCTGGCGAAAGTGAGCGTTCTAGAGGACTTCAATCTCAGCAAGGTTCTGCGTAATTACTCTTGCTGGCGAAAGTGGATGTTCCAGAGAGGAGTGTATCAAGGCAAGTTGTGCGTGGTCACTCTTGCTCTTGAAAGTGATCACGCGCACTCCTCGACCTCCTGCGTTGTTACTCTTATCAACGAAAGTGAATGTTTCAGTCTTCTAGAAACTACAGGAGCCTCTGTGTGGCCTCTCTTATGAAGCAAAGTGACAACACCCAGAGTCGGGAAAAATTATAAATTGAAAAACCGCTCAGAGTTTTGGATCTTTTGTTCATTTTTCATTTTCACTTAATTCTTGGGTGTGGAGAGAGTCTGAGAGAGAGAGTGAGGACGAACACCGAGCTTCAACCTAGTGGAATCGAATTGAAGATCAGTTGAAGATGCTTCTTCTGCTTTCTTCCTCTTCTTCTCTTTCTTTTTCTTTCTCTACTGCAATGACTGTGTAATTTCTTCATAGTTAGGGATTGTAGATCCAAAACGAACATGTTGAATTGATTTTGGATCTGGATTTTAAGTTTTGGAATGGATTGAGTGGTTGATTTTGCACTTTACGTAGTAATTGAATGGAAATTTGATTAACTAATTTCAGAAGAACTCTTGTCAATGGAAATTGAATTTGTTCTTCAGATCTGAACCAATCACCAAGATTATAGCTTTCTTAGGGATAAGAGAACTTGATCTTGCAATCCTCTAGTTTCTCACACTTAAAGCAACATTGAATTGAATCAGATCTAAGGAATTATAGTGATTTAGTTGAATGTTAGGTTCACTGAGTTAAGGAATTAACCTCTGAATAATACAACATGAAACTGATTGTCATTCTTTCCAATTACTTGTAAGTTCAGAACTTTATTGATTCAACGTTGGAGTTTTGGTGAAGCAACTCTCTAGCTATGGTTTCTACCTCTGTTTTCTCACATTTGCTTGTTCATTGTTCTGTTTTTCTTCTAATTTCAATATTTTTCAATTTTAATTCCAAACACTCTTTGAAATTCGTGAAGCTCAACTAATTGTGGCCTTGTGAAATGGTAATTGAATACTTTTATTCCTTGAGATCGATACTTGAGACTCTAACATAGTTCTATCATTTTTATAACTTGCTACATCAACACTAGTACACTTGCTAGTCAAATTAACTTCTTCTTAGAAGTGTGACAAGCTCCATGCATTCTCAGTCCATCTAATGCAAGCATGAAAACGGTTTCCAACTGGTTTCACAGCCTAAGTAATCCAAAAGGAACCGAGCCAGTCAGGGAGCGACCCATTCTGGTATCTAGATCCAAACAGCACAGCCCAGCACACCTCAGCACGCTCTATCGTTACACATCTACCCACCTAAATGTGTAACTCGGCTCTATAATGATGAAAGACATATATCTCAGCATGATGCAGCATAGCTAAAATCATTTTAACAGCTTAGCTAAAACAAGTTTATAATAAATCAGCCAAATCTCAGTGTTATTAAATCAGTTATCAGTAGTTACAACATAGAAAAATAACTTTCAAGTATTAAATCATTTATATTTCAGCTTTTATCAAATAGATCTAACAAAACCAACTCAAACCTTTTTTTAATAGCATATCAAAGCGTTCAAAACATAGTTCATAGGCTAAAGTAAGCTCCCCTTACCCTAGAACGGTGATTCACACTAGATCTACCGAATATTACTTGTTTTAACGTAAGATTCACCGAAGATTTAGCTTTAGAATAGAGTTTCTCCTAAGAACACCATGAACTTCTATGAGAAAGAGAAGGAGATGAGAAATGAACGGTGAAACTAACTTCAAACTTAGAGAAACTTACTTTAAATCCCTTAGAACGGATACAGAATCACAGATGTGGAGAGAAATCTAAGTTTAGAAAGGTTTAGTATTAGAGCAAATGGTGATATATGGCTTTGGAACCTTTGAGAAGTATGAAGAAGTGAAAATTTCGTGCAAGGACCCCTATTTATAGAAAAAAAAAATTTTGGCAATGTTCATGCCAGAGTTACTATTCACACCAGAATTACTGTTCACATCGCCACTATTCACGCATTTTGCACTGTTTACTTTTTCTTTTATAAATAATTTCAAACTCCATATAAATGTATTTCAATACCAAATAATCCTTCAATTAACATTTAGCAAGTATAAAATGTTATAGATTACTCAATAATAAATTACAGGCCTGATAAGGAATCAGATTCATCCATTTCTGAGAGTACAGTTATTTGCGCAACTTATGCTGCAAAGTTACATTTCCAATGAAGAGGTCAATGTGTATTTAGATACAGATATGCAACATGGTACAAAAGCAAAACTCTCTATTGCTAAGAGTGCTAATGCTACCAGTGGTCGTGTTGTTTTATACTCTTAAGAGCATAGAGGTATGAAACCAAAGGGTGTTAAACTCCTTGCTGATAAGAATGGTAATAAGAAGAATAGTGTTGTAACTTCAAAGGTTCTGAAACATACTAATAATTGTAGCTTTAAGCGCAAGAGTAAGAAGTTGAAAGAGCATGTTATAAAAACAATAATTCCTTAAGCATAGCAGCAAAGGTGATAGTGGGAGATTGAAGTATTGATTGTAAGAATATCCCTATAGGACCAAATTGTCAAGGGGAAACATCGTTGAGAAGATATTTTAGTAGACTATGGAATTGAATCTATTTTGGAAGATTAGCTAGTGTAAGATGGGTCACCAACAAAAATTGTTGATTATCAAGTATAGCAATATAAGGAGAAAGAGATCTTGTTGATAAAGAATGATATGGATTGTAAATGATGAAGAAAGTATTATATGAGGACTTGGAAATAACATGAGGGCAACATACCTTAATTTCCCTAATAAGTGAATTTCAGGGACGAAATTCCTTAAAGGGTGAGAGAATTGTAACACCTTCATTTTTAGATAGTATTAGTGATGGATTATTAATTGATGCTAGATAAAGTTAGAGGGTGTTAAGAAGAGTTTTAAGTGTTTAGTAGAGTTTTGGTGCAGTGGAAGCTCGCTCAAGCAAGACAAACCTCGCTCAGGCGAGATTGCAAGCCTAGAATTATCCCTTTTCTGGGCCATTCTTGCTCAAGTGACATTAATCTCGCTCAAGCGAGAATAGATCAGGTCGCCTTAACCGTCACCTCTCTCAGGCGAGAAGTTGCAGGAAAATCTGGAAATCTCTGGACACCCCGCTCTCTCAAGCGAGAATATCAAAAAATCCGTAAGGAGCCACTGTCTGCATATCTCGCCTAGGTGAGGTACTCCTCACTCAAGCCAAAATTTTTCGCTCAAGCGAAAGCACGTGAACTAAGGATTATTTAAGGAATTTCCAGCGAAAGATAATTCATTTCACTTAATTCTCATTTCGATTTCTCTCGTTATCTTTGGATTCCCACTTTTTTCCTTGAAAAATCTCCTCTAAACTCTTATTGTTAGTCAAATCCATGCTTGGATGTCTAATCTAAGTAATCCCAAGTAAGTTCCTCTGAGTTTAAGTTTGAGTATTCCGCTCATTTCTAGCCAAGTTCTATTTTTAAATGTTATCTCGTGTTGTTTAGGGAGTACTATCATTCTAAATGATTCTCTTCATCAAACTCCTTCTAGATCTTCATATCGAGGTAAGGATAGTTCAATTCCATCACTAGAACATAGTAATATTTGTACTTTTGAAACCCAATAGTGTTAGTTCTGTTGTGAAAATATATTAAGATGAAAATTTTAAGTATTATGATAGGTTAATGATATATATATTTTTCTGACCTTAGGAAGTTTAATTGGTGGTAGTAATTGATTATTTTAAGATATTATGAAATATAATTGGTTGTAAAATTTGATTTAGGCTAAGTCTAGAGGTATTCAATCTCTGGCAAAGTTGTTTGATTGAAAGTTGAGTATATGTGAAAATGAGTTAAATGATGAACACTATGTATGAACAATATATGTATGATATGCATTGTTATGAAAATAATTGAATTTGGGAAGTGTGGAACTTTGATGAGATTGTAGAGTTATGAGATGTGTGCTTACAATACGTGAGTTGTAGTCAATTAATTGATGTGATTATAATACAGGTATTGTGACATATCGACGAGTGTATTCACAATATATGTATCATAATACATTGAATTATATGGTTATAATACGTGTATTGTAACATGTTGATCTACGAATGATATATGAACTAATGAGAAAGGAATTAGTGTGAATAGCCACAACGATACACTAGGAGTATGGAATAGGGAGCCGATTATGGAAGTCTAGGGGAAACGTAGGGTGATAGATGACATTCGCTTGAGTGTACACATTTATAAAATGCGAATGCATCACTTGGCCACACACTCGTTTCCTAACTAACATTCCTGCTATACTTATGGTAAGGAGCCTTATAAGTGTGTACATTGTATCCGTATGCATAGGTTAACTGGCAGCTATTCACCTATTGTGTAAGACCTCATAAATGTTGGAGGCAATTATAAAATGTGATCACATTGTATGAGAACATGGTTGAACTGTAAATACAGTGAATTGAATATGTTATTGATATACAAAAAGGTGTTGATGTATTAAAAACATAGTTAATAGTCAGTATTTTATTAATTTTATCTGAGTATGATATGGATGTTATTATAGAGATTAATATATTCATCCTTGTATATAGATTGTAAAAATATATTTTCTAATATACAAATTATACGTGTTGTTTATGTTTTAATGATGAGAAAGGAACTCATCCTTACAAAATATTTTAAGAAACTGGAATGACGATTAGGATCAAACTCTCAGTGTTTGGGCACAGATCAGAACTGGTCTAGAAAGAAAGATTTTGCTCATTTTGGTCATATAATGATGTATTATAAAATCAAATATGTATTTGAGTTAACAATGTGTAAAATGTATACTTTTAAATATAACTTAAAATTTAATACTTGGACACTCTATACTATTTAAATTTAGTTGTTATCATAAAAAGGGCAGTTAAATTTCAATTATTTTATTGTTTAAATTCATTGTGAATTTATTTGAGCAAGAAAAGTTTCAATTTTAAAATATTTATACTACTTGTTTTAATGAAGAATCGATTTATTCGTTTGTTTTGCAATAAATTATTATTTATTTCAGAATTTAAAATGTAAGGTGTTACAAATTTTTGTTTAGTAGTTGATATATGTTGAAATTGGAAAATTTATGATAAAATCTTTTATTAGTAAAAATTTGATGAATAGAAGGCTAATGTAAATGGTATGATGAGAAAGTGAATATTAAGAAAAATGTTGATAAATTGTATGTCATGTGAAATGCTGAAAAAGCAAGTGTCATGAGAAATGTAAGACACTGTATAGATAGTTACAAAGATACACTGGGGTATAGAATCCGAAGAAAATTTGGAAAATCTTGGAGAAATAAGGGTAATGAATGCTAATTGTAAGTGTATGCACAATGATTTGCTGAAAGTAAAAGCATTCACAAGCCACACACTTATTTTTTGACAAAACTTTTCATTATACCTTTGCTAAAAGGGGCAGAGAAAACACACATTGTATCCATGTTGTTCGCGGGCTAGCCAACAACTATGCATACTTATGTAAGACCTTAATGGATTCTAGGTGAGTTTTTCATCTTTTTTTTTTTTATGCTCCTGTCTTCTCCATTTTTTCTTTGTTAATAATACTGCACTACTGCTCATATATAATAATATTGTACTACTGTTTCCATTCCATTCCCCTATTTGGTGAAAATGTAAATAACAGTGCTATTGACTTGCTCTATTTGGTTGAGTTTTTTTCTCAGATATATAACACAGTAAGTAGTAATTTTTTTATAACATGCATCAAGAAAAGGGTAAGATGAAAGTTGAAATTGATATCATGATCTCTACAATCAACTATAGATCTTCAAATAGTTAACTAGCACCTTTAACTGTTGAGTTTGAGATATTTGTCTATAGCATATAGTATTTTTTTAATTGCATAAATGGATGTTTAAATATCTAAAATATAGAAATAATAATGTATAGCAATATATATATATATATATATATATATATATATATAACAGTTAAGCCTTTTACAGGGCTATAGTATTGCTTTTAATTATATAGGTATCTATTAGGAGAGATATAAATTTAGTAAGTATTCTTATCCATAATTATTTATATAACTAGTTTTCAACATATGTTGTTTTAGTAATTCAAATGGGAGATTTATAAGGAAATAACGAAGAAAAGAGAGAAGAGAGAGAAAACTATGAAGTTTGGACCAAGGAGGATTCCAATGAATTGTTACAACTGATAGTGGATGCTATAAAAAGTGGATTGCATGATGCTAATGGGTCAATTAGCAAACTAAATGCAGAAAGAGTCATCCTTCCTCATTTCAATGCTAAAATTAAATTCTTTCAAACATGTAACCATTACTTGAATCGAATGAAATGGTTTAAGAAACCATATAACAATACGTCAACACTTATGCACAACAACTCTAGCTATGGGTGGGACCCAATTACAAAGACATTCACTGCTAATGATGAAGTATGGAAAGAGTACTTAACGGTGAGATTACTTTGTAATCTTTTAAATATATTAATAGTTTACAAGTTTAGTGTGTAACATCCCTGTTTTTATATTTAATTAAGATTACATGGTTACGATAAATATGCATGTGAGAGCATGTTAAAAGAATTTTGAGGTGTAAGAACTGTAAGTCTCTCGCTATAGCGAGAATGAGGCGGTGAAAATGGAACATTCTGGAGCATTCTCGCTGTAATGAGGATATCTCGCTGTAGCGAGAATGTCGCAATTTTGAGGGTATTTAAGGATTTTTTTGCATGAAAAATCAAAATTTCATACTATTTTCATATTCCTTTTGAATTCTATCAACTTTCACCCCTCCTTTTCATTTAAAACTCTTCAAAACCTTGATCGTTCTTCGAATCTAAGATCGTAGAATCATTCTACACGTTTCAAAGTAAGTTTCTTTGAGTTTAATAATATTTTTACTATTCGTTTACTTTGAATCTAGTTTTTAAGAGATAAATCTGTCTATCTAGGTAAAAGTGCTATTTTAGAACGTTCTTCGTCATCAAATTTCATTTAGATCTTCATTTTAAGGTAAGAGGAGCTCTATTCTATCATTGTATGATGTGAGTTATATGTTGAGTTCATGAGTGTATGCTTATGTATCAATTTTGATGATGTATGTATGAGTGATAACCACGTCGCAATGGTATCAAACAAGCTAGATTTTCTCAAAATTTGTGCAATACAAGAAGCAAACCTAGGTCATCTCTCAAGGACATAAAATGCATTTTATTTTTAGTTCCATCATGCAATTTCAAATTAGATTGGGGAAGGATTTGTTTTGAATTTAAACGACAAAATAACAAAAACAAAAATTAAGGATTATGAAATTCAACCAATTCAAGATCTCAATCCCTACAATGCAATTCTCGTCGTTCACACAAATATAATCCCAACGAATTTCCAATCACACTAATTCAATGCGCATCAACAACCCTAAAATCTATATCTAGATTATGAATTCCATCAAAACAAGAACCGCAATCGCAAACCCAATGCTTTAACAAAATTTAGAACAATTGATTGATTAAATTAGGTGAATCCAATTAATTCAAATCTGAAATTAACCTATTCTTTCTATTTAGGATGCAACGAAAATTCCATATCATGAAAAACGTAATTAACCTAATTAGAAAAGAGGAAGGAAAGGAGGAATTCGATAAAACCTATTTTGAAACTCGAATGCAATGTAGTTTTTGAAACCTTGAACCGGTTGATGAATTAGCCTTGCTTCATAATCATGTTGCTCGACCAATTAGAGAAGGGGATGAAGTTTCCGAAAATAAAAGAGAGGGAGACGAGAGGAATCCTTACGAAAGCTTTTTATTTAAAATTCTGAAAATTAAGGCAAAAAAAGAGGGAAGAAGATTCCCACGCGAAATCATAAACCCTATTTAAAGACAAAATAATTGGGCTTAATTAAGGCCCAGCTTCCTAACGAGGTTCCTAAAACCCTAATTAAGTAATGTCAACAATAAAACCAAATTCTGAAAAATTCATTGCAGGACCGCAACATTGTGACGCAGTTTTGGGCCTGAAGATGTTCGAACTGGGATTTTCTCGCAGCAGAGAAGTTGTAGATCTCTCTCTTATCTTTCCAGGGACACCAATTTTGTCCAATTCCAAGTAGTGTAACTCCAGATATGGTCTTTTCAAGAAACTGTGTCAAAACAAGAATTTATGGCGGGAATTAAGAAAGATTTAAATTTAAATCCTAAATGACTTACCAACACAAATCTAAACTAACACATCAAAATAATATACTAAAAAGACTCAATTAAATCGAAAACATAGAGAGAAAGATGTATTAAAATATGACTATCAATGAGTAATGAGTTTTAATGAATAAATATTGCTAATATGCATATATTTGATGGTTTTACTGTATAAATATGAAATATATGTTGAGTAAGCTAGTTTTGATGATATTTGATGATGGTACTGAATGTAATATGACTTTATTGTTGAGAAATTTTGAATATGATGAACATGTCATTGATGATTTATTGAGTAAGGTGATTATTAAGACCATAAATTAGCAATACGAGATTGATCTAGAAGTGCTATTATGCACGATCTTGGGATGGAATTGTGGAATGAATATGATAGCTGAATGGATTGGTGTAAATAGTTATAGAGATACACTAGGGGTATAGAGTACAGAGACAATACAGAAATCTCAGGAAAATGTAGGGTGGTGAGCGATATTCACAATTGTGCACATATTATTGTTGAATGGGAATGCGCCACATGGCTTCACACGTGTTTCGTGACTAGACTCCTGACTATGCCTTTGCTAAGGGGCTCATGGTTGCATGTGTCCGTATTGTATGAGCTAACCAACAACTATTTACATGATTGAGTAAGACCTTGAAAATTGCTAAAGGCATCGAATGACTGTGATCATAGTACACTTAAAGTGCAAATTTGGAAATATAAGGGATGAATGAGATATATAATGTGTGGTAATGTGATACAAATTGTCATCTAAATGTATAATCATGACGTTGTTATAAAATGTTATGATATCCTTGCATTGTATTGTAAAATGGAATAGATGCTCACCCTTACACTATCCTGCAGGTAGTAAAGATGACAACATATCCCATGTAAATTGATGTAGTAGATGTCTTTGCTAGTAGTAGATGCTTAGTGCATTTGTATTTTAGGGTACATTTGAGAAAAATTACGAGTACACATTAAAAGTAGTCTATAATTATGCAATTCCTTTTCATTTCGCAACTAGTGGAAAAAATTCATCAATCTTTTAGTTTTTTTCTATACTGGGTGTTCCTGCTTGGGAAACACTAATCTTCAAGTCTTATATTTAATGATGACGTATCTTTGACCGTTGCTGACGTGGGAGGGTACCTGCAAAAGGCACTCTGATGCTGAAGTTAGGATTCGGTGCTAAGCAATAGATGCTATTTAATAATGAAAGTCAATCCTTTACCTATACTTTCTACCTTCCTTTTATAGGCATTATTATGGGCTAATGGGCCTGCTGAGTCAACCTTGATTTTGGGCTTTTAGTTAACGTCGATAATACTTCTTATTATTATTCTTAATTGGGTCAACTACCTTGTAATCCTGATAACTAGGTATTCGACCAAACTAGGCTGAATAGATATTCGATTTACTTTTTCTACATATGGGACCGAGTAGTTCCTCTTCCAGTACACTAGCCCCCCAAGCCCAAAGAGGTACGAGGTAAGGGCTTTTAAAGACGGACAAGTATCAAACAGATAGATGAGGGGGTATTCGGTTTCCTAGGAGGCTGAATACGAAGGGGGATAATTAGTTTAAATGGCAAACAGGAATACTGAGGGCGTATTTGGTTTGAAAAGATGCGAACTAGGCCAAATAGGGTATTCGGTTAAATTACTTGTAACCTTTTTTGGTGAGCCGAGGTGCATATTAAAGGGTATTCGATTTCTCAAAAAAAATGGTGTAAATTGAAAAAGTAAAAAATAAAAGGCAAATCATAAATAATAATAAAAAAGATTATTCTAGAATTTAAGGGTTTTTAGGGTTTTTTCGATGTGTGTGCGCAAGACGAAGGGGTGTCCGCTCTTAATCGTTGATATGAAAAAGATCTAATGTTTCAGAAGGGAGGTGACCTTTAGTATACCCGACCGCTCCTTTCCTATAAGTATCTGGTGGTCCAGGTCTTTTGTTCTCCACTTTTTCTCTGAGCTGAATAGTATTCATTATTGTTTCAAACCGAAGGGTACTCAAATTTTTGTCTTCCAAACTGACTACTTGTGAGGTACGCTTTGTTTTCTTTTCCTTTCCTTATTTAAACCATGGCTGGATCCTTAGAATGGGAGGACCCGTTGTCGGATTCATCTATGCCGACTTGTGTCGATGAACAGATCGTTGACAGAACCGAAGGGGCTGGAAACTTCTTCAAGGCCGAATAGGGTAACCGAAGAAGTAAAAACTCATCTTAGAGAATGTATTGACGAGGCCAAATCATCTGAGTCAACTGACTCTGACTCTGCTGAGTTTCTTCCAAGCATGAGTCCTCCTAGGGAAAGACCAGTATTGCCTTCTTGTACAGTTCCTGGATACGAGTGGGTACACGGTGAAGTAGCCACCTACTTCTCTCGGTTTGATAAAAATAGGAGTCTTCAATCTTTCGTGGACCATTGTGATATTTCACTAGGGAGCCTTCTGATTCATATCCCATATCCATTGACCCTTGCCGAAGGGATGAAACCGAGAACCCTGAATTTGTTTTTCTAGGGGGTACCGGGATGGCCGACACCTTCTTTGTATATGAGTATATGTTTAGAGAACTAGGTATAAAATTGTCCTTTGATGACTTTCAAATGGGAATATTAAGGGTTTTAAATGTAGTGCCGACACAACTCCATCCGAATGGGTGGGCGGCTATCCAAGCCTTTAGAGTACTTTGTAAATTTCATTATATAGAACCTAGTGTAGGCTTATTTGTTTACTTCTTCTGTACTCGTCCATCAGACTTGGCAAGATGGATATCTTTAATAAGGCAACCAGAATTGCCATTATTTAAGCCATACGCTTCGTCTTTGAAGGGTTTTAAGACCAGTTACTTCAAAGTAACCGTCCACCCTGTAGGTAGGAATTTTTTCTTTGATAGTGAAAATAGTCCCCTTTTTCCTTTCTTTTAAGAGGACAAAACCTGGGCGAGGAAAATAGTACACCGGTTACAAATTACAAATCTTTAACTAAAGTAATGTTTCAAGTGTGTCACATTCCAAGTTCTCGGTATAAGCTTTCCTTCCAATGTCTCCAACTTGTATGCTCCATTGTCTAATCTTGCCGCTACCCGAAAAGGTCCTTCCTAGTTAGCTACCAACTTTCCTTCTCGTCGATCCCGTCGCGCATCCTCGGTTACTCGCCATACCAAGTCATTCTCATAAAATTGTCTTGGGTTGATTTTGGAATTAAACTTCCTTACCAACCTAGCAAGCCTATCAGCTTGTTCATTCATTGTTCTCGGTGTGTATTGAACACATACCTCGTCGAATTCAGCTTCTATATTTTTAAATTCTTGGTAATATTGGAGCATGACCGAGTTTTTCACCTGATATGTTCCATTGACTTGTTTGGTCACTATCTTTTTGAATCACTCCAACAAGTGACACGTTTTACTCCAACATCCTTTGCCAATTTGAGACCAGCAAGTAAAGCCTAGTATTCGGCTTGATTGTTGGACGCCTTGAATCTGAACCGAATGGATTGTTCAATGGTGACTATGTTTGGCCCTTTAAGTATAACTCCTGCTCCACTACCTAGTCGGTTTGATGATCCGTCAACGTGCAGATTCCACATATCCGAAGTAGTTTGTCTGTGTGATGTGGGCGCCAGTTTTCAAAATGGATATCAAATTGAGAGAGCTCGATTGTCCATGCTACCAACCGACCGACCAACTTTGGTTTTCTCAAAATTTTGGCCATTGGACAATTTGTGCGCACAACCACCCGACGACTTTGAAAATAATGTCTTAATCGACGAGTTGTATGGAGTAGGGCCAGTACTACTTTTTCCATCAACTGGTAGCGGGTCTCAGGACCTTGGAGTGTTCGACTGATGAAATATACAGGAGCTGGTTCAGGTATTTCCTGTAGTAAAACTGAACTGATGGCGTTATCTGATACGGCCAAATAAACAATCATTTCTTGTTCAGGCTTTGGTTTTGTCAACACAGGTGGTGCTGCTAGCATATGCTTGTATTGGACAAGGGCAGCCTCACAGTCGTTGGACCAAGCAAATTTTTGGGATTTCTTGAGTAGTTCGATTAAAGGCCGAGACCTTTCTGCCATTATTGGTAAAAATCTACCGAGGGCTACAATCCAACCGGCAAGTTGCTGAACTTCTTTGACATTCCAAGGACTGATCATTTCAATGATGGCTTGACATTTGTCGGGATTGGCCTGGATTCCCCTTTAAGATAACAAAAATCCCAAAAACTTGCCCCCGGCTACACTGAATGTGCACTTCTCAGGATTGAACCGCATACCATGCTTCCTGGCCTCCCTAAACACCTCCCCTAAATGGGCAAGATGTTGTTCCAATACCGTGAACTTAACCACCCTGTCATCCACATATACCTCCAGGTATTTACCCACTTGCTTTTCAAAAATTTTATTCATAAGTCTCTGATATGTTTCCCCTGCATTCTTCAAACCGAATGACATTACCCGATAACAAAAATTTCCCGAATTTGTAATGAATGTCATCTTATTTTCATCTGGGGGATACATTCGGATCTGATTGTAGCCAGAATAGGCATCCAAAAAGCTGAGTACCTTGTGACCTGCTGCACCGTCCACTAAGGTATCAATGTTTGGCAATGGATATGCGTCCTTTGGGCATGCTTTATTGAGATCAGTAAAATCTGTGCACATTTGCCATTTCCCATTTGATTTTTTAACCATGACGACATTGGCTAGCCAGGTGGAGTATCTGACCTCCCGGATGAAGCCGGCTTGCAGCAATTTATTAGTTTCCTCCTCTACTGCCTTTGCTTTGTCTCCACCAATCATCCTTTTCTTTTGTGCTATCGGTTTGGCCCCCTTATAAATCGATAGGTGATGACAGATAAATGCAGAGTCTATGCCGGGCATATCCAAAGCAGACCAAGCGAACAAATTGGCATTATGTTGCACTACTTCCTGAAAGGCTTGCCTCTCTTGCATAGACAAACAAACTCCCAAATAAGTAACATGTTCGGGTTTTAGTCCAAGCTGGAAAGGCTGCTTATTTTCATTGGGCTTAACTCGATATCCTTCATCAACTCTAGGATCAAGCTCGAAATCCAACTCCTCTTCCAACCGAGGGGATACAATGTTGACATTCTTTAGCCGTTTTTTTATCAGCGTGAATTGTAACGATTCGGCCCTTTTCAGACGGAAACTTCATGGCCAAGTGCGGAGTAGATACTATGGCCTTAAATTTGTTTAGAGATGGTCTGCCAAGTAGTATATTATAGGAAGTGTTCGTATGCACTACAAGATAAGTGACTTTTATACGTTTTCCCTCATGGTCTGACCCGAATGAGGTATATAGGTCAATACAACCCCGAGTCTCCACTCGTTCCCCAGAGAAACCCACCAGCGGTTCATGATATTCTCTGAGCTCTTCTTCTAGGATGCCTAACTGCTTAAAAGTATTCCAGTAGAAGATGTCGGCTGAACTTCCCTGATCAATAAGTGTTTTCCGTACAGTGCAGTTAAGAATGTCTACACTTATCACCATGGGATCGTCTTGTACTGGGTCGACTCCTTGAAAGTCTTCGTCAGTAAATGTAATAAGGGGATTCAAATCCTACTACCAAGTGAGACATTGTTAACTGATCGGACTTGCCTCAAATGTCTCTTTCTGGCTGAATGGGTAGGTCCTCCACCGGCAAACCCTCCAGCTATGGTATTAATGACCCTTTTAGGATACTTGTCACATTCATCATATCGTTTAGTTGGGGGTTCCCTGGACCTACTCCTCTATCGTTCAAATCTTTTGTCATCGTATCTCCTTGATGACTCAGGGTAACGGTCTCTTCCTCTATTGGATTGACCGACGGGATTTGTCTGCACAAAATCTTTTAAATATCCTTCCTTAATTAATTCTTCAATTTTATCCTTCAGCGTTGTGCACTCCTCGGTGGTGTGACCCCTGTTCTGATGGTAGCGGCAAACCTTGCTTTTATCTGCCCAAGGAGGGGTGTTGGTGCGTCTAGGCATTCTCAGTATTTCTGTGGCCAATGCCTGATCAAGTACTCTGGACCGATTAGTGTTGAGCGTAGTGTAGGAAGAATATTTGGGTCCCCTGGGTGGCCTTTCAAGTTCATTTCTTTTCTCCTTACTTTCTTGCATAGACTTGAAAGTTTCTCTCCTATCTGTGTTTTTTGAATTACACCCCTGGTCCATCCGTACCTGGTTTCGATACTCGGACAATTCCTTCATCTGCATATACTTTGCAGCCTGACTTCTTAACTCGTCTAGGTCAGCAGGTGGTTTCTTGCAGATGCTGTTAACAAAAGGTCCTGGCTTAAGGGCCGTTGTGAGGTGGTGCATAACCACTGCTGGTTCTAAGTTATGGATCGAAAGGCTCACTTTGCCGAAGCGTTCCATGAATGCTCTAAGCGATTCTCCCTTTTCTTGTCTAATATTGACTAGCGCCAAGGATGTTAAGGGATGAGGTCGGCTTGTGGCGAACTGCAAGTTGAACCATCTTGTGAGGGTTGCAAAAGAGTCGATGGATGAAGGGGGAAGTCGGGTGAACCAACTGAGGGCTGGTCCTCGAAGTGAGGTGGGAAAATTCCTACACCATAAAGAATCGCTCTCGGTATACAGACCGACCTGGGTTGTGAAGACGTCTAAGTGTTCCCCAAGATCAGATGTACCATCATATTTTTCTATTGTTAAGCCTCTCCAGCTGTCGGGTAGCTTAGCTTCCAAGATGTGGCGAACGAATGGGCTCCGATTCACAAGATCGTCTCGGTCATTTTTGGCTTCAGATTGAAAAACCTGCTTTGATTTCTCCTGCAACGCTGAGGATTCCCCTCGATCCTGGACGAAGGGTGTAGTTTGGGAAGGGATGTGTGTTCTTATTTCTTCTCTCAAGTTAGCATTTTCCCTTCTTAGAGCCGAGAGCTCTAGTGCATCCTTTTCTCTCTCCCTCTTCATCTCCATCATTTCTGCTTTGAGCTGTCTCAGTATAGCTAAGAGGCTCTCGTCAGTTCCTCCTTGCATCACAACTCCAGGTGTTGGTTCATCTGGTGTGACACCCTTCAGCTGTTGCCGAAAGGTTCCTCCTTGTTGAGCATGTCCTTCCTGCTGGCTTCTCGTTAGTACCATGATTAATCTGAAAAACGAGGATAATCGTGCCCCACGATGGGCGTCAAAATGTTCCTGCTTGGGAAACACTAATCTTCAAGTCTCTGATCTGTAACGATGATGTCTCTCTGACCGTTGCCAACGTGGAAGGGTACCTGCAAAAGGCACTCCGAGGTTGAAGTCAGGATTCGGTGCTAAGCAATAGATGCTATTTAATAATGAAAGTCAACCCTTTACCTGTACTTCCTACCTTCCTTTTATAGGCATTATTATGGGCTAATGGGCCTGCTGAGTCAGCCTTGATTTTGGCCTTTTAGTTAACGTCGATAATACTTCTAATTATTATTCTTAATTGGGTCAATTACCTTATAATCCTGATAACAGGGTATTGATCAATTAGAATTTTTACAATCTTATTTCCTCTCATTCCTAGTTCATTAATCCTCTTTTGGGCCTAATTGGTTTGAATTGGATCATTTTATGATGTTTGAATTTTATTTGGGCTTTATTTAATTTTTTCAGTATTTGTCAAATTCTGATACTGTTTTGGTTTCTGGGCCATATCTTGAGTTGTAGAGCTCATTTCATTGTGATTCTTAATTTGTAGGAAAGATAAGAGAAAGGCACACAATTCTTATGAGAGTTCAGAACCCAATTCTGATGTTAAGAAGCTGAAACTGGGCCTAGAAGTGAACTGAAGCGATGCAGTCGCGGATCCTGAGCAAGGTGCAGTAATTGGGCCATATCTCAGTCCACAGACATTCGATTAAGCCCATTCCAGTGGCATTTTGAAGCTAACATCCAAGGTACAATTGTCCTTCAGGCCACCAATCTAAAGGAGGCTGTTTTCATAGCCGAAAGGACAGAAGAAAAAGGACAAACGGAATTCTAAAAAATTTTGAATTTTAAAAATTAGGTTCTCTCTCTCTCAGCGCTCTCACCTTTACGACTTGTGGTTTTCCTCCATTAATGGAGGCTTAGATTTCCATCTAATTCAAGGATTAAAAAGGACGTGACACTCTTGAGGATTAGTCTAACATTGGTATAAATTCAATAACAAATTCGGTTTCATTTCTTCCATATTTTCTTCTTTTGCTAATTATATTTTCGAATTGAAGTTATTTGTTTGGATCAATGATTATGCATCTGGTTGATTACGTATTATTTGATTGATGTATATAATTCAGTTTTAAGGAACATGAATTGGATTTTCAGGTTTGAAAACTACGATTAACGGCATTGGTAAATTAAATTGGCACAATTCAATTAGGTTCTAGAGTTTTCTGAACTTTAAGTGATTATGTGTTAATCGAATGCATGAAGGTTTTTGTGTGAATGCTGAGTTCGAATTGAGGTTTCATTGTTAATTACTGAATTGCTTGTTGATATATTCTCTTAAAAATCCAGTGATAGAGTAGTCATTGTTCTTCTTAATTCTTGGATTGGAATTTCAATTTCTGTTCACTCTTCATTCTAATTTCAATTATAATTAGTTGCGTTTTCTTTTATTTTATAAACAAACCTCCCGTCTTATATACTCTCTCAATAGATTAATTTGTCCTTGTGATTCTTTGATAAACGACTCTAATTGCTTACCTCGTACTATAGTAATTAGATGTATTTTGACCCATGTGAGACCTCGTGTCAGGTATTCGACCAAACTAGGCCGAATAGATATTCGGTTTATTTTTTCTACATATGGGACCGAGCAGTTCCTCTTCCAGTACACTGGGGAATAAAAAAGCCTACTTGGATCATGAATATTGTATTCACTTATCATGGTCACGATTTATTAGGAAAGCCTAATAGTTACACATTTGATAGATTATAGAATTGGTGGCAGATTCTGGTGACGCCTATCTTGGAGAGGATGATGAATTAACCACTGAAAACTTGGTGAAGATTGAGTGCTGGCATGATATAGATGATTAGTTTCAATTCCTCAGTATGTGGGAAGGAGTATGAACTACTGTAAATTTTGATATATTTTGAATAATGATATGTAAATATTAATTTGTAATATATCTCATGCAAATTATCTTCTTAAATTTGTTTTGTATATGAATTAACTGTTATGAATTATTTTTTTTAAAATTTGATTAATGGTTATACGAAAAAGTTGCTTATTCTTTCTAAGATTTTATGAAAATGAATGTATTTAAAATGGAGAAAATTAGGAAGTTATATAGTGCATTATATTATTTTCAATATATTACATTAAATTTGAAGATTGTTGTTAGGGATGGAACTGCTAGTGGGCACACTTCCATGTTAGTAGACCTTGATGATATTGATGCTACAACTTTTGGAGAAGAAAATGTTGATTTTGGAATGAAAAACTTTTCATATGATCTTAACAATGACATATTCATAGCACCAGATCACTATGAACCACCTTACTAGCATCCATCACCTCGCCCAAGCATTTCACCACCTCAACCCCCTCTAGGTTTAGAGGTTCCCACTGAAAAGCCAATTATCGTAAGCAAAGTGGGTCTGAGTATGGAGGGAGTTCTAACTCAGTTGAGAACACATCTTGGATTTGTCAAACTATATTGTTTTGGTGTTATTTTGGTTGCACTTGATTGAAGTGTTTGCTTTATATTTTGGTTGTGTATGAACACATTTGGAATGATGGAACTATATTGTTTTGGTGTTATTTTGGTCGTATTTAATTGAAATATTTTAGTATTTTTTATTATATTATTATTTTTGTTATATTGTTTTATATAGGTATAATGTCACATTCGAGCATGTATGAAGGTAGTGACATAGATGAAAAAGAAATGGGTGATGAAGAGATATATGACAAAGAATTTTATGAAGCCATGTACGCATGTGTAGTGGGAATTCATGCATTAATGCATGTGTTGATTCAATTTCCAATTATGATACGTAATGAAAAAATTGAGCGTCCATTAAATCAACAATGAATTACTAGCATGAGAAATAACTATATACACCGAGCATTAAATGATGTTCCTGCAATATTCCGATAAGTTTATAGAATGTATCCAGATGTGTTTCAAAATTTATGTGCAATTCTTAGAGAAAAAACACATCTAGAGGATACACGATATATTTGTATTGAAGAAATGCTTGCATCATTCCTACAAATTACTGGTTAGACTACTCCATATTGTTTAATTCGTAACACATTTGGCCGATCACAATTTGCTATAAGTCAAATTTTCATAAGATTTTGAAGGCTTTGAATACGATAACACCTACTTTGATGGTTAAACCAAGATCAACTGTGCCAGCTAAAATTAGAGAAAGCACTAGGTTCTTCCCTTTTTTCAAGGTATGTACTAATTATCTTACAATAAAAATTATAATTAAATTTAGCACTACTATATTTATATTTTTCATATGATAAAGTGTTATATATGCTAAATTTAGGATTGCATTAAAGCTATTGACAGGACATATATTCAAGCGATGGTGAGGGGGCGAGATATAAGCAGTTATCATAATCGTCATGGAAAGATGTCACAAAATGAATTAGTCGCTTGTAATTTTGATTTGAAGTTCATGTACGTTCATAGTGGGGGGGGAGTTTGGCTCATGATTCTAAATTACTAAATGATGCTATAACAAGGAGGAATAGACTTAAAGTGGCTCAAGGTAATTGCTTATTTTTTAAATAATAATAATAATTATTATTATCATATTATTATTATTATCATTATCATTATCATTATACTAATATTATATATATTGCATATGTAATTAGGTAAATATTTCTTGGTAGATTGTGGATATCCTAACCGATGCCAGTTTTTAGCTCCATTTTAAGGTGTAAGATATCATCTGCAAGATTTTAAAGGCCAGGGTAATAACCTTGAAAATGAGAAAGAATTGTTAAATCTTTGTCATGCGTCTTTAAGGAATGTGATCGAGGGAATATTTAGTATTTTTAAATCAAGGTTTACAATTTTTAAGTCAGCATCTCCATTTTTTATTTAAAACACAAGTAGAACTTGTGTTAGCATGTGCAACACTGCATAACTTTCTTCGCAAAGAATGTCATTCAGTTGAATTTTCAATTAAATCGATGGACGAACCTTCATCTTTAACATTACCAATTAATGAATATCATAATTTTGAGCTTATTATTCAAACTCAAGGGCAAGAGCGAGAAGATGCTAATGCTTAGAGGACTAGTATAACTATAGATATGTAGGTGAATGTTATTTACAACACTACTAGAAAACTCAAAAATATAGACAGATTTACAGACGGATTTTTTCACTATTACAGACAAATTTTAGCATTACAGACAAATTTACAGACAGTTACAGTCCGTCTGTAATATGAGCATCGGTAAATAATTACAGACGAAAAAATTCGTCTATAAATTACATACGAAAAAATTTGTCTGTATTACAGACAGAAAAATCTATCTGTATTATAGACAGAAAAATCCGTCTGTATTACAGACAGAAAAATCCGTCTGTATTATAGATAGAAAAATTCGTCTGTAATTCATTTATGAAATTTTAAAAAAATTGTTCCATTTTTTTATAAACATAATTATTACTCGCTGTTCCTAATTATCACAATTTATAAACATAATAAAAACTACAAAATTATATATTTAAAATTAAAAGTTATCTATAAAATATAAAATTAAAATTTGATTACAAAGGAAGAAGTAAACATCTAGAAAAATAATATAAAAATAAAATAACATTGTATATCACTAATAATCGGCGTGATCATCTTCTGAAAATGTATTGCCACCAGTAGAGGACGAGTCAGAGGAGGAATGACGCGTGGAGCGGAAGATTGGTGGTGTTGGAGTTGGTGGAGGAGGAGGAAGAGGTGTAGAGGTGGTTGCTCTCATGAGCTCAAAGTATGCATGCATCTGCATATGTTGTTGCTGCATCTGTTGCTGCACCTCCCTCTGCATCCTCGCTACCACCTTCTTCTCTATCTTCTTCTCCATTTTCTTCGCCCACTTCTTCTTCCATGCACTTTCCTTGCTCTTCTACATCTCTTCATTTTGCTTCTACAGTTTTTCATTGAGGGCATGGACCTGAGTGCAAACCATGTCTTCCACTTCCTCAGGTACAAAAGAAGAGGCATCTCTGGTGACAGATGCAGGGGACATAGAGTCTGCAAAGCGACTCCCCATGCCGTAAATGCGACCTTTATAAAGGCCACCCACCGTCTCTGACCATATAGTATCATCATCAACTGACTCTGGATCTTGAGAAGATGCCTCCTCAAGCCTTTGAATATAGTCATCCTATAACTCAATGCAGATAATTATATATTAGTCTCGAAAACTATATAATAAATCATTAATAATAACATATAGTGTCAATAAGGATAACTTACATATGTGGCCTGAGATCGTGTATCAAGCCACAAGGTTTTGTCTCCCTTACGAGTATGTGTCTCCTTGAACACCTCTCATGTGTAGGTGGTCTCTTTAGTGACTTTTCCTGCAATTTCAATTAAATCACTGTCTCACTCATCAATTATAGATTGAATAAAATAAATTTTAAAATAAAATTAAAAATCACATACCAAGTTCGCTTTAGTGTCAGCCAAAGTCGTAGAACCACCAGTATGCAACGATCCTCCTTTTAAGGATGCCTTGTTTGTCTTGTTCTTTATAGAGAGATTTTAAACTCATCCGTACCCCAATAATCCTGCAAGACATGAAGGAAGTTGGGTGCTATCCAATCAGCAGATGATGGATCCTGACGGGCCTCAGTGTACATCTGTCTTAGTCACTTTGCAGTGCGACTCTTCCATGCCTTGAAAATCATCTTTTCATCCTGGGGGGAATGGAGAAGTTGCTCTACATAAATACAATTTCATTGGAAGAATTACAAGAAACAATATCTAATTACATATAGCTGGAATTAATTAACTGTTATTACCTTCCAATCTTTGAACCATTCCACATTTGTATCCTTAGGCACCTTTGCAAAACTTGTGTAAGGCGCATCAAACATCTTCTTAATGGTATCTGTCACCTGGTGGAGACCCTTCTGTGGTGGAATCCAACTTAACACATAATAAAATAATACAATTATTATAACTTGTTTAAAACAATTTAGAGTTATTATTCATATTTTAAATTTAACTTACCAAGTAAACCCATCCCATCTTAAAGTTGGAAGCGATCTAGATAATGCCTGGGTCTGTGATGATTGCTGGCCACTTACAACTGGGACAGCAGTGGATCCCTCACCTGTGCCCTGTGTAGAAGGAGGTTGTGTGGCATGTGTAGTCGGCAGTGAAGGGGGAGGAGCAACATACTCAGGGTTGGGCACCATGATAAACTGTTCCTGTCCCCTATCCTATGAGGTCTGCATAGTAGCTGGTGTGGAAGTGGAAGTGGGAGCGGTGGGTGAAGCAGTGTTGTCACGATTAGGACCCTGAGTAACACCTTTCTTACCTTTACCTGCCATATTTAAAACAAATATAATACATGTTTAGAGACCAAATACACAAATACACAATATTGTATCAACCTTTTATTTTACATTATACAAATTTCTAATGTAAATTTTGGCAAAATCTCCCCTAATACATGAATATTTTATTATATTTGTTTACACTTCATAAAACATGTATCTAATGTAAATTTTGGCAGAATCTCCCCTAATATATAAATATTTCCCTATATTTGTTTACACTTAATACAACAAATTTCTAAAATAAATTTTGGTAGAATCTCCCCTAATATATGAATATTTTTCTATATGAATATTTTCACTTAATACAACAAATTTCTAATGTAAATTTCGACAGAATCTTCCCTAATATATTAATATTTTCTTACATTTGTTTACACGTACTTAATACAAAAATCTAAATTTTCTTTACACATAATCTATATATTATGTAATCGCCCACTTCTTCCAATGCATAAAAAACATACACATTACAATCCTAAAACCGTTCTAGAGCACATCCCCTTATAACTCCACAACATGCATATTCTACAAACTCTGCAAACACAAACAATCCAACAGCACACAATAATCAAGTTTGGAGAAGGACCTCTACGCCCTTCCCCCCTAGTCATACAATCTCCAATCCTACAACTCCATCTTAATTATAAATTTTAAGTCTCTAAAATACATCAAAAATAAAAAAAAACTAAACTGATTAAAAGTTAGAGTATCGTACCAGGAACACAATGATGCAAATTATCTTTCAAATGGATACTCCAATCACTCGCAAAGGCTAAAAAACTGAAGCTCCTTGAGAGAGAGATAGAGAGAGGCGAGAGAGAGAGAGATTTATGGAAAAATGAGGAAGGGGAAGGGGGAGGCGCAAATTTATGGGTTTCAGACATTATAGACGGGAAAATCCGTCTGTAAATAGTTTAATAAAACAATGCGTTTTAAAGATCCAGTTACAGACGAATTTTTCCGTCTGTAAATTCGTCAAGGCCATTTATAGACGGATTTTTCTGTCTGTAAATTGTCACATGAAAAGTCGGTTAAAAAAATGGCAATATTTACAGACGGAAAAATCCGTCTGTAACTCCTGCTCCAAATTTCCCTCCCTTTTTCAAATTACAGATAGAAAAATTCGTCTGTAACTCCTGTCTATATTGTTTCGCGCCAAATGATGGGCAAATTACAGACGGATATTACAGACAGATTTTTATCTGTTTGTAGTACAGACGGATATTACAGACGAATTTTTATCTGTCTGTAATACAAACAGATTTACAGACGGATGTTTCAAAAAAAAATAATAAAAAATACAAATCCGTCTGTATTACAGACATATAAAAATCCGTCTGTAATATCCGTCTATAATCAGCGTTTTTCTAGTAGTGCAAGGACATGATATTATGGAGAATTATTTTTATTATTATTACTTATCCAGACATTATTGTTTATTATTATTATTGTCTTTGACTCTTTCTAAATTTGAATGTATGAAAAAAATCTTGAACTCTTTATGTTAAAAATTCATGAAATTCTACAAAGTTCACATTGTCTTCTAGAATCTATTAAAATCTTAACTTAAAAGTATTGCAAAATCGATTAAAAATTTGATTTTAAAGTCTTGCAGAATCTTGCAAAGCCTTAAAAGTCATAAAATTCTATAACGTCTTTTAAATTCTGAAAGACTTTTTTCAACTAAAAAAATCTTTTAAAATCTTAGTCTAATACACCCTCACTAAGTCTTTGTCAACCATGTGTGTCATCATTTTGTGCATGATGTCCTAGTATATTAAATTTTTTGGTAAAAAATTATCTACAGTTATCATTTCACTATTAATCAAAATTTAAATATTAGTTATAGTTAAAAAGTTGCATTGATCAAAATTCTTTTCTCTTGATCTATGTCCATTTATATGTCCTCGCATGCATAACTGAATTAATTTTAAATAGGTAAATTTTGTAGTACCTCAAAAAAATTTTATAGGTACCCTACCCAAAAATTTAGACTAATAAAAAAGAGACATGTGTCAAGTTTTAAAAAAATTATTATATATAATTTATTTAAAGTTATATTATTTATATTATTTGTTACATAATTTTAATATATATATATATATATATATTTTGTATATTTAATATCTTATTTTATTTTTTATTATTTTTTATTTTATTTTAAATAAAATATAATTTATATTTAAGCAATTTTTATTTGTTATAAATAAAAAATAATTATAACATAATATATTAATATAATAATTAAATAATTAAATATTAATAATAATAAAATTAAGAATATGAAAATATATTAATTATATTTTATTTAAAACTAAAAATTTATGAAAAGTATAAAAATAAAAATAAAAATAAAAATTAAATATATACAATATATATATATATGACTATCTAGCAAATAATATAAATAATATAACTTTAAATAAATTATATATAATAATTTTTTTAACTTGACAAGTGTCTCTTTTTTATTGGTTTAAATTTTTTAAGTATGATACCCTTCAAAAAATTTTAGAGTACCACAATACACTTTTTATAACATCCTTATTTCATTCAAAATAATAAGAATATAATTTCAAAATAATATGGAAATTTAGTTAAATTAATTTACCGATTGAATGTAATGAATGGAATTATAAAATATTTCGTTCATTTTACTCAACTTATAAGAACTTAAATAACAAGGTAATAATAATTAAACAACTTTTAAGAGGAAATATTAAAATAACATAAACATAAATTGTTCTCATAATATGCAAGATGTTAACATTTGTAAAAATATACATTAAAATACATTAGGATTCTTTCCAACATTTACAAGATACAAAATACAATAAGGCCTAATGAGCAGCCTATCCATCAAAAGATTGAAAAGATACTAGTCATCCCTCTATTATCATTCGATCCAAGATATAGATCACCAGGGTCTGCAGTAACCTGGGTACCAGTAATCTGCTCAAACGTCCATTGAGATGGTCTTCCAAGATGATTGTTATCATGGTACGTGAACAGATAAGTTGTAACACGTTAAATTTAATTTCAATTAAATAATGATTTCGCAAATCGGATAACTAAATTTTTATAAAATATTTTGAAATAAGTGAAGGGTTACAACTTAATATCAAATAACTGCTATAAGACTAGTTCAATTACAACGTTTTCAAAATAAATTCTAAGTCCTATAGTAGTCCATCCGTCCTTTCACTGAGCCCAGTGCTGATTGTCTTGGTTACCTGAAAAATGAATGTAAGGGTGAGTACTCTACACTACCCAAAACACACAATAAACGTAGAGTCTCACCTCCAGAACATTCTAATGCATTAAACAAACATAATCACGAGCAGAATTTCACATCCACAAGTACAAAACACAAATTCCTGCATACATATACCAACCACATTCATTATAGTACTGTGATCACAAATTTACATCATGAATGATCACCGGTTACCCTCGCCTCACGAATACCAAGTGGGCAGTCATGGGTCGCTCAACAAAGATAGCGGTAAGAGGTCTAGTCAGGAAGAGAGTGTGTGGCCCGTTGTGTACCCGTTCCGCAGTCGGTGTCACCACCACTCCCTCTTTTCCAAGGTATGTATACCGTCTTCATATCCCACATCCCTAATGTATCGCTGAACCATTCATAGGATATTACAGCAACGCTACTCGCCCCAGTCACACACATTTCAATATACGGTACATAACCCACATTTAACAGTACACGGCACTAGGCCCATATTTGTTCCACTATATGGCACTAGGCCCACATTATAAATATCTTTTAAGAATAGACTTTATATATCAACTATTTTTTTACAATATACTATGAGAAAGTGAATATCTTGTAAATTAAAATTAATACTTGGTGAACGTTATGCAAGAATGATTGAATAACCTTTCATTATTGTGTTTTACTTCACTTTTCCTTCACTTATCAAGTTGTTATTGTCTTGTATTCATATTTCCTTGGTCGTAGCTAGCTGTTATGACAAACCCTGAAAACGAGTCTTGTTATTGTTAACGAGAGTCTAGAGTGGTTTTGTTATATTTTAGAGTGTTATTTAATGTTTTTTATTTATTTATTTAAAAAGCGTCCAAATAGGTTTTTGGTAATCCTAATAGCATTATCGTTTGTTAGGAAAGTTATAGTTATGAGATTTTAATTAACATGACTTATCATATATGAGAGGATCTTATCACGTTATTTAATTTTCTTCTTTTCTTTATTAATTACTTTCAAATTTATTTCTAATGGGCAAAACATTGTTTTCTTATACAATTACTATCAATTTTATTTTTAGTCTAAAATATAATAAATACTTTTTTAAAAATACATTAATTTCTATATTTCTTTTATATTGTTATTTGTGTTAGAATTTTCTTAATCCATTATGTAATTTTCATTATGCAATGACTATTATGAAATTACCATTTTCCATTAGATCTTGAATTGCGTTGTTCTCACAACACAATACATGGTTCTCATACAATTAAGGGTTTAGAAAGCACTAACCTGAATTCATTGTTCCTTGATGCTACCTCTCTCTTTGATGTCGTTGATCCCTTTATATTTTCTCTGACTCTTCCTTCCTCTTTTAGCTCTTCTCAAATTGTAATTAGAAAGTTTCTTTCTTGCATTTACCGTGAGCACACTTAGAGACCGTGAAAGTGATAAAAAATAGAGAATACCTTAACTCCTATTTGGTAACCGCTCTTCTATTTTTCTGAAGGGAGAGGGGAGGGGTTTCCTTATAATTATATTTACAATTATACCTTCTACGACTCTATATTTTATATTTAACCACCATCACATTAAATCATTAATTAGAGTCATGCTATAAATTATATAGGTCACAATAATAAGATTATTAAAATTATCTAACAATTTGTAATAAGATTTGTGTTAATAAAATACTCACTTATTACCTACTTAAATAGATATATTCATTCTTTTATTATAAAAGACACCAATTAATAGTATGCTATTTCTAGAATAGAAGATAAATTTAGGAGATATAACTACTTTTTATTATTTTTGATAAATTAAGTATTTATTTCTTATAAATAGAATTAAAAAATATTAAGAATATACTCTTTAATATATTCTAAAATTTTAATTAAAATTTATTAAAATTTCTAAAAATAGTAAAAGAAATACATTAAATTAAGTGTAAGAAAAAATGTTACTCACATAATTTTTATAATTTTTGGTTGCTAGATATAATTGACCGTAGAAAACTCACTTAATCATGGATGGTCATTTATCCCACAATTTTCATGGGGTCTATATACTACTGTTCGTGTCCCGAAGGACGAGAACGAGATGGGAAAATTCATGGAACAGGGATCGCCCCAAATTCAATTCAATTAATTCCGAAATAGTTTTCATACTAACTGCTTTGATTCATTTTTCAGGTGAGCATAACCTTCCTGCGGGAAGCTTTTATGTGCTTTGGATACGAAGAAACAAAGCTCCAAAGAAAAATTATTAATTAGCAATTTGATAAAATACTAATTAATCTTTTTATGTGTATAATGTTTTGTAATCTTAATTTATTTAATACAATTTTTTAATTTAATCGTTCAATGGATAAAATTTAATAGTTACTCTTATAACATTTTTTTTCTCTGCCTATGTATATATTCATTTAATAAGAAAATATTTATATATAAAAATAAAATACATAAATCTAAATTGTACAACTATAAATGAATTAGTAAGTTCAGGGTTTTCTATTAGTGAGTCTTGTCTAGGGTTTTTTCCAAGAAAGTTTTCCCTTTTCTTTCAAGAAGGTTGTGTCGGCCCCGCTAGGGCTCTCACTCTAGCCCCTTCGCTAGCTTGAACCTGATTGAGTCTGGGGTATGGAAGGAGGTGATTGGAGGTGGTTGTACCTTGGATCCAAGCCTTAGCCTCAGCGATCTTTGACGAATGGAGAGAAATGAAGGTGAGAAGAGATCTACAGAAGAGAAGGATTTGATGGATCGTAGCACGAAAAAAGTGAAGATCGACTCTGCTGGTCTTTTGGAGGAGTGGACACCGCTATCAGACTGCATGATTGAAGATCTCACAACGGCGAGCCAGAGGTCGGACCAGGTGTTTTTCACCACACTTTTATCTGAATCTTGTTCCTATAAGGATAAAGTGCTAGGGTCAAAAGATGTAGATTTAGTTTTCAATGAAGAAGAAATTTAAAAATCAGTGTTAGATGATTTTAATATCATATCTGAGCCTGAAGATAACATGGATCTGACTTCTATTGTCCAGAACTTGTCCTAATCTCAAGATTCCTTTAGAGGAATATGAGGGGTGGTGTGCCCTTTGGAGATTTACTCTTATAGTGAAACTTTTAGGTAAAAATGTTAGTTTCAGTTACCTTAATCAAAGACTAAATAATATGTGGGGGAAAACGGGACTCTATCAGTTTTGGATTTAAATAATGAGTTCTTTTAAGTAAAATTTGAAAACATTGATGATTATAAGTTTGCTCTATTTGAAGGACCATGACTGATCTTGGATCACTACCTTCTTGTTCAGAGGTGGAGACCCTTGTTTAGAACTAAAGGCTATAATCTTAGAAAGATTGCATCTTGGGTGTAGATCCCTGATTTGCCCCTTGAATTGTACAATAATAAATTTCTATGGCAGGTTGGATCTTCTTTGGGGTCTATGCTGAAAGTGGATCCCTTTACTTCTCTGCTCTCTAGGGGAAAATTCACTAGGATTTGTGTTGAAATAGACCTTAGGAAGAAACTGGTTCCTGCTTTTAAGGATTTAGGTCAAGAATTTAAAGTAGAATTTGAGGGATTGCATTTGATCTGTTTTCATTGTGGTAAATACGAGCATAGGCAAGATCAGTGTGTTGAGAATCCTAAAGCTAGTCAGATTGGTATGGTGTCTGAGGCTAATATACCTCATAATTCAGTTGGTAGTGAGGACCTTTCAGTACATAATTCCACTCAAAATAAGGATATGGCTATAGACTATGATGAAAATGGGGTGGTAAACAAAGAGGATATTTTTGGACCCTAAATGCTGGCTAAAAAACAACCTAGGAGAAAACCTAGTTTACTTCATAATGGGAGTTCTTCCAAAATTGGGAAAGTTAAAGAAATTTCTGCAGGGTCTAGATTTGATGTCCTATGTGATTCTGATATAAACCTAGATCAGGTAGCTGATGTTAGTAATCCCAGGCTCTCAAGTTTCATTCAGTCTAAGGACTTTGTGCCTAAAGTTGACTTCCCTTCTAGACAATTCAAGCACCGTACTTCTAATAAGCCTAGTGAACCTGATAGGAAAGGAACCAAACCAAGATTGACCCCTAAAGTAGTCACTGTTGGCAAAGGTAGCAATAGTTCTTCTCAACCTTAGATGGAAAACATTAGTGGTAATGAGTATGACATCCAAAAGAGAGATTCTAGGCAGGAAAGTAAGGAAATCCTTTCTTTAATGAAAATCTATGAACATAATATTCGAAATAACAAATTTTTGGGTAATAGTCTTCAGGATTTAATTGGATTTAATAATAAGGCTCTTTGGAAACAACAAGATTTCCCTTGTTTAGAGCCTACTGATAAGCCTCCAGATTTGCCTTTATAGGTGGATGTAGATAATAATTGTAACCTAAGGCATAATGAACCTGAGAGGAATGTTGTGGAGAATTCTGTAGGGTTATCTCAGCATTTTTCAGATGCTTCTAATTTCTCAACCTTAAATTTATGAATTATGTTTTTTGGAAATGTAGGGGTCCTGGGGTAAGATCTTCTCTAGGCTTATCAATGACCTTATTAAAATTTATAATTTAGATTTTATTGTCATTTTTGAACCTAGAATTAGCATGCAAAGGGCTGATCGAGTCATCAAGAAATTTATTTTTGATGGCTCTACTAGGGTTGATGCTATAGGCTTCTCGGGGGGATTTGGTGTTGTTGGAATAATAGGAAAATAAAGGTCACTATTTTGGAAAAAAATAAGTATTTCATTCATTTAAAGATCCATAATGGTCATAGAGATTGGGTTCTTTCTTCAGTATGTGCTAGCCCTTTGGAAGGGCTCAGAACTGAGTGTTGGGAATCACTAATTAATTTTAGTAATTCAATTCAATGTCCCTAGTGTATTGCTAGGGACTTTAACTCCATTATTTTTGAAAGTGAGAAATTAAGGGGTCGGCCTGCAAATTTGAACCTCATTAATCAGTTTTCTAATTGTCTTAACACTAGTGGTCTCCAGGATTTGGGTTTCAAAGGGAATTCCTTTACCTGGCATAGAGGAAATATTAAGGAGAGACTTAATAGAGTTGTGGTTAATGATTCCTGGAGAATGTTATTTCAGAACAGTTCTATTATACACCTACCCATTTTAAAATCAGATAATAATGCCTTATGGTTAAAAATTAGAGGGAGGGGTAGTGATAGGTCTGGTCATAGACCTTTCAGGTTCTTAGCTCCTTGGTTGGCCCATGATGATTTCAAAAATCAAGTCAAGAATTTTCGGATTAGTTCTAGATCTTGAACTGAAAATGTTAATAACTTTAGGAATAATATTATTGATTGTAATTTAAATTTTTTGGGAATATTTTTTTAAAAAAAAAGAATATTAAATAGAATTAGAGGCATTTCTAATAAGTTAGCAGTCCAAGATAATCCTTTTCTTAAAAATCTTATGAAATCTTTATGGCTGGAGTACCAGAAAATTTTGGACTCTGAGGAATTATTCTGGTTCCATCATTATAAATCAAGTTGGATTCAATTTGGGGATAGGAATAATAAATTTTTTCATAAAGCAGTGGTGATTTGTTGGAAAAATAATTATATTGAAACTCTTAGGAATAATGAAGGTAAATGGAATTGGATTCTTCTAAACTCCAAGCTCTTGTTGTTGGAAATTTTAGAAATCTCTATTTCGATCAATATTTTCTTAGTCATCCTTTACTGACTATTTCTAGATTTCCTGCCCTTAGTGATACTGATGTTTCCCTGCTCGATTCTATACCTAGTTTAGCTAAAATCAAGGTTGCTTTGTTCAGTATAGGCAACTTCAAATCTCCTGGCCCAGATGGGCTCTATGCCTTTTTTTACAAATCTCAATGGGACATTCTAGCTCCTTTTCTTTTTCAGTTTGTTACTGATATTTTTAATAACCCTACTAGAATTTCTATGGTTAATAATATTGTCCTTTCCTTAATTTCTTAAGTTGAGTCCCCTGAATATATTCAACAATGTAGGCCTATATCTCTTTGTAATGTTAGTTATAAAATTATAACCAAAATTCTGGCTAATAAGATTAGAGGGTTCTTTCCTCATATTATCTCAGCCAACAAATCTAGTTTCATCCCTGGGAGGCATGGTATTGATAATACCTTGATTTCGCAAGAACTTGTTCACTCTTTTCATAAGCTTAATAAAAGAAATAATTATATGATAATTAAAATTGATCTGGAAAAAGCCTATGATAGACTTAGGTGGAGTTTCATTGATGATACAGTGCAGTTTATTGGTCTCAGCCCTAAGTTCTCTTCCCTTATAAGCCACTGTATCTCAACCTCTTCTATGTCCATTAAATGTTGTAATTCTGCCCTGCAATTGGATTTAAGTAGGAGATTAGGTATTAGGAGCTCTAATAGGTTTGGTAAGTATCTTGGTATTCCTATTAGCCCCCTTCTCCCCACCAGAGCTGATTTTCAGTTCATTCTAGCACTACGCCAAAAATGAGATCTAAGAGCAGTTCTGCTTGAACTAAAAGAGCGGTTAGTGGTGCTTTAAAATCACGTGCTATCCAATGTCGTCATTTTTGCAGAGCGGTTATTTAACCGCTCTGAAATATACATTTTGGAGAGCGGTTTGGCGGTTAACTGCTCTCAGAAGTTCACTAAAGAGAGTGGTTAAGCGCGTAACCGCTCTTGCAAACGCTCTCCAAAGTGAACTTCTGAGAGCAGTTCTAATTTAACCGCTCTCCAAAGACTATAATTTGTAAGAGCAGTTACACGCATAACTGCTCTCTTTAGTGACTTCTGAGAGCGGTTCAATGTTAACCGCTCTCCAAGTGAACTTTTGAGATCGGTTATTATTTGAACCGCTCTCAGAAGTTCACTTTAGAGAGCGGTTATGCGTATAACCGCTCTCAGAAGTGCACTTTCAAACAGAATTCAAAACCAATTGAAACAGAATATAATTCTCAAACAGAGTCTAATATAGCAGAATTTCAGAGCTATTTGCACATTGTATTATTGAATTACAACTCACATGTACAGATTACAATCAAATTAGAGTCTCATATTTACACATTTTTCCTAGGGTTGAAAGAAAATTATCTAAATATTGTAAAAGAACACTAATAATCTATTGTGCTTAATGTGTCCTATAAATATCTATGATACAGATATGCACACCACTCCTTTTGAAATTGATAAATTTTGTTGTCAGGAAAAGTTAGAATTTGCACCTCTGAAAAGTACTGAAATACAAGGACAGGGAAAACAAAGCTTATTTAATTAAGTGAAATAATAAGCATATGGCAAACGAATTTGAAAGTGTAGATTATTACATTTACTGGGATTACAGTTTGTCCATGGTGCAAAGCATCCCCAATGAATAGACACACATAATATCCACAGTCGTCATTATTTGTTTGCTTGGGACACTGTGGAAGATAAAAGTCAAATAAAATAGCATTAACTAAGAATGATATATAGTCCAATTACGATTTAGCTGAAAATTAAAAACATGAGATATGATATAGTCTTACCTATACAGTGACCCATTTTGTTTGACTCATCTTTGTACTAGAGGGCTGCACTCCCCTCTCTGCTCAATACATGACAAGAGCACTAAGAGTCGTACATGAATCAAAGAAATTAGATACATTTGAACCACTTAACATTAATCATAGTGTATTGACATAAATGAATGCTTACTTATTAAATAGGTTTTGCATGTGTGTTCTAATCTTCAGCTGCTTGCGTAGAGAGTCTATGTAATAGATAGTCTCGTCAGCAGTATTGATGGCAACCAAGACCCAATGTTGCCTACCACGAGCATAAATATCAATTTAAGATTACTAAGTTATATGGTAAATTATAAAACATAAAGTAGAGTCTCAATGAGATCAATTGACTTACCCAACATTATAAGGTGCAAAAATCAAGTGATCTTCACCCATATGACGCTTCAACATTTCAGCTATATGTTGATGTGGGTTCGGATTGAGCGCTTCATCCATTATGAATATAAATGAGAATCTATTTGCCATTGTCCCATGCAAATAAGCTTCACACAAATATCTTGTTTTGCACAAGTAGAATTGAACATTAGTGGTATGAATGAGGCGTTAAAAGTTATAAATTAACTATATAATTTGAAATTTAATGTACCGTATGTAAAGGTTAATGCTAGAGGCACTCAACCAATGTCGACGTATGACCTCTATGATGTTTTTCTTCCCCACAATGTCACAAAACTCTTTACCCCAGTGCTCACTTGTCAGTTGAAATGTAGCTGTATCATTGGCTTGATCACTTCTCACAAACAGCTTCATCATATCCAAGCATGCAGCACCTTGGGCTTCTGCCAACTTAAGAATCTCCGATGACACACAACTAATGCTACCTTTATTAGATGGACCAACAATGGACTCTTTTGAGTAGCTTGTCTCTTTCCCTAACCCATTACCTAATGAATGGGCAACCTGAAAAGAAACACGTTTACATACCTTGGGTCTTAAAATGATTAGGGACAATTGCCAAGCAACATAAGTACCAATGGCATCTCTCAGGGAATACAGGTTTGCTTCTCCATTTGGGATAGGCAGTGCAGAGTCCTCCTCATGTCGTTGCACTACCTCTATAGAAACCTTACCATGCTCTGGAGGAAGAGCCATATTATGTAAGGAGTCCCCAGCCATTGTATGATATACTCTACCTCTTGCAACCAAGCGAAAAAGTTTGTTCAAGTATAGCATACAGTCATGTTCACTCTACCCTTTTTCTTATTTGCCCCAGCGCAGTGATGAGGGGGACTCCCGTCCATGTTATCTGAAGAAGTCATCTCTGTAACAAAAAAGGTAAAGGTTAGATATAAATTATTACATTCAGGGATAAAGTAAAATAATAAAAACAAAATATAATCAATTCAAATAAAATAATAGATACATTTTTTTCTTTTTTTAGAAACCTTACCATGCTCTGTAGGAAGAGCCATATTATGTAAGGAGTCCCCAGCCACTGTATGATATACTCTACCTCTTGCAACCAGGCAAAAAGGTTTGTTCAAGTATAACATACAGTCATGTTCGCTCTACCCTTTTTCTTATTTGCCCCAGCGAAGTGATGAGGGGGACTCCCGTCCATGTTATCTGAAGAAGTCATCTCTGTAACAAAAAAGGTAAAGGTTAGATATAAATTATTACATTCAGGGATAAAGTAAAATAACAAAAACAAAATATAATCAATTCAAATAAAATAATAGATGCACCTTTTTCTTTTTTTAGGAGCCTTACTAAGTTTCATATGACCTTTTATTGAATGAAATGACCGATATAACCAAATGCTCTCTTCATGATCATGTCTTGCATAAATATCCTCACCATCTGTTAATGTGTCTGCAATTGACATGTGTTCAACACTTTGATGATTGCCGTACTCAGTCAAAAATATTGCAATTAAATGCAGTTAGGGGTCGACCTAGATCGTCTCCCAAGGAACAACAGATTTGGTCAAAGATTCAACAAACCAAAATTAAAAACAGCAAACATGGGGGCTTTTATAAAAAAATTTAAACAAAACTCAAACAAAATTCAAATCACACAGTTGTTGGCAAAACAGAATAAAACACTAACAAATCTAAAAATGCAAGATATTGATTCACTTAACAAGATTACGAATTGCTTGCATCAGATTGACATTAATTAATTTCATTCACTAATCTTGCTCCCCAACTCAATCCACTAAGCGAGAATTAAATTGAGAAATTACAATTAAACATTGCATAAGCTAATCCCGGATTTAATACATGGTTTTACCAAAACAACCTTTACTAAGCATAATTGTGAATTTAATTTCACCATGAATCCAACCGAAATAACATTCTGATTCATTAAGCAAGATTAAGAAAATCAATTAAGCATTAAATCAAGAGATTAACAACAATAATTGGTGAAGCAAAACAAGATACAATCCGGGCATACAATTCATAATCCGATTAGTGAATCAACTCAAAATCTACTCCATAGCTAATCAATTAGAATCGAAATATAAACAAAATGTAAACTTACAAATTCAAAAACTAGAATTTATAACCAAGAGATCAAAACAGCAATATAACCCAAAACTGTAATCAACAAGCAAATGATTAAATAGCAAGATTTAAAGAATTGAAGGGAGCAAAAACCAAAAATGGAACCAAGAACAAAGAACAACACCCAATCTAAATTAAAAATATTTAAAGCATAAATTGAAGGAGGAAGAAGAGTTACGCGAGCATAAATTGGAGAACCTGAATTGGAATTAAAAATAAACTTTAAAAATTATCCAAGAAAAACAAGAAGAATCCGAGAGCTATCCATTCTCTGAGAGAAATTATGTAAGAAAAATATCTAGTGAATGTGCCAAAAAAAAAAATGTTCCTCGCTGGCGCTATTTTCAATTAGGGTTATTCCCCCCTCAAAATCTGGACCCACTCATTGGATCTTCTAGAAGCATTTCAAATTGGGCCAAAACTAAAAATAAAATATGAGAAAACAAAACCCAAATTCGGACATGTGCAGGGCAGATTCCGTGGTGATTTTTCGACCTCAAATTTTGCCATCTTCCAGTTGGATTTGGACGATTCCCGTGAGAGAGACATTTATAGCTTTGCCTCTTAGCTATACAACGCACTTAGAATCGCTCGATTTGGAGTCCCGTAGCTCCAGATATGTCCTTATCACTGAGCAAAGGTCAAATTGCCAATAAACATGAAATTTAATTAGTTTTGCAATTAAGTCTACAATTCAAATGACAGTTAACAAATATTAAACTACCACAAAATTAAGCCTAAATATGATAGTAATTAGGGCCATAATGATATGTAATTACACAATAAAATATGTCCCATCAAATATCCCCACACTTAGCCTTTTGCACTTCAGGGCAAAATCAAATCAAACAACAACTCCCAAAAGGAGAAACACAAGGGAGAAAATAGTTTATTAACCAATGTGAACCTTAGAAAATGTAAGGAACAGACAACCTGTAACAAACCCAGTCAAAGCAACCAAACATCCATGAACATCATTCAAATATCTCAAAACATGACAAGCACATCGATCAGTTCAAGAGGTGAATCAAAAACAACCAAATCTCAGAAGATCGCTCAAGTGTCTCTCAAGTGTCTAGGTATTCAATTTCAGTTCAATGTACTCAAGAAAACAAGCAACACAAAGACTTGACAAGTCTCTAAAATCAGCACTCAAAACATGCATAATCAGATCAAAAAGACTTTTCAGGGTTGTAATGGGGCCAAGGACAAGGGAGGATAAAATATGGATAAGAAGCTAAAACCAAAGAGAATAGAGGAGCAATGGGGAACAAGTCATAATACAAATAAAAGCATACCTAAAACCTCTAATCTAATCCTCTTATCGGCTCCATCAAACACTTTTATTCATTTGCCTTGTCTCTTTTTATCCATTTTTTTAAATTCTTTTCTTTTGCTCTTTTCTTCTTTTTCTTCTTTTTTCTTTTTCTTTCTTTTTTTTTTTTGAATTTACTGCAAGAGACAAGATACAAAACATATTTACTAGACAAAAAGTAAAAGGAACCAAGAAAACCAACTAGCCAATTCATAAGAATCCAATGAACACACGCACACCCCCACACTTGTTCCCAAAACAATTCCAAAGCTCCAAAATTCCCTAAGGTTAAGGTAATCATGGTTTTTTTTCACTTAAGGCTAATGGTGAGCGTCAAAACAAAGAAAGGGAAAAGCATAGGCTCAAAGGAGCTATCAAAGGAATTCAATCAGGGTAGGCTTATTTGGCTAGAGGCTTAAGAACAAAAATGCCTTAATCACTTCCAAATATGCATATAGATTAAGAATCATGAAAAAGAGTCAAGCCAAGCCACATGTGCAAGCAATCAAGTGGCATACACACAAGAAAGAATCAAAGATGGAAGCTCAAATCCTTACACAGGGTAAATCAGTTACTTTCAAAACCACCACTCAAACCTCAAGATAAACTTAACATGCCAAGAAATACACAGAATTCTATTCATGAAACATCAGGAAACTCAAAACCAAGAATGCACAGAGTGTTTATTACCTATACAAATCCAAGAACTCACAAGGAAAGCCAAAACAAAACAAAACAAAACAAGACCAAAAAGAAAACAAAACCAAAAAGTCTCCCCCCCACACTTAAACTACACAGTGTACCAATGTGGCATAAAAACAGCTCAATCCAGACAATCTAGAGTCAGACATATGCAGTGAAAGTAAAGGAAAGAGAGAAAAGGAAAACTCCCTGAGTCATGGTGATGTAAAAGATGCAAGGTCCAACAAGGCGACCTCCTCCACTATAGTATCCACCAAAGAAGGGTTAGTGAGAAAAGGCTTCAGGCGGTGCCCATTAACCTTGACGCTCTTACCTGTGGATTCACTTTTGATCTCAACTGTACCATAAGGAAAAACATTAAGCACAACAAAAGGTCCAATCCACTTAGAACGAAGCTTACCACCCATGAGACCAAGCCTAGAATTATATAATAAAACTTGTTGACCAACCACAAATTCTTTCCTAGCTATCATGAAATCTCTTGGTCTTCTCCTTGTAGAACTTAGAGTTCTCATAGGCTTCAAGACGGATCTCATCCAACTCATTCAGTTGCAACTTCCTTTCCTCACCAGCTAGATCAAAGGACATATTACAAGTCTTCACAGCCCAATAAGCCCGATGCTCTATCTCCACTGGCAAATGACATGTTTTACCAAAGACAACCCGGTAGGGAGACATCCCAATAGGTGCCTTGTAAGCAGTCCTATGCGCCCAGAGAGCATCCTGAAGTCTGGTACTTCAATCTTTCCTGTTGGCCTGGACAATCTTCTCCAAAATCTTCTTGATCTCCCTGTTTGAAATCTCAGCCTGTCCGTTAGTCTGGGGGTGATATGGTGTGGAGAATCTGTGAACTACCCCATATTTCCGGAGCAAGGCCTGCATGGACCTATTACAAAAATGAGTGCACTGGTCGCTAACAATAGCTCTGGGTATACCAAACCTGCAAAAAATGTTAGATCTGACAAAATCCACAACAACCCGAGCATCATTAGTCCGGGTGGCCTTAGCCTCCACCCATTTTGAAACATAATCAACAGTCAGAAGAATATAAACAAAACCAAAAGAAACAGGAAAGGGCCCATGAAATCTATACCCCAGACATCAAACACGTCACAGAATAGCATAGCCTGCTGAGGCATTTGCTGTCTCCAAGAAAGGGCTCCTCCAGCTCTCTGGCACTGCTCACAAGTGCTACAAGTCTTCCACGCATCCTTAAAGATGGTGGGCCAATAAAATCCACGATCAAGCACCTTGCGAGCTGTTCGCTGAGGTCCAAGATGCCCACCAGGTGCAGAAGCATGACAAAAATGCAGGATGGACTCGATCTCATGATCTGGAATGCATCTCCGAGTAACCTGATCACTGCACAACTTGCACAAATAGGGGTCATCCCAAATAAAGTACTTGGCATCACTCTTAATTTTATCAATCTGAGATCTAGATGCCAAGGGAGGAAAAACAGAAGCAACCAAATAATTTACAATACTAGCAAACCAAGGGGTGGGGGAAGAAATAGCAAACAACCATTCATCCGGGAAGTCATCCCAGATTGGTAAAGGATCAGTGGCTCTCTCAATTCGGCTCAGGTGATCTGCCACTAAATTCTGTGCTCCGCTCCTATCTCTGATCTCCAAGTCAAACTCCTGGAGCAACAACATCCACCTGATCAGCCTAGGCTTAGAATTAGCCTTCTTCAACAAGTACTTTAGAGCTGCATGGTCAGTATACATAATAACAAGAGAACCAAGCAAATAAGACCTAAAATTTTCAAGTGCAAAAACAATAGCTAAAAGCTCCTTCTCTGTAGTGGTATAATTTGCTTGGGCAGCATCTGAAGTCCTAGAAGCATAATAGATGACTCGGTGGAGTCGATCTATTCTCTGAGCAAGAACAGCCCCTAGTGCATAATTGGAAGCATCGCACATCAGCTCAAAGGGTGCTGTCCAATCCGGTGCCTGAATGATAGGAGTGTTGGTTAGGGCCTGTTTGAGGCAATCAAAAGCCTCTTTACACCTATCATCAAAAACAAAATCAACATCCTTCTGCAGCAAGCTAGATAGTGGTAGGGCCTTTTGACTGAAGTCTTTGATAAAGTGCCTGTAGAAACCTACATGACCAAGAAAAGATCGAACCTCCTGCATGCAGGAGGGGTAAGGCAAATGCGAAATTATAGATACTTTAGCAGGATCTATCTCAATGCCCCTACTAGAAATGATATGCCCTAAGACTATGCCCTGTTCTGCCATGAAATGACATTTCTCAAAATTCAGAACAAGGCTAGACTCAATGCATCTATTTAGAACTCTATCCAGACTATCAAGGCAAGAATCAAAAGATGTGCCATAAACAGTGAAATCATCCATAAACACATCTATGCAACTCTCTAGAAAATCACTAAAAATACTGAGCATGCACCGCTGGAATGTACCAGGGGCGTTGCATAGGCCAAAAGGCATCCTTCTATAGGCAAAAGTGCCAAAGGGGCAGGTGAAAGTGGTTTTCTCCTGATCAGCAAGATGAATGTATATATGAAAATAACCAGAGAAACCATCAAGGAAGCAGTAGGAAGATTTACCTGCAAGGTGCTCTAACATCTGATCAATAAAAGGCAAAGGAAAGTGATCCTTTCGAGTCGCCTGATTCAGCCTCCTATAGTCAATGCAGACTCTCCAACTGTTCTGCACTCTAGTAGGAATAATCTCATCTCGCTCATTCTTCACTACTGTAAGGCCTGACTTTTTTGGCACTACCTGAACTGAACTTACCCACTGACTGTCAGAGATGGGATAAATAATGCCAGCCTGCAAAAGCTTGGTCACCTCCTTCATCACGACATCTGAAATGACTGGGTTGAGTCTCCTCTATGGCTATCTCACTGGTTTAGTACCATCCTCTAATGAAATCCTGTGCATGCAAGTGGATGGGCTAATACCAGGAATGTCTGCCAGGGTCCATCCAATGGCCTTCTTATGCTTCCTGAGTACTGTCAACAATCTATCTTCCTGATCAGTAGCAAGAGAGGTGGAAATGATGACTGGACATTTCTGACCATCCTCCAAATATGCATACTTCAGGTCCTCTGGCAATGGTTTGAGCTCAACTGTGGGTGGTGGCTGTGCTAAAGGAACCAGAATAGAGGAAGGAGTGGGTCCCTCAACCTGTACCTCAAGAAGTGAGTTAGATGCATATGTAATTCCTGCGACATGGTTAGTACATTCTGACTCTACAAAATCACAATCCAGGGGTACAACACCCGAAAGTGCATAATCAAACTCAGAATTAACATCAATATCAACAATATCAGATTCAGATCCAGTGCATGTGGGAAGAGAGTGAAAATAAAATAAAAAACAGAATGCTTCTCAACATGTAAGGAATCGGAACCAACAATTAGATCAGAAACAAAATCATCAATAACATCATCAAAGCAGTCAAGATCATCAAGTAGTTCAGCTCTAAAAACAGAATGATCCTCAGATGGATATTTCATAGCATCAAGAATATTGAACCGAACTACTATATCACTAACTTCCATATAAAGTGTACCAGCATGGACATTTATCTTGGTTCAAGCTGTTTTCAAAAATGGCCTACCTAAAATGATTGGAACGGAACCATGGGAAAATCCTTCTTTCATATCCAAAATATAAAAATCAACACAAAAAATGAGTTCACCAACTCGAATCAAGATATCCTCAACAAAACCTGTGGGGTGGGCAACATTTCTATTAGCCAATTGAATCACCACCCCAGTAGGTTTCAGAGGTCAAAGAGAAAGAGAATCAAAAATAGAAAGTGGCACCACATATATGGGAGCTCCTAAGTCTAACATAGCATTCTCAAATTTGCTATTACCTATGATGCATGGAATACAGAAAGTGCCTGGGTCTTTACATTTTTTAGGGATCTGAGGAATGGATTTACCTATCAAAGCAGACACATTTCTGCCCATGCTGACTCTTTCATTACCTTTGAGCTTCCTTTTGTGTGTGCATAGCACCTTCAGGAATTTGGCATATCTGGGAATCTGTCTGATGGCATCAAGCGAGGTATATTCACCTCTACCTTCCTGAAGGTATCAAGAATCTCTTTGTCTAACTCCTCCATCTTCTTACTCTGAATAGGTCTGGATGAGAATGGGAGAGGAATGTGGGACTGCTGGTGCGGAGTGGATTTCACATTGGATGAAGGTACCTAAATTGCAGGACTGCAATCATCAATCACTGTCTCTGGAGACACAGAGGTGGAAGGTGCAGATAGGGAACCAATAGATGGGACTAGAGAAGGTACATCAAGCTGCTTCCCGGACCTCAAGGTGATGGAACTCACGTTCTTTGGATTCTGCACAGACTAGGATGGTAATCTGTCATAAGTCTGTGCCTGTGACTGATTAATCTGAGTAGCCAATGCCCCATCTGACTGGTCAAACTCTGAATGAACGCTCTGGTCTCCTGCTAAAACTACATGTTCTATAATGCCATTTTCCTAACCAACTCTTCCAATGATGGTTCAGAAGAAGGGGGAGGAGTGGCAGCTGGAACATGTGTGTCAGGTACCTGCTGTCTATGAGGTGGTGGCACATATCTGTTAGAACTCTGGCCCTGATATGGTGGTGGTGGTGTGTGGTGCTACGGCTGTTGAGAGGAATTAGACCATCTAAGATTCGGATGATTCTTCCAACCTGGATTATACCTATTCGAGGATAGGTCAGAACTGTACTGCTGCTGAGAGTGCTGGGGAGGTCTTTGAAAAATATTAGCAGCATATGCCTCAGGATGATCAGCAGCTGTGGATGGCTGCAGTGAGGGACATAGATCAGTATGGTGGTCTGAGGAACATATGCCACAGACTCTGGCAACTAGGGAGGATTTCTGCTGAATTGCAAGCTGAGTGACTAGATTCACTAAGGCATCAAGCTTCCCCTTTAATTTCTTCGTGTCGGCTGAGGCTGAAGCACTGCTGGCACCCATATGATGAACCCCTTTGCTGATTATGGCATCACTCTGTCTAGCACTGAACTACTGAGAATTAGAAGCCATCTTCTCAATAAGGTGTCTAGTTGCTGCTGGGGTCATGTCTCCCAAAGCTCCACCACTGGCAGCGTCAATCATGCTGCACTCTATGTGGTGCAACCCCTCATAGAAGTACTGAAGGAGGAGCTGCTCTGAGATCTGATGGTAGGGGCAACTCGCACATAATTTCTTGAATCTCTCCCAGTACTCATATAGACTCTCCCCAGAAAGCTGTCTGATGCTTGATATGTCTTTTCTGATTGCTGTGGTCCTGGATGTAGGGAAGAACTTTTCTAAGAACACCCTCTTCAGGTCATTCCAGCTAGTGATAGAACCAGGTGCAAGGTAGTAAAGCCAATCCTTGGTGACACCCTCTAGAGAATGTGGGAATGCCTTCAGATAAATGTGATCCTCCTGGACCTCTGGTGGTTTCATGGTGGAACAAAGTATGTGGAACTCTTTCAGATGCTTATGTGGATCCTCACCTGCAAGACCATGAAACTTTGGCAAAAGATGGATCAGTCCAGTCTTGAGAACATAGGGCACATCCTCATTAGGATACTGGATGCACAGACTCTCATATGTAAAGTCAGGTGCAGCCAACTCCCTAAGAGTCCTCTCACGAGGTGGAGGCTGAGCCATGTTTTCAAATATAAAATTAGATGCAACAGATAAAATATGCTCAAATGCAACAGAAGTAGAATCAGTATCAGTCTCAACAACAAAAGAATCAACAGGAATAGGATCCTCTAGAGGGATGGATTCAAGGGATGAATGTCTACTACGCCTAGACTGCTTATCCAATCTGTGGTAGGTTCTACCAATTTCAGGGTCAAGTGGATACAAATTCCCAGGATTGCTTCTAGTCATACACTAATCAACTATATGAGTACTCATCACCACTTCACTATAAATTGATGTACTGTTCAAAATTATGCAATCAGCACCTTGCTTCCAATTCAAACCCCATGGAATTTGAACCTCCAATCTAGAATTCGAGATTAGAACATGCACTGCAATGACCAACAGCAAACCAAATTCCTAATACACAATTGATATGTAACTCACAACAACAATTTATTCAAACCAAAACAAGTGTTAATGCTAAGTTCATGTTACTATTAAGTGCTACACATAACTAGAATATAATTCAATTTCAAAATAGGGCAGTACATTAACAATAATAGAACATAACATAACACTATAATTATTCGAAGAGACCTTTGACAAAATCGTTATTCCCCGGCAACGGCGCCAAATTTTTTATGATTGCCGTACTCAGTCAAAAGTATTGCAATTAAATGCAGCTAGGGGTTGACCTAGATCGTCTCCCAAGGAACAACGGATTTGGTCAAAGATTCAACAAACCAAAATTAAAAACAGCAAACATGGGGGGTTTTATAAAAAATTTTAAACAAAACTCAAACAAAATTCAAATCACACAGTTGTTGGCAAAACAGAATGAAACACTAACAAATCTAAAAATGCAAGATATTGATTTACTTAACAAGATTACGAATTGCTTGCACCAGATTGACATTAATTAATTTCATTCACTAATCTTGCTCCTCAACTCAATCCACTAAGCGAGAATTAAATTAAGAAATTACAATTAAATATTGCATAAGCTAATCCCGGATTTAATACATGGTTTTACCAAAACAACATTTACTAAGCATAATTGTGAATTCGATTTCACCATGAATCCAACCGAAATAACATTCTGATTCATTAAGCAAGATTAAGAAAATCAATTAAGCATTAAATCAAGAGATTAACAACAATAATTGGTGAAGCAAAACAAGATACAATCCGGGCATACAATTCATAATCCGATTAGTGAATCAACTTAAAATCTACTCCAAGCTAATCAATTAGAACCGGAATATAAACAAAATGTAAACTTACAAATTCAAAAACTAGAATTTATAACCAAGAGATCAAAACAGCAATGTAACCCAAAACTGTAATCAACAACAAATGATTAAACAGCAAGATTTAAAGAATTGAAGGGAGCAAAACCGAAAATAGAACCAAGAACAAAGAACAACACCCAATCTAAATTAAAAATATTTAAAGCATAAATTGAAGGAGGAAGAAGAGTTACGCGAGCATAAATTGGAGAACCTGAATTGGAATTAGAAATAAACTTTGAAAATTATCCAAGAAAAACAAGAAGAATCCGAGAGCTATCCATTCTCCGAGAGAAGTTACGTAAGAAAAATATCTAGTGAGTGTGCCGAAAAAAAAAAATGTTTCTCGCTGGCGTTGTTTTCAATTAGGGTTATTCCCCCTCAAAATCTGGACCCACTCATTGGATCTTCTAGAAGCATTCCAAATTGGGCCAAAACCTCAAATTTGGCCATCTTCCAGTTGGATTTGGATGATGTACGGGAGAGACATTTATAGCTTTGCCTCTTAGCTATACAACGCACTTAGAATCGCTCGATTTGGAGTCCCGTAGCTCTAGATATGTCCTTAGCACTGAGCAAAGGTCAAACTTCCAATAAACATGAAATTTAATTAGTTTTGCAATTAAGTCTACAATTCAAATGACAGTTAACAAACATTAAACTACCACAAAATTAAGCCTAAATGTGATAGTAATTAGGGCCATAATGATATGTAATTACACAATAAAATATGTCCCATCACACTCCTCAAAGGATCATCCTCGACATTAACTTCTTCTGTTAATTCTCCATCGGTGAAAGCATTTATTTTATTAGACGTTAAGACAATTGACCATGACTTGTCTACAGGATCTATGATGTAGAACACCTGTCGAGCCTGTGATGCAAGGATAAACGAATCATCTTGGTAACTGACCTTTTTAAAATCCACCCTTATAAAGACCATATCGTCAATGCGAACACCACTGTTGTTGTCTACCCACTTGCATCCAAAGATTGCTACACGAAAGTTAGTGTAATCCAACTCCTATATATGTTCAATGAATCCAAAGTATGACATATTTGCATATATTGGATTTTTATCCTTTGCACTGGAGATATGCAATGATTCAGCAACCAGAGTGACTCCACTATTCTGCATTGTGCTTTGGTCGTCATGTTGTTTTGTGTAAAATGTGAACTCATTTACTAAGTACGAAGTGTATGAGAAGGCATCAATACAAGGACCTTTTGACAACCATCGAATCAATTATGAAATCGATGTGTTCCTTTGTTTCAACTTTTCACCAATATGTTCTTGTACCCATCCAATGAATTGCACATTATGTTCTTTTGTTATCCAATTCTCACTTCTGGTAGGATTTCTACGCTTCAGTGTATCTTTGTGCAAGCTTATGTATGGTTCAATTTCAGGAGTGTTTTGTAATACATACAAGTGTGCTTGTTCCCATTGCAGTCTAGGGACCTCTATTTGTTGACAACCACTGCTACCTTCCCCTAAAGTCCTTCCATGGTGACATGATTTTGGAATGCCACATGATTCAACATTTGACAAATATTCAGAACAAAATTTCACTGCTTCTTCCACTAAATATTGTTCAGTAATACAACCCTCTGGTCTGCTTCTATTCTTAACATACCCTTTTAAAATCTTCATATATCTTTCAACGGGATACATCCATCGCATATATGCAGGGCCACATAATTTTGTCTCTTCAACCAAGTGAATAGTCAAATGAACTATGATATCAAAGAATGACGGTAAAAAATACATTTCCAGCTCACATAAAGTTTCAGCTATTTGGTTTTGGAAACTTGTTAATCTCCCAGAATCAATCACTTTGCTATATATTGCCTTGAAAAAGAAACACAACTTCGTGATTGCCATGCGAACCTTTTTGGGTAGAATAGACCGTATAGCAACAGGAATTAAATTCTCTATTAATATATGGCAATCATGAGACTTCAATCCTTTTAACTTTAGGTCCTTAAGTGATACAAGACTTTTAATGTTTGATGAATATCCCTCTAGAACCTTGACTGAATAAAGAGTCTCACATAAAGCACGTTTCTCATTTCTAGACAGGGTACATGCTGTTGGAGGTAAAAAGGTCTGCTTTCCCTTCTTCACTAGAGCCAAATCGAATCGTATTCCCAACTTCACCAAGTCAAGTCTTGCATTGATGCCATCTTTCTTCTTTCCCACAATGTCTAATAACGTACCAATCACACTTTCACAAACATTTTTTTCAACATGCATAACATCAACAAAGTATCTTACGTATAAAGATTCCCAGTACGATAACTGAAAGAAAATTGACATCTTCTTCCAACCTGCGGTTGGAATTTGTTTGGTAAAAGATTTTCTAAATGTTGTTCTTATGTGTTTAACCTCATCAAATATTTCTGATCCACTCTTCAAATAAGGACATCGTCGTACTTCGCAACTTCCATTAAAAGTTTTTTTCATTTTTCAAAAAAGGATGATTTTTTGACAACCACCTACGATGCCCCATGAAAACATTTTTGTGACAATGGTCTAGTTTTATATAATCTGTTTTTTCCTGACATATTGGACATGCACATTTACCTTTGATGCTGTAACCAGAAAGATTTCCATATGCAAGAAAGTCATTAATTGTTCCGTACAACATTGCCTTCACAATGAAATTTTCATCTCTAAATCCGTCATATACTTCTATGCCATTATCCCACAACAACTTCAAATCTTCAATTAAAGGAGACAAGTACACATCAATGTCATTTCTAGGTTGTTTAGGACCAGAGATTAACAATGAAAGCATCATATATTTTCGCTTCATGCAAAGCCATGGAGGTAAGTTATACATTATTAAGATCACGGGCCATGTACTATAGGTGCTACTTTGCATGCCATGTGGATTCATTCCATCGGTTGCTAATGCAAAACGTATATTCCTTGTTTCAGTTGCAAACTCTTCATGGTCATCGTCAAATTTTTTCCACTGCGGAGAATCTGCTGGATGCCTAAGCTTTCCATCTCTAATTCGGCCTTCAGAATGCCAAGTCATCTACTTTGCATTATCAGCACTGCAAAAAAGACGTCTTAACCTCGGTATTAGTGGAAAATACCACACAAACTTCGCAGGTGTTGTGTCTTTCTTTAGGTATCGTGATACATTACACTTTGGACATCTCCTTAGTGATGTATACTCATTTCAGAACAAAATGCAGTCATTAGGACAAGCACGTATCTTTTCATGGGTCAATCCAATGGAAGCAAGTACTTGTTTAGCCTCATATGTTCTCTTTGGTAGTACATTATCCTCTGGTAGCATCTCATGTAATAAACTTAGCAACTTTATGAAGCTCTTATCAGTCCATCCATTCGACGCTTTTAAGTTATAAAGCTTTAAAATAGAACTCAATCTTGTGAACTTTGTACATTAATTATACAATGGTGTTTCTGCATCATCTTTCAGCCTCTCAAACATCTTTGGACAATCTCTATGATCTTCTTCAACAACATTTAGAATTTGTTCAGCATGATCACTCTCATTTATTCTAAATGTCTCTGAGTAATTGACATTTGATTCCATGTTAGTTGATGTACTTCCACCTTGTATCTCACCGGGCTTTGTCCAACAAGCATATTTTTCATCTATCCCATTGCACATTAGATGTTCTTCCAATTCTTCCGCATTTACTTGTAACATATTCAAACAACACCAACAAGGACAGGGAATAAGGTTGACATCAATTGCATTCTTAATCGTAAATCTAATAAACTCTTTGACTCCGTCTTCGTATTCTTCACTTAAACGATCAGCTACCATCCAACTTCGATCCATATTTGCTCCAACTATGGTTACGATCATTATAAATGTGAATGTCTTATTAACTCTCACATGGTAGGGCCCTATCCCATTTGAGAACAAACTTTTTCCAACCTTAATTAACAAATGCTACTTAAATATTGTATATTTTACTTGACAAAATTTGGGCAGTATTTCCCATTAGTCTCCTAGTACACAACTTGAAATATATGAGATGATTTACCTCAATCAAGCATGCACCAAGAGACAATGAGAAATGTTTCAAACTCAAATTTTATTAAGTATTAAATACAACATTATGAGAAGCAAATGCTAACAAATTAATGAATAAGTTTGTTCACAAACTGTCCAACTTGGACAATTTGAGATTCAAAATAATGATTTATTAAAACATTATTTTCACTCTCAAACGGGAAACTATGGTTTCACTCAATTTTACAACGGTAAATCATAACCTACAAAGTTTCATAATTAACAATAATCATGCATTCATCACATTCTACAATACAACATCAAATTCATTCATACACAGAGGAAATATACATTTTGGGGGCAAAACAAACAAGAATATCAAAATTTTTAAATGCCTAATATCATAGGTTAACAAACACAACAGCATGCTTTTCCATTATAACTAACCAGCTGTGTCCTAATATCATGTTCAACAAATCCTAAAAAATCATTCCAACAACATTTCAGAGGTTAACAAACTAAGATTCAACTTGCCCATATCAACTTTTACAAAATAAAAAGTCATTTCATGCTCATTTGTTCACGCGGCAGCAATGGTCAACATGTAAACAATATTTAGTTCATACAAATTCTAAACACAACAGCATGCACTAACCTGAAATTAAGAGACGAGTGCAAATTTGTCGCAGTTCAGCAGGAGACCAGAAATGGAGGAGACGTTGTCACTGTTCAACGTCAAAAACAGAGATACGTATTAGTGAACAGAGAGAATTAGAGACTGTGAATGTCCAAAAATGGCCAGAAAACAAAGAAAAGATTATGAATATACCTTCAATGTGCGATTGCGATGTCAGATGTGCTTCTTCCTCTGCAAAAAAATTCTCAAAGAACACTGAAACACAGAGAATTTTGAAGTACAGGCTTGGCGGGGCGACAGGGATAACCCAGTTAGGGTTTTAAAAATACAACTTCTGAGAGCGGTTATGAAATAACCGCTCTCTAATATGGATATCTGAGAGCAGTTCATATGGAACCGCTCTCTAAAATAGACTTCTTAGAGCAGTTATTTTACAACCGCTCTCAAATGTCCATTTTAGAGTGCGGTTCCATATGAACCGCTTTGAAATGTCAATATTAGAGTGTTTCCAGTTGAACCGCTCTCACAAGTTCATGTTAGAGAGCGGTTTCGTTTAAACTGCTCTCATAAGTACATATTAGAGAGCGGTTCTGTCAGAACCGCTCTCTTAGATTTATATACAAAGCGGTTATTACTAACCGCTATCTAATTTGGCGATCGAAAAGCCAATTTCTAGCGTAGTGTAGATAAAATTAGGAAGAAACTCTCAATTTGAAAAATGAATTCCTTGTCTATGGCTGGTAGAATCACCCTTGCTCAGTCTTGTTTAATGAGTATTCTAATTATTTTATGCAGGCTATCACTATTCCTAAAATTGTTTGTAAAGAAATTGATAGAATCTGTAAAATTTTATATGGGGCTCTTTAAATAGGAGAAAATGTCATTTAATTAATTGGAGGATTGTCTGCAAACCTAAGAGTGAAGGGGGTTTGGGTTTTAGAAACATTAATATTTTTAATAAAGCTTTTATTATGAAACTGTGTTGGAGGCTTTTAATTTCTCCTAATGATCTTTGGTCCCAAGTTCTAGGTAACAAATATAGCTTTGATTTAGGAAAATTCCCTAGAGTTTCCAATAGGCGTTTGGGACTGTTTTTCCCTTGGGCTTGGCTGGGTTTTAGGTAATGGTATGATTGTAAAATTCTGGAAGGATAGTTGGATCCCTGGGCTTCCTAAACTTTCTAGCTGTTCTGTTTTGCCTATTCCTGAGACAGAGTTGGAGGATCCAGTGGCTCTTTATTCTCTGCAGGGTTGCTGGGATTGGGTGGAATTTAAAAATTTGCTCCCTAGATCTGTTTGTGATTCTATTGCTCTTATTGAGCTGCCTATTTTATCTAATAGTAAGGATCAGGTTTTTTGGAAGCTTAATAGTAATGGGTTGTTCTCAATTAAATCAGCTTATACTCTTGTCTCTAGAGATAATCTGAGTGTTAATAGTAGTAATAATAAGGTTTTTGAACTTATTTGGGACTGGAAGGGCCCTCATAGTTTATCTGTTTTTCTTTGAAAAATTTCTCATGGTAGACTTCTAACTAATGAGGAAAGATTTAACCGTAAAATGACTAATTCTCCTTAATGTGCAAGATGTAATTCTACCCCAGAATCTATTATTCATGTTTTAAGGGATTGCTGGTGGGCTTCTCAAATTTGGCTCAAGCTCCTTCCTCTTGATAAATGGTCTTCATTTTTTATCATGGGGATGACTAATTGGCTTCTTTTAAACTTGAATTCTCAAAATTTTGCCTTGTATCCTTGTTGGAAATCTCTGTTTGCTATTGTTACTTGTAATCTTTGGAAAAATAGGAATTGTGTTATATTTCAAAATTCTCCTTTGAACAATGATGGTTTGCTGAATAAGATTGTGTTTGAGCTTAAGTATCTGCTATCTTATGGCAGGGATACTGGTGCTGTTCATGGTTGTAGGCTGCAGCCTCAGGATCAAATCAAATGGCAACCTCCCCTGAGAAGCAATTCAAGCTTAATAGTGATGGCTCTGTCTTTCAATCTTTGAGAAAAACTAGTTGTGGGGACCTTATTCGAAATCACAAAGGCGATTTCATAACTGGTTTTTGTAAGTCCCTTCATTTTTGTACTCCTTTTGAGGCTGAAGTTTGGGGTCTTGTTTGGGACCTTAAGCTGGCTATTTCAAATTTAGTCATGTTCTTTGGATTGATTGTGATTGTAAGGATGCCCTGCATTTAGTTGTTAATGTTCAGAATAGTGATCATTCTTTGTATTCTGTTATCAAGAAAATTAGGGACCTTCTTAGAAATATTCGTTTTGTTAGATTTAACCATGTTCTTAGGGAAGCTAACTAATGTACTGATTGGATGGCTAAATTAGGAGATGAAGTTGGGTTGTCTTTCTATTGTTTTGATAAAACTCTCACTTCTTTAGAACCTTTTCTAAGGCTGGATGCTCTTCAGGTCTCTTGGCCTAGGTTTTTAACCTAGTTGTTTTGTGTTTTTTTGGGCTTTTAAGCCTCATTTAATAGAAAAAAATAAATAAATTGTACAACTATAAAAAATAATTGTAATTATAAAATTTGAAAATTCATTGCATCTTCTCCAAGACAGAGACATAATTGATAGCTCCGCGGGCATTTTATACGAGATATCCACACGGTCCCGAAGTGAATTGACTGCTGACCCAAGCTTCACCTTTTATCTTTTATCTGTTCAATATGATGGAATTAGTGGGTTAATTGTGACGAATAATCTTTATTTATTAATCTTACTGTTTAATTGATAAATGATATATACATATAAATTATAAATTTAAAATAAAATATTAAACTTATAAAAAAATATCACGCTTTTATAATTAAATTTGTATTTTATTTATTTATATTAATTAATTGTATAATAAGATATTGAAATTTTCAGAGGACGTAAACCAGGGACAATGTTACGCGACCTAAGCCTTGGTCAAGCGTCAACATGTCTGTTTTCTGTTTACATCCCAATTTACGAGTATTAACAAAACGATTACTAAGTCTATTGGTCAAGTATGTTTGTCACTATTGACACCTGACATTCCTTAGAGGCGTAGACGGAGGAGGAACAAGTGAACAAGGTATAAGAACAAGAAAATGACATGAATAGTAATGATAAATCAATATTTCACAAGAAAAGATAGAAAATTTAAGTGAATAATTCCGAGAGTTAGTGTATTATATGTAAATAAGTTAACAAGATAACTTCCTTTAAATAGAATATTATGAAATTACTTTCTCTACCCTTAAATTTTATTTCATTATTATGAAATTATTTTTTCTATTGACTTTGCATTTCAGGATTCTCACACATAACATACCATTTTCGAGACAAATTTCAACCGTTAACTATAGATTTTTGGATGATTCTTAAAAATTTACATCTAAGATTTTTTTTTAATGAAATAACAAAATCAAAATTATACATAACCAACCAACCTTTTTTTTAAAAAAAAAAAAAAACTTTTTTCCATTTCAATTATAACAACAACTGTTAATATATATAAATCCTATAATATAAATTTGAATTGTTACACAAATATTATCTAAGTGGATGTCTTATCTATTTATAATAACTATACTATAGGATTTAGGGTTATGTACAGAAAATAAGAAAATAAACATGACATGTCATGTGCTTTTGTTAATGGTTATGACTCCAATAAAGTAATATATATATATATATAGAGAGAGAGAGAGTTGGAGTTAGATATGCTAATATTTAATAAATACAAGCTTTAATTACACACTTTAATGGTATTCTCTTATTTAAAAAAAATAGGTAAAAATATCTCTCTTTTTACAAATTTAAATTTTTTTTAAAATAATTAAAAAAGGTTAAATATTAAAAAAATCAATTCTATATTGTTTCTGATTATTGAATTAGGTATTTATCTCACCGAGCAGAGGAAATTTTGAATTAATTTTTTTCGAATATCAAATCAAATTGGAATATGTAATATCATAATAATGGTATAAATGGAATTTTTTTATATGCCTTAAAAAATCCAAAAATTAAAGTAGAATTATTCAATTTGTTTTTGTCTTTATATTTATATTCGAATTTGAATTCTATTTATTTGTTTTGTTGTAAATTTATAGTTGAGTAAATTTTATTTTATTTATTCTTCCTTTTACAATAGGTATTTCATACACAAGGTTAGGTAAAATTTTATATAATTTAGTAAAAAGAAAAAGAACATAAATTCTATTATTACTAAATTTATTTATGTGATTTGATAAAGAATGACAGTAAACTATGGGATATTTTTCTTGAAAAGATTAAAAATGTTTGAAGTTGGAAATGAAGAAATGTCTACATTACTCGGATTGAATCAAATATAATTTGAAGAATTTTGTAGGTTCATTAATCGGAGGTTACCAAAATGACTTTTTATGTTTTCAAAAATTTAGGATAAAGATCAAGAAATGGAATTTTAATTATTTGTGAAAACATATCAATTGTTAGAATCCTTGATAAACAGAAAAAATGTCATATAAATTGCTTACAGATTTCTCTTAATTATATGTATTTGCAGGATTAATTTTGAAAATCAATTTGGACATTCAAGAACAAACTTATTGAAAAATTCCTCTAATGAATTCTCTAGGAACTTTTATGATAAATGAAATATACAGAATTGTTATCAATCAAATATTGCAAAGCCTTGGTATCTATTACCTATCAGAATTGGACCATATGCCTAGTCAATTAATGCTTTCTAGATTATTATTTGTGTTTAGTAATTTTAAGAAATATACAAATTACATATCCAAATCGTGTTATAAAGGAAGAAGAGTTGAATGTTGAGATGTGTGAGAATCACATGGCAAAGCAACTAAAAATTGAGAATTCAATATTTCACTCCAAAATTTAGTTGCAGAGGTATAATGGTAAATTTTTCTTGCCTTAAATAGGTGTTTATAAATTAGAAAATGTCAAGGATCAAGAGTTCCAAAGGTAAGGGGTGCTTGCTCGACACATGGAGTTTCCTTTTATTGCTTTATGGGCCGCACAACGCCACCTCAACTCAAAGTATAATTCGATTTATATGACAGGTGTGATCATATCTATACTAATGTACTAAATTATATCAGAATTCTGCAAATAAATATGCTTGAGCGAGTGTAATATTGGAATGAGTGACCTTATTGTACCTCTTTCAGAATATAGAATAATATGTACGAAATATAATAAAAGTTTTAATGAAGAGTTTAATTTAGACATTTGAAAAATTAAAATGACTAAAATATGATACATTTAAAAAATAATGAAACTAAATGTGAATGATTAAAACTAATAAAATCAAAATCTTGCATTTCAAAAGATTAGAGGAATTAAATGTTAATAATTAAAATTTTGAGACTAAAATCACATATATAAAAGAACAAAAACTAAAAGTTTAATTATACTTAAATTAAATGATAAGAAATTTAAAAAGATTTTAGTGTAAATAATACCTAATATTATATATTATTATGTTTCGAATGCTATGAATATTGATTAATTGGGACATTATTCTTTGATATTATGATATTTAATTATACTTTTTATAGAATAAATTATTGAATTGTCCAAGACTCCAAAATATATGAAGACATAATTGACAGTTGCCCTAATATTTCATATGCAGAATTCACCGGGTCACGAAGTGAATCTACCGTGCGTAGACTCGTAGATGCTTAATTAATAAAGAATATACGCATATAAATTATAAATTGAAAAATATAAAGATTAAACTTATAAAAGAATTAACACATAATTTTATTATTTAATTTATTGTATAACAAAATATTGTAATTTTTAGACGATGTGACTCGTAGAGCAAATTATGTGACCTAGTCTTCGTTAAACGTCAACAAGTCTGCCCATTATTTTTCCACATTTATTTTGGTTTAATACTATTACACTTTAATAATATTGTCAATTTATTACTATTACACTTTAATAATATTTAATAATAATATTTACATGCCACATCAACTAAATGCTAATTTATGTTATATTAAAATAAGCATTGACTAGTGAACCAGTGTTTCTTAAATATAAGATAACTCGTATTAATATAATTTTCTAACAAAAATTAGATTATTAGTAAAATATATTTTATAATAAAAAAATAAAATATTAATATTTCTCTATTGACAATATATACTAATGTTTTTTACTAATAATTTAGAATATTTCTCTGATAAAATTATTTTTTAGTATAATATATTATTTTATACACTAGCAAATTTAATATAATAAAAAAGCGTTAATAAATTATGTATTCTATTTTATATTATTAATTGTCAAGTTTTTATTTAAATAATGCAATTTTAATATTTTATTTCTCTAACAAAAAGATTAATTAAAAACTAATTTTTTATTGGATGTTTTTTTTTTTTTTATACATCAGCACTATTATTGCACATGTATGAATGATAATATATTTTTTTATTATTTTAATATATTACCATCTCACTGTGTCCGATACAAGTTTAGAGCTTAACACATGGAATTTGAAAATTTAGAAAAAAAAAAGTAATTGATTAATTAAAATAGTATCACATTAGTTAAGAGAATATATACTACGTGTCATAAACGTACGTCTTCAGTGGTTGAATCAAATTAGTTCTTAAATTTATTTTATGTGAATTCCACATGTATATTTGAAGAACTTTATTATTATTTTTTAAATGGTAGAACTAAAGCTTAAGATCTTGAATTACTTTTTGAAGATTCCATTAAAATTATTATATTATTTATTTAAAATTAAATTATTATATTACTTTTTGCAGGTCTCATTCAATTGGAGAAAAATGGTTTAAAATTAAATTTATTTTTTTTTAAGAATAATGCAGTTTTTTGGGTTTCTGGCTAAACACTACTCCCTAAACGTGGCACACTCTTGCTGATAACTATTGATGGTTCTTGTGAAAAACTAATTTTGAATTTAAGAACCATCCCTAAGAACCAATATTACCACTACCAGTATATTAATTTTTGTATGCTGTATGCAATATTATATATGATTATATATTTTTATTTTAATCTCTTTTATATAACATGGACACATATTCTTAAAATAAAATTATTAAATTTAATGTTTTATTGAAAATAATATTTATTATATTTTATATTTTTAATATATTTTTTAAAAAAATATTCTTTTGATTATCTTAACCTGGAGATGAGGTTGAAAATTTTCATAAAATCAAAACGTAAAAGTATTTTTCAGGAAATGAAGAAACAGTCATCGTTTCTCTTTCTCGAATTAATAAGAATAAGAAAAGGGTTGACTGACTAGCAATAGCAGTAGTATTGAATTTTCTCTTACTTCTATCCAAGGTGACCCTGTCAACTTTAAAAGCCTTCTTGCTAAAAATTTGTTCATTCTTGAACTAGCAAGAGGATTCTCGTGTCCATTAAGGACTTATATATACACTAAAAAACCAGAGCCACCTCTAAGTTGTATCTTGAACTTAAAAACGAAACCGGAGACCATGCAGATGCAACTGACCCTGCTGTTGGTGACTGCTTTAGCAACGGTAGGAGCTGCCCCACCTGACCTAGCCTTGCCCGGCTGCCCGAGCAAATGCGGAAATGTTTCAATTCCATACCCATTTGGCATAGGCAATTCAAAGACGGGTCGCAGGTGTTTCTTGGAGGCAAAAATGAACTTCACTTGCAACCAGAATGATTTAGTGTACGGTAATGTCCCAATTGTGAACATAACCCTAAAGGGTAAAATGGAAATGCTAACCTACATCTCCCAGGTTAGGAAAACGAGGTCAGATGAAAAAGTAACAGAAAGTACCTGGTCCACAGTTAGTTTACCAGACTATCCCATTTCCAGCGATGATAACAAATTCATAAGTGTAGGGTGCGACACTTACGGCTATCTCCGGAATTTTCATGAAGGTGAGATATCTTCAACGGGTTGCTTAAGTATATGTAATAGCACAAAGGATGTGCCGGCTGATGGAAACTGCACGGGGGTGGGGTGTTGCCAGGTTGATATTCCTCGAGGAATGAAGAATATTAGCGTGCGAGCGTATACCTTTGACAATTTCAGTGACACGTGGGAGTTTAATAACTGTAGCTTATCCTTTGTTGTCAAAAAAGAAAACTACAGCTTTTCTGTGGATCATTTGAAAAGTGTCCCGTTCGAGATGGCTCCGTTAATTGTTGATTGGAATGTTGGACATGATACATGTGAAAATGCAAAGCTTAAAGATGACTATGCGTGTAAAAAGAATAGCCATTGCGAAGACTCGGCCACTAGATCTGGTTACCTTTGCCAATGTAACAAAGGTTTTCAGGGAAACCCGTACCTTAATGGTTGTCAAGGTAACTAATTATGTTCAACATTCGCCTTTCTTTCTCTTCAGTATAGCTTCGTTAAATTATACTTCACATCTATAAGCCAAGTTTTGTTTTTTATTTAATTTAATCTTTTGTTTCAGTCTTTAACTTTTCTTTTATTCAATTAAATTCTTCAAGTATTTTTTTTTTACAAAAATTAACCCTTTAAATTTATTTTGTCTTTTAATTTAAACAAAATTTTTAAAATCATAGCGTTTAGGACAACAATTCTTTTTATTTTACTTTATTTGTCCATTTTACTATTAAATCCTGGTTAAAATTCTTAAAACATCCCTACAAATATTTTTAACTGTCCACAAGTTTTTTCTGACCAACTTCTTATTTCTTTTCTCTGTAATAAATATTTAATAATTATTTTCAATCTATTGTAATGATTATGATTTATACATCTATGATTTTATTGTTAATCATCTATGCTGTGAAATTATATCTACCTCAAATATCAAAGCATCCTCTAAATCAATAAAATTTAAAATATGATACAAGAGAAAAAACACAAAAAAATAATTTTAATCAAAACTTAAGAAAAATAAAGAATATTTTACATCCAACCTCGTGCTTTCGTAACTTTATCATTTAAAGAATAAATAATACAAACTTAAAATAGTAAAAATAGCGTATAATTTTAAAGCAAGAAGCAATAATGCCAAGTCAATACTTACAAATAGCGAGCAAATTGAAATATTATGATTGGTTGACTTGCAATTGACTTAGAAATTTAATAAATAGTGAGGTTATTTCATAATTTAAAAATTATATTTTCTCTTATTTTTATATTAATTTTCTATAAAAAGTGAATTAGTTTGTTTTCATTTAATTGATTTTTTCTCTCATTAAATGTAAAAGAAAATAAAATAAGTGAGTACTAATTAAGGGTATAGTTTTTATTTAATAAATTATTTTATTAACCAGCATTCTTTAAACACAATTAAGGAATAAAAGTATAAAGTTTTGTCTAGACAGATACGTTAGACCGCATTGAAAATTATAGAGAATTTATTAATTATTTTCTGATAAAAACCTTTTAATTTCTTAACCAGTAGTCTAACAACATTGGTTAATATTTATATTGCTCTTCATTTAATTTCACTTCGTTGTTTTCTGAAATTATTACTAATTTCTATTACATATTTGTAGATATTGAGGAATGTAAGACTGATGATCAACACAATTGCGTAAGTAAAGATAATTGTCGTGAAAAACAAGGGTCTTTCGAATGTTTCTGTCCTGAGGGACAAATCGGGAATGGAACGAGAGAAAGTGGAGGATGCCGACAAAAGCAGCGAGATGATAAATTTACCAAGGTTGCCACTGGTAAGCAAATTTGAGTTTTGTTTTTCTTCTCTTTTATGTAGCTATACACTCGTAATTTCCTTTCTTAAAAGTTATAGTTATTAATTAAAAGCACAATTCTGAAATTGCATCCATCACATTTTGTAATAGGTGTAGGTGCAGGATTAATGGCTTTACTTTTTGGGAGTTCTTGGTTATACCTGATATACCAAAAAAGAAAACTCATCAGATTAAAGGAGAGGTTCTTTCGGCAAAATGGTGGTATCATTCTGAAACAACAACTCTCAGTAATAGAAGACTCGTCCCAGTCTACTATGATTTTCACATCAGAGCAACTTAAGAAAGCCACCAACAATTATGACGAAAGCATGATCATCGGTTCAGGAGGTTATGGTACAGTTTTCAAAGGTTTTCTTTCAGATCATAGGATTGTTGCTGTCAAGAAATCCAAAGTAGGGGATCAGAGCCAAATTGAGCAATTCATTAATGAGGTGGTTGTGCTATCACAAATTAATCATAGAAATGTGGTCAAACTCTTGGGTTGTTGTTTAGAGACAGAAGTTCCTTTATTGGTCTATGAATTTGTTAACAATGGTACCCTTTTTGATTACTTACACAAAGGCAAGGAAACAACTAATGTATCTTGGAAAACTCGTTTAAGGATAGCAGCAGAGGCAGCGGGAGCATTATCATATTTGCATTCAGCAGCCTCAATACCCATCATCCATAGAGATGTCAAAACTGCCAACATCCTCTTAGATGACACTTACACTGCCAAAGTGTCTGATTTTGGAGCTTCAAGATTGGTTCCACTTGACCATACTGAAATAGCCACAATTGTGCAAGGAACTTTTGGCTACTTAGACCCAGAGTATATGCAAACTAGCCAATTGACTGAGAAAAGTGATGTTTATAGCTTCGGGGTAGTGCTTGTAGAATTGCTTACTGGGGAGAAGCCTTTTTCTTTTGATAAGACAGAAGAGAAAAGAAGTCTTGCTGTGCACTTTCTATCTTGCTTGAAAGAGGATCGCTTGCTTGAAGTTATTCAAGTTGACATTTTGAATATAGAAAATAAAGAACAGGTCATGGAGGTTGCTATTCTTGCTTCCAGGTGCTTGAGACTTAGAGGGGATGAAAGACCTGGCATGAAGGAAGTGGCAAGGGAGTTAGATAGAATAAAACTCGTGGAAGAGCACCCATGGACCAACACAAACCAAGAGCATGAGGAGATCCAATACTTACTTCACGAGGCACATAGCATTCGTGAACATGGTGATAGTAGTGACCAACAAAATACTGGATATGACAGCTTGAGAGATCATGTATTGATTGCCATGGATGATGGAAGATGATGAACACAGAACAGCATCAACTTCCACTTCAATATATTTCAATGCTTAACATGCTTCTACTTCTGTTACAATTTGAATAATCATGCATGTGTCTATTAAGTCGTATATACATCTCAAAATAAATTTGTTAGGATTAGCATAAGTCTTTTGTACACTTGGAATAATAATCCAATATATGTTGGTATTAGAAATTGATACAAATTTTTAGAACAGTCTAGAAAAAATATTAAGAATAATCTAGAAAAAACCAATTGTATTTTCTAGTTTCAAGATAATTCTAGAATACTAAACCACCTAAAAATAATGGTGGATGATGCCTATAAATAGACATGCTACCTCATTGTAAAAACTATGAAGAAGAAGTAATTAAACTATTAATTCTCCATCTCTTGAGTCTTTTACTAAAATTTCTTCAACTACCATTTTCAATTATTCGTACTAACATATTTCAACTATCTTACTCATTTCACTTACACCAAAAATTATTTGTGGCATCAGAGCTGCATTCGGTCATCTATTGGGTGTAGAAATATTATCATACTATTCCAAAATTAAAATAAACCACTTCCAAAATTTTTCTAACCCATGGCTAGCACTACTCAACCATTATCTCTTCCCATCTCCATTTTCAATGGTGAAATTTATTATTTTTGGAGCACAAAAATGAAGACATATTTTACTTCTCAAGATTTGTGGGATGTTGTAGAAGAAGGATTCACTACTTCCATAGACATATCATCCCTTACTACAGCTTAAAGAAAAGAACTGAAGGAGAATAAACAAAAGGACTCGAAGGCCTTGTTTACTTTACAACAAGTTGTGACTGGCGCAATTTTTCCAAGAATAATGGGTGCTACAACAGCCAAAGAAGCATGGAGTACGCTACAGGAGGAGTTTGAAGGAAGCAAAAAAGGTACGCACTATAAAACTCCAAACTATATGGTGAGAGTTTGAATTATTAAAAATGAAAGAGTCTAAGACCGTCAAGGATTACTATTCCAAAATAAAAGAAATAGTTAATCAAACGAGAGCTTACGGGAAAAATATTCTTGACAAAAAAATTGTTGAGAAATTACTAATCATAATTTTCCGTAAATATGATCCAATTGTCACTGCTATTGAGCAAACAAAGGATTTATCTACTCTATTAGTGACAGAGTTGGTAGGGTCCTTTGAAACTTATGAGCAAAGGTTGAAAAGGCATGATGAGGACTCAATAGAAAATGTCTTTCAATCAAAGCTCAAATTACGGTCTCAGAATAAAAGGAATGAAGGAAGAAAGAATAATGGAGAAACTTCTAGAAATTAAAAAAATTCTAGAAATTTCTTTAGAAACAATTAAGATAAATATCCTCCATGCGGTATCTGTAAGAGAACAAATCATGCTAAAGAAGAATGTCTGTATCGTGAAAAACTACAATGTCGACACTGCAAGAAATTTGGACACGTGGAAAAGTATTGTCGCAACAAAAACAAGTATCAAGCAAATCTCGCTGAAGAGTATGATCGAGAACCACATCTTTTCTATGCTACCCGAGATTCCAGCACTGAAACGAGCAGAAATTGGTACTTGGATAGCGGTTGTAGCAATCACATGGCCAAGGATATAAACATTTTCAAGGATATCGACGAATCCATCAAAGTGAAAGTTCAAATGGGGAATGTTACTATCGCTGACCAAAAGGCAAAGGCACTATTATGGTGCAAACAAAGAAAGGTATAAAACTTATTACTGATGTCTTACTAGTCCCCAACCTCAAGGAAAATCTCTTGAGTATTGGCCAAATGATGGAGAAAGGTTATTCTCTTCATTTCAAAGGGACACATGTAAGATATATGACAGTAAAAGCAAGAGATTGGCCAAGTAAAGATGGAGAAAAGAAACAAAAGTTTTCCAATAAACATTCAACAAGGACTAATATTGCCATGAAAGCAGAAGTTGATACTTCACAACTTTGATATCGAAGATTTGGTCACTTCAATACTCATGCAAGCAACACCGACTGCAATTTTCTACTGAAAAAGCTTAGAGAGCAAAAGACTAATTGAAACACATATTTGCGGACCAATGCGAACACCATCACTTCATAATAACAAATATTTTATCCTTTTCATTAATGATTTTTCTAGAATGACTTGGGTCTACTTCATCAAAGCAAAGTCAGAAGTATTTGGAATATTCAAGAAGTTTAAGACCCTTGTCGAGAAGCAAAGTGGTAAACAAATAAAAGTATTAAGAAGTGATTGTGGCAAAGAGTATACCTCTCAAGAGTTTGATAAGTTTTGTGAGGATGAAGGCATTCAGCAACAACTTACCATCGCATATACTCCACAACAAAATGGAGTAACTGCACCGCACAGTAATGGAGATGGCTAGATCCATGCTGAAGGAGAAAGAATTGTCAAATACCTTCTAGGATGAAGCAGTTTATACGGGTGTCTACATACTTAACAGATGTCCAACTAAGGCTATCCCAGATAAAACTCCAATTGAAGCTTGGAGCGGGAAAAAACCATCAGCAAAACATCTAAAGGTTTTTGGATTAATTTGTTACATAGACATTCCAGAAGACAAGAGACATAAACTAGAAGACAAAACCATATGAGGTATCTTCTTGGGGTATAGCATACAGTTAAAAGGATATCGAGTCTACAACTTGCAAACCAAGAAGCTCACCATTAGTTGAGATGTTGAAGTTGATGAAAATGCTGCTTGGAATTGGAAAGATGAAAAGGTTCAGAAAAATGTTTTCATACCAATGCAGCAACCTCAAGAAATTGAAGAAGTCTCAGGTGAGAGTTTTTCACCACCAATTTCCTTGCCAGAGTCTACTCCAAGACGAGTTAGAACTTTGGTGGATATATACAAGACTTGTAACCTGGCCATAACTGAACCTAAGAACTTTGAAGCAGCATCAAAACAAGAAGTATGGGTCAAGGCAATGGAAGAAGAGATAAAAATGATTGAGAAAAATAACACATGGGAGCTAGTAGATTGCTCCACAGATAAAGATATCATTGGGGTAAAATGGGTCTATAAGACCAAGCTTCCAATAGAGAAATTAAGAGGATCTTGGAAAAGACTGTTACAGCTTCAAGAAAAGATTGGTCTCTTAAGTTGGATGATACACGCTAGGCTTATAGGACTTCATATAAAGCTCCTACAGGTCTCTCCCCCTTCCAGCTGGTTTATGGGAAAGCATGTCACTTGCTAGTAGAACTTGAGCACAAGGCATTTTGGGCTTTAAAGTTCCTAAATTTTTACCCGTAAGCTTCAAGAGAGAGAAGGAAACTTCAACTACAAGAATTAGAAGAAATGAGACTCATTGTATATGAATCCTCAAAACTTTACAAGGAAAAGATGAAGGAGTATCATGACAGAAAGATCCTCAAGAGAGAATTCAAGCCTGGCCAATTTGTACTCTTATTCAATTTCAGGTTGAAGTTGTTCCCTAAAAAATTGAAATCAAAATGGTTAGGACCATTTCTTGTGAAGGAGGTGAAGCCTTATGGAGCTGTGGAATTACAAGAACTAGCTACTCAGAGAAGTTGGGTGGTCAATGGACAAAGGCTCACCACCATTATTTCACTGCATGATCCTTAAAGAAACAAACCTCAAGTTATGAGATGTTAAACAAGCGCTTCCTAGGAGGTAACCCAGTGTTTGTTTGTGTCATTTTATCCTTTATGTTGTTTGTTTTCAATATTTATTAGCTGTTTTAGGAAGTTAATATGGTATTTTGTGACTATGTATGATTCAATGTATCTATTCCTATTTTGTTGTGAATTTGAGCGCTGAATGTTAGCTGAATTGGTTTTGAATGGTAGAGTGATTAAGGGGTGAAAAAGCATGGAGAATGGTAAGGTTAAGAGAGTGTAAAGATAAGTCTGGGAAGCATGATATGTGCTTCTTGCTACAGTGAGAAATCTCTCACTACAGCAAGAGATGAGTGAAGTAAGGGGCTGAGACTGTAAGCATGTCGCCACAGTGAGACACTTCTCGCTGTAGCGAGAATGCTTTCGCTATAGTGAGAGGAGGCAAAAAACCAGATGAAACTACACACTTTTTTTATATTTTTGCTACAGCGAGAGATCCCTCGCTATAGCGAGAGAGCCTTCTAAAAAATGAGTTAAATTATTGTCTTTTCACTACAGCAAGGAGATTCTCATTGTAGTGAGAAAACCTTGAAGAAAAGGGGGGTGTATTATGTCACCCTCTCGCTGCAGTGAAAAGACATCGCTATAGTGAGAGTTGTGCGGCCTAGTTTTCAAATTGAAGAGAAGAGGGTTATTTTTACATTTTTAAACATGCACTCTTCCCTCTAATCCTCTCAAGTCTTTTTCCCATCACAGATCACTCAATCCTTACTCTCTTCCATTGCACAATCTGCACAATGAGTCAAGGGTAAGTAGTTTCTCTTCTTATCTCATTTAATGTTGGTCCATTGGTTTTTATGTGTAAAATTGTCAGAAATTAATGTTGAAAGGCAAAAATAGGATTGTAAAAGTGACGATTTAGTGTGCTTTGTTGTTGTGATTTGTGTTTCTCAAACCCTAGGATCCTGAAATGTGGAACATTGATAGTTAGGGTTATAATGTTAGTTGGAAATTGAAAGGAAATTGATTGTGGTGGTGTCTTAGGGTATAAAGGCATCGATTTTTCATGAACCCTAAGTTTCTAATTAGGTTAATTTGAAAATTTGAATTTTGAAATACAGAGCTAGGGTACTTAGAGGAATATTTTTGGTGTTTTGATGAGGGACAAGTGTAACAGTTATAAACACATGATTTTCCCTAATTTCCTTGATTCCTAGGATTTTAAAAATATGATTCATGAATTAAAAAAAGTTACTAAAGTGAAAATTAGGAAGATGTTGCCACTGAATGTTCAAAAAATCTAGTTTCTAACTTCAACATTCTTAGATATTAGAATCTTGCATGTTCGCATGAACCTTAGGGACTATTCTTTGCATTAGGGTAAGAGTGGTTAAGATATTGTGCATGTTGTTACAAGTCTAGTATCTCTTTGTGCTTAACTGTCATGATGAAGTTTGTAAAATTTATTTGGGATTAAAATGCCTCTACCGATGATACCAATATGGAATCCAATCAAATGAATGGACTATGCTATATTGATATTAGATTTAAATTGATTTGAATAAGATTATTTGTTTTGGGATTATCATCCAAATATATTTGAACATGCTTGAGTTAATACATTGAGTTGAGTTAGTTATAGTATCATTGTGACTTACATTACCCTGTTACACTTATTGATGAATTAAATTATGATTTTACAGGAGAACTAAGGTTAGAGCCCATAAGGACCCAGCTCATGCACCAAAGAAACAAAAGGGTGCACTACTAGAAAAGCGCTGATTACAGACAGATATTACAGATGGATATTTATTCATATGTAATACAGACGGATTTACAGACAGATTTGTGATTTTTATTTTTTTAAAATTTTTTGAAAAATTCGTCTGTAAATCCGTTTGTATTATAGATGGATAAATATTCATCTATAATACCCGTCTATACTACAGACGGATAAAAATATGTCTGTAATATTTGTCTGTAGTTTGCCCGCTATTTGGCACGAAACAGTATAGACAAGAATTACAAACGAATTTTTTCATCTATAATTTGAAAAAGGGAGGAAAATTTAGAGCGGGAGTTACAAACGGATGTTTTCGTCTGTAAATATTTCCCTTTTTTAACTGACTTTTCGTGTGGCAATTTACAGACAGATTTTTCCGTCTATAAATGGACTTGACGAATTTACAGATGAAAAAATTCGTCTGTAACTGGATCTTTAAAACGCACCGTTTCATTAAACCATTTACAGACAGATTTTTTTGTCTGTAATGTCTGAAAGCCATAAATTCACGCCTCCCCCTTCCCCTTCCTCAATTTTCATAAATCTCTCTCTCTCTTGCTTCTCTCTGTCTCTCTCTCTCAAGGAGCTTCAGTTTTTTTGCTTTTGCGAGTGATTGGAGCATCCATTTGAAAGATAATGTGCATCATTGTGTTCCTGGTACGATACTCTAACTTTTAATCGGTTTAGTTTTTTTATTTGTGATGTATTTCAGAGACTTAAAATTTCTAAGATAGAGTTGTAAGATTGGAGATTGTATGACTGGGGGGAAGGGCGTAGAGGTCCTTCTCCGAACCTAATTATTGTGTGCTGTTGGATTGTTTGTGTTTGCGGAGTTTGTAGAATATTCATGTTGTAGAGTTATAAGGGGATGTGCTCTAGAACGATTTAGGATTGTAATGTGTATGTTTTTTATGCATTGGAAGAAGTGTTTGATTACATAATATATAGATTATGTGTGAAGAAAATTTAGATTTTTGTATTAAGTACTTGTAAACAAATGTAAGGAAATATTAATATATTAGGGAAGATTCTGCCAAAATTTACATTAGAAATTTGTTGTATTAAGTGAAAATATTCATATAGAAAAATATTCATATATTAGGAAAAATTCTACCAAAATTTATATTAGAAATTTGTTCTATTAAGTGTAAAAAAATATAGGAAAATATTCATATATTAGGGGAGATTCTGCCAAAATTTACATTAGATACATGTTTTATTAAGTGTAAACAAATATAATAAAATATTCATGTATTAGGGGAGATTTTGCCAAAATTTACATTAGAAATTTGTGTAATGTAAAATAAAAAGTTGATACAATATTGTGTATTTGTGTATTTGGTCTCTAAACATGTATTATATTTGTTTCAGATATGGCAGGTAAAGGTAAGAAAGGTGTTACTCGTGACAACACTGCTTTACCCACCGCTCCCACTTCCACTTTCACACTAGCTACTATGCAGACCTCACACTCAGGTCCATGCCCTCAATGAAGAACTGTAGAAGCAAAATGAAGAGATGTGGAAGAGCAAGGAAAGTGCATGCAAGAAGAAGTGGGCGAATAAAATGGAGAAAAAGATAGAGAAGAAGGTGGCATCGAGGACGCAGAGGGAGGTGCAGCAACAGATGCAGCAGCAGCATATGCAGATGCAGCAGATGCATGCATACTTTGAGCTCATGAAAGCAAGCACCTCTATACCTCTTCCTCCTCCTCCACTAGCTCCAACACCACCAATCTTCAGCTCTATACGTCATTCCTCTTCTGACTTTTCCTCTACTGGTGGTGATCAGAAGATAATCACACCGATTATTAGTGATACACAATGTTATTTTATTTTTTATATTATTTTTCTAGATGTTTACTTCTTCCTTTGTAATGAAGTTTTAATTTTACATTTTATAGATAACTTTTAATTTTAAATATATAATTTTGTATTTTTTATTATGTTTATAAATTGTGATAATTAAGAACAACGAGAAATAATTATGTTTATAAAAGAATGAAATAATTTTTTTAAAATTTCATAAATGAATTTTTTCTGTCTGTATTTTTCCGTCTGTAATTATTTACCGACGCGCATATTATAGACAAACTGTAGCCGTCTGTAATGCTAAAATTTGTCTATAATAGTGAAAAAATCCGTCTGTAAATCTGTCTATATTTTTGAGTTTTCTAGTAGTGGTGCTTCCTCTTCACAGCCACCCCCATCCGATCTAAGGAAATTCAGGGATAAGGACAGAGAGGATAGATTTAAAGAGATTCAGGATTGGTTAATCATTGAGGAAAAGAGAGTGAAGTTGAAACAAGGAGAATTTGATGAATTCAACAATGAGATTGAGAGGCGAGGATGGAGAACCTTGGCAGAACCAAGAGGGTATTATGATCCAGAAATTGGTAAAGAGATTTATGCTAATGCCAAGCCAGAGTTAAACTCAAGAAGGTTGGATACTGATAAATCCATATTTTACTACATTTTTAGTATAATTTTTTTTAATAAATAAGTAATAAGTACCAAATAAACTTGGAAATACCATAAAAAATGCATAATATTCATATTTGTGTAAATAGTTTAGAATTTTAGATTTTATTCCAATTCTGGATAATTTGACTCAAAAAGACTTTATTTTTGTGCAGAGGCTTGAGCTTAGACTTTGAAGTTGATATTGAAGTGAAAAAAGTTGAAAGAATTAAGCTTAAAGAGCAAGAATATGATGATAAGTGTTAGGCATAACCACTTTGAGTACATAGAGTTAACACTTTGAAGAAGAAAATCCATGAAGATCAAGTAAGTAGCAACCCTAAGTGCTGAAAGTGAACACTCCAGTAGAAGAAATCCTGAGGAGTCTTGTGAGTGTACACTCTGGTCGTTGAAAGTAGCCACTCACTCTGCGCGTGGGCATTCTGACCACTAAAAATAGCCACTCACTTTGTGCATGGACACTCTGACCACTTAAAGTAGCCACTCACTTTGCGCGTGGACACTGACCGTTTAAAGTGTCCACACAAAATAACATAATTTTGAAAATCACTTTTAAGTGTCGAATTTTGACGATTTTAGTTCTTACCTCAACTATATAAGCTTCTAGAAGACCTTTCATGTTATAATTCTTAGAGATTAAAGTGTAGAAGTAGAAAAGACAAAAAAAACATTATAAATAGAAGTTAAGAGTTCAGATTTGAAAGTCTTTTGCCATTTTTTGTTTTTATTTTTTCATTTCTACACCTTAGGAGAATTAGATAGGTAGGGGGCGACTTCCAAGCTCTTGACCTTGAGGAATCAGGTTGGGAATTGGATTTATGAAGAAATTCTGCAACTCCTCTTCTTCTACTCTTTCTCTCTCTTTTTCTTTTAGGAACATGTTCTAGTTTCTTTTTGTTAGGGATCCATGGATCCAGATTTGATATTGTGATGTAATTTTGGATCTGGACCTTGAGGTTTTAATTGAATTGAGTACGTGATTCTGTTCTTAATGCAGTTGGGAACTAGTATGTGATTTTCTTTTTAATACAGTTGTGAACTAATCCTTCATTCAATTGAACTTAGGGGAATCTTCATCAATTAAAATTGAGTTTATTTCTTAGATTTGAATCATACGCCTAGGTTATTGAGATCTTAGGAATAAGTATCATAATCTAGTAATCGTATAATTTCGAGAACTTAATGCAATATTTGATTGAATTTCACCTATGGAATTATGGAGATTTAGTTCAGTATTATGATTAATGAGGCAAGGAATTGTCCTTTGGTTAAAGAAGTAAAGTTGATTATTAATCAATTAGAATTCTTAAGATTCCAAAATATGATTATATTGCAATTGAACATCTGGTGAAGTGATTCCTAACTATTTTTCACATAGCATTTTATTACAAAATTCGTATTTCTATTTTACTATATTTTTTTGATTTCTGCATTTTATTATTTTTGTTTGTTAAATGATTCAAAACACTTCAAATTTGTGTGGCTCAACTAGTTATTGATTTGTGAAGTGGTAATTGATAAAATTAATCCTAAGGACGATACTTGGGACTCATATGAATTTCTAAATTTTATTACTTGTTACAACTACCTAGTACACTTGCTAGTTAGTTCTCTAATTTTGTAACAAGTTTTTGGCACCATTACCTAGTACACTTGCTACAACTACCTAGTACACTTGCTAGTACACTTGTTAAATATTTTTTGAAACCAAAATTTAATCATACTTTAACGAATTTTTAATTAACAAGTAGAATAAATAATAAATCTATCTATTTCAAATTCCTTATTATTCAATTTCTATTCTTCATCTCAAATTTATACTTATTAGGTTTTATTCATCCATAAGTCAAAATATTAAGTTTATTTCTTTCATATACATCACATATAATTGCAAAAAATATTATAAAAACAAAATAAACATTTTTTATATAAATTAAAGTATCGATCACTATAACGACATATTTATTGACGAAAATATTTAACACGTTCGATAAATATACATATGCGATGAACATATTTCATCCGAAAATTAAACTGTTTCCTTTTGGTGGATCCAAAATCAAACGTATGAAACTAATTATTCTTCACAAATGAAAACAAACAAAAATTTGTTTGCATTTTTGAAAAGAAAGAGAAAACTCTTTTTAAAAATCAAACAAGCATTCCCTAATTTTATTCTTTTGTCTATCTTGGTTTATAAAAGACAAAAATTAAAATTAAAGAAAGTTAAGCATTTGACAATGGTTATTTCATTTATACAAATACTTTTCAGCGTTACATAGGATATTTATTATATATTTTTATCAGTTAGTAGTATAAAATTTTGGCATTTGTAGTATATTAAATTAAACTTTAAAAATATGAATATAATTATGATATTTAATCAAGATGTAAAGAGCGTTCCACCACTGCAAGCCACAATGAAGTTATTTATCGAATGACTAGTATTATTATTATTTTCTAGAGGAATTATCCATTTCGGATTAGTCTCGGCTCATTCAGAGTAATGATAACGAAGTTAATTGCAAATGTCTTTGTCAAATACTGACCAATATTTTGAGAATATTGATTACAATTAAATTTTTTAATATTATTTATTAAAAACTTGTTTATAATTTTTAATGTAATTTAATACAATTTTTATTTTTTTTTTTGGTTCTTTAACTTAGCAAGACCGTTTTTATTCTTTTTTTTTCTATTTTTCTAAGATAAATAATGTAATAAATTTAAAATAAGTGTATAATAATTCAAATTAATAAAAAAATATGTCAGAAAAATTATGTTAGTAGACTAATTCAGTTAAACTGAAGGTCTAAATCAAAATTTAACGACTAAACCAAATTAACATTGGACCAAGGTCTCACCAGCGGAAACTGTATTCAATTGCAAAATTAAAAGTTATACAATAATATATATATATATATATATATATATATATTATTGTATATTTTTTTATAAAATTAATTTATCTAATAAAATTTTTTAAATAATGTTAAACATATTCATTTGTAAGTTTAAATTTTGATTCTCATACTTGATTTAGATTCGTAAGTTAGACCCTATTGATAAAAAATTAGTAAATCAGTTCTTATATATGTTTATTCTTTATTTAATTCTTGTCGTTAAGTTTAAAGTAAACGACATTAAATAAGTAAATGATTAAACTGAGAATAAATATACGTATGAAGACTGATTTACAAATTTTTGTATATGCAAGAACTAACTTATAAATTTTTTACATATAGATCAAGACTAACTTAGGAATCTGAGTCAAGAGTATTTTGTAAATTTGCAAGACACTTTTGGTTTTACATTAATTTTGATGGTATCCAGAAGAGAACGATGTACATGAATGCATTGGTTATTTTGCTGTTAGCAAAGTTGATGAGGGTGCATTTGAGAATGGAGAGGGTTTTGATGAAGGATTGAGGTTTGAGGTGGATAAGGGTGAAGTGATTAAGAAAAGAAGGGAATTTAGTGAATATTGTTGAGAGTTTGTTGAGTTTTGGGAATAAGAAGTTAAGAAAGAAAGAGATTTTTACTCCATTGAAATTTATGCAAGGGAAGAAGAATGGAGAGAGTGGAATTAGAGATGGAGCTGAGGGGAGGATAGGAGTGATGAAGTAGTTGAGAAAATAAGATAATTTGGTAAGGATTGTTAAGAGTTGATAGAGTTTTAGGGATGTGAGAGGTCAATAGAAGAAGAAACTTTGACCTTTATTTAAGGTTAAAATCGCAAGGTGGAGAAGTATAAAAACTAGGGAAAGAAAATGACAAATTTTTGTTTATTCACTTCCTTTATATTTAACTCAAATTTATAAGTTAGTCTTACATAAAAAAAATTCTAAATTAATTTATATTTTTTTAATTTTTTTTTTTTATTTATTGTCATTTGTCTCAAGTTTAATAAAAAAATTAAATTGAAAATAAATATACATTTAGAGATTTATAAAAAAATTTATATGTGAAAACTAATTTATAAATTTGAGTAAAGTATAGATACTAAAATACTATTTAAATATTATTTATATATTCCTACGAGTAAACCTAGTTATTAAATATTTGAGTCAACCCATCATGTTGAACATCGCCATCTTATTCCCTTCATAAATTTACTAAACTAAAGTCTGCAAGAATTTAGTTATTTTTCTCAATTCAGTATCTTCTCTCTATTTATGTTTGGGACTCGCAGACATTGACGAATGTAAGACATCAAATCATACATGCATAAGTGAAAAAAATTGTGTCAACACCTTTGGGATTGGGTCCTACGAATGTTTCTGTCCCAAGGGCAATCCGGAAATGGAACAAAGGATGAACCGTTTGTCGTTGGTAAAGTAACTAAGCACATTCAATTTATTTTATTTTATTTAGTTAAATTATTATGATTATTCAAAACACAATAAAAATATAAAGAGTAAATATTATTAAATTTTATAATGTTTAATATTATCAATACAATAAATTTTATAATTTCCTGTATTTTTAATAAAAATTTATTATATATAAAATATTAATAGTGTTTTTTGACGTACGAAAAAAAAAACTGTTATTACTATTAAGAAATGTTAAGTAGTGTTATTTTAAAATTAAAAATTAATAATTTTGGTAAAAGAAATATTATCAATATTATTTTTTAAAAAAATTACATATTTTGTTGTTAGTATTTTCCTTCTCATGCATATCTCTGTTCATTCAGTGTGCTTGCTATTGATACTTGTTGAAAGAGCAATTCAAGAATGTTGTTCACCATATTTTGAATGCAGAAGGAGCAGCAGGAATTGTTGTTCTATTTGTGGGGATTACCTCATTGTACTCGATATAGCAGAAAAGCAAGCTCATCAAACTTAGGCAGAAATACTTTCATCATGAATGACGCTCCTATTTTGCTACAGCAAGTGTATAACAGAGAAAACTTCACCAAAATTACCCAAATTTTCACAGAAGACCAACTGAAGAAGGCCACCGACAACTTTGACGGGAACTTAATCATTGGTAGAGGAGGTTATGGTACAGTTTCCAAGGGATATCTAGCAGATAACAAAATTATTGCTGTCAAGAAGTCCAAAATTGTAGATAAGAGTCAAAATGAACAATTCATTAATGAGGTTATTGTTTTATCTCAAATCAATCATAGAATGTGGTAAAACTCTTAGGATGCTGTTTAGAGACAGAAGGTCCTTTATTGGTCTATTAGTTTCTTAACAATGGTACCCTTTTTAATTTTATACATGCTGACAGACAGGTAAACAGTGCGACATGGAAAACCCGTTTAAGGATTGCAGCAGAGGCAGCTGGTGCATTAGCATATTTGCCCTCAGAAGCTTCTATACCCATTATTCATAGAGATGTGAAGACTTCTAAGTTCTAGTGGCCTATGTAACTTATAGTATGATTCTAATTAATGATTTAATGTGATGGTAGTTAAATATAAAATATAGGGTAATTGAGGGTATAATTATAAATACAATTATAAGGAAACTCTTCCCTCTCCCTTCATATAAATAAAAGAGCAGTTACCAAATAGAGGTTACGACATTTCCTATTTTTTCACTTTCACAGTCTCTGAGTGAGCTCACGGTAAACACAATAAAGGAACTTCCTCTCAACCATCTGAGAGAAGCTGAAAGAGAAAGGAAGAGTGAGGAAAATACCAAGGAATCAATGACATCAAAGAGAGAGGTAACATTAAAAAACAATGGATTTAGGTTAGTGCTCTCTAAATGCTTAATTGTGTGAGAACCATATATTGTGTTGTGAGAGTAACGTAATTCAAGATCACAAAAGGGAAAAGGTAATTTCATAATAGTTATTACATAATAGAAATTACATAATGGATTAAAGAAAATTCTAACAGTTGGTATCAGAGCAAGGTTGTGAATTTCGTTGATTCTCCATAAGAGATTGGTTCTCCATTAAAGTTTTTCCCAAATTACATGAACCCTAGGTATTTTATATGATGGATTGGCATTATTTTGATGTTGAATAATTGTTTTGGATTCAATAATTGAAAACCCTAAGGTTTTGGAAGTTAGAAACATTGGATTTTGAATCTGTAATATGAGTAGGGCCATGTATCAATGATCAGGGCCATATATCAGTAAGCAGGGCCATGCATCAGGGAGTAGGGCCACGCATCAGGAACAAGCACGACCATGCTTCAACGAAGCAAGGCCTTGCATAATGGAAGCATGTAACGCCCCGAATTTCAGTAATATTATTTATTGATAATTATATAAATCTAAATGTATATTCATGTGTATATTTTTAGATATATGTTGTGAATATGTATGTGTATTAAGTACATGGATGTGTGTATATATGTGTATGTATGACTGGTTGGGCTGAAATAGGCTAAGTGCCTAAGTGCAGGGCGTGATACTGGGTTGTTCTCACTGTAGCGAGAGGGTCCTGGGAGGAAGGACCAGAATTGTCGCCTTCTCGCTGTAGTGAGAGACGTCTCACTGTAGCGACAGATCGACAGTTTGGGGTGCATTTTTGGGTGCAGTTTCGCTGTAGCAAGAGGGTCTCGCTGTAGCGAGATTCTATAGAAACCAGAATACAGTTTTCTTTGGTTTTTTCGCTGTAGCGAGAAGGCGTGCGCTGCAGCGAAGGGACCTCGGTTAGGGTTCGGAGAGAGTTATTTCTCCCTCTCCTTTCGATCCTCTCATTCCCAAAGCCCTATTACACCGATTAATTGCCTCCAAAGCCATTCGGAAGCGAGATTGGAACTTAGAGATGAGTTTTAAATAGTTAAGGTTTTCATTTTTTTTCCTTTTCTCTGTTTTTGGTGATTTGTGGGGTTCTCATGGAATTTTTCCATGTGTTTAGGCCGAAAGTCATGTGGGGAGCATTTTCGTAGTTGAGTTCAGACGTGGGTCTTCAATCCAAGGTAAAGGGGGACTCTACCCTACTCCTTTATATATGATTTACTGATATTTTGTTTGATATTGTGATGTGATTGAGTAGAGGGTAGGAAATTGCTGAGATATGTGATGTAGGCACTTGTGCTGTTTATACATGTGTGTATATCTGAATGAACATTGTGAAAATGTGGGCCCAAGGGCCGTGTAATATGAATGAAAATAGGTTAGGGGCCGTGTGACATGAATGAATTGTGGGCTATGTGTTGTGTGTGATGTGAAAATGAAATATGAGCCTAGTGCCGTATAGTGGAACAAATATGGGCCTAGTGCCGTGTACTGTTAAATGTGAGCTATGTGCCGTATATTGAAATATGTGTGACTGAGGCATAGTAGCGCCGTTGTAATGTGCTGTGGATGGTTCAATGATACACTGGGGATGTGAAAGATGAAGACAGTAGGAATATCTTGGGGACGGGGGAGTGGTGGTGACACCTTCATCGAAGCATGGCCATGCGTTAAGTAAAAGCACGGTTGTGCATAGGAATTTTACGGTAGAATAAGGAATATAATTCATAAAATATATAGATAATTTTAGAATTACATCAAAGTGAATTTTACTCACCAAAGTGATTAAATTCTCAAGTTAATTAATTCTAAATTACATTATCATAATGAGAACTTCACAATTTAGTGCTTAATTTTAAGGGTAGCTTGTTAGTCACCAAAGTGACCTAGTTTTAAAAGTTCTTTAAGCATTTAATTGTGTGTTATAAATTGTTCAAAATTGTTTGATGCTATATGGAAACAAAGAGTGAACAATTTAGCTCATTAATTATAATGCTAGGAGATTGCCCAAAGGTGGATCATTGCATATGATTAATGATATTAAGGAGACATGTAAGCACTTCATAATATGTTTGTATATCCAAAGATGACTTGCATATTGGTTTGAGTGATTGGTTGTCAATTAAAGTTGTTTATTAGCATCATTATAGATAAATTGTGTATTTAGGCGTTACCCAGAGGTAAACTTAGATGCATAATTGATGACAGTTGACTGTCCAAATCCATTAAGTTTATTCAAAGCATAAATGTTTAAGCATGTGTTAAATATTTCAGTCTCTATGAATGCGTATGGCATGAGCAATGTCGTAGTTAAGTTCAATGGGCTTAATTATGATGATTGGGCTGAACAAGTTCAATTCCAGCTAGGTGTTATGGACTTAGACCTAGCAATCATTATGGAAAAAGAGCCTACAGCCATCACAGGGACCTGTACTGAAGAGGAAAGAACTCTTCGTGAGGCTTGGGAAAGGTCGAATAGGCTGAGCTTGAGCTTACTGAAGATGACTATGGCTGAAAATGTGAAACCATCAATGCCAAAGACTGAAAATGCTAGGGAATTTATGACAAAGATAAAAGAGTATGCACAATCAGACATTACTGACAAGTCCATTACAGGCACCCTGTTGACTGAGCTAACTACTAAAAAGTTTGATTGGTCACGGCCCATTCATGACCATGTGACTGACATGATCAATCAAGCGACAAAGTTGAAATCAATGGGCATGGAGGTAAAGGAATTCTTTCTAGTACAGTTCATTTTAAACTCACTCCCTCCTGAGTTTGGTCAATTCCAGGTGAATTACAACACCATTAAGGATAAATGGAACATACAGGAAATTAAGGTCATGCTGGTTCAGGAGGAAGGGAGGCTGAAGAAAGTGAAAGAACACCCCGTCCATCTCACATTTTATGAAGGGGCTAGTAGTAGCAAGGCTAAGCCAGGTAAGAAGGACAACAAGGACAAGAAAGATAAGGCCTTATTAAAGGTTCATGAAGGTCGAATCCAGAAGGGCCAGAGGTGCTTCTTCTGCAAGAAGACTGGTCACTTCAAGAAAGATTGTCCGAAGAGAAAGGTTTGGTTCGAAAGGAAAGGTATATATTATGTTTCAATATGCTTTGAATCAAATCTTATTAAGGTACCTAAAAATACCTAGTGGTTAGATTCTGGTGCAACTACTCATGTGTCACATGTAATGCAGGGATTTCTTTCGATCTAGCCCATAAGCGGAACTGAAAAGTTCTTGTACATGGAAAATAGAATAAAGGCACGGATAGAAGGAATAGGGACTTACAGATTGATCTTGCATACTGGTTGCTGCATAGATCTAGAAAAGTGTCTTTATATTCCTGAATGTGCTAGAAATTTAGTTTTTGTTGCAAAGTTGGATGAATTTGGTTTTAATTTTAAGATTGGAAATGGTATATTTTCTTTGTATAAACACTTGTACTATTTTGGATCTAGTACATTAATTGATGGTTTATATCGTTTCAATCTTAATGTTAAATTTGATGCATCTCTGTTTCATGTTGAGAATGCTATTAGTGGTAATTTGAATGTTCGTAATGAATGCTTTGCTTTCTGGTGGCATCAAAGGTTAGGTCACATATCCAAAGAAAGGATGATGAGGTTAATGAAAAGTGAAATTTTACCTCAATTGGATTTTGTTAACTGGGATGTATGTGTGGATTGTATTAAAGGAAAACAAACTAAACACACATCAAATAATCCAGCCACAAGAAGCAGTCAACTCTTAGAGTTGATACACACTGATATTTGTGGTCCGTTTGACATCCCACCTTGGGGTGGTAAAAGATATTTCATTACCTTTATTGATGACTACTCACGTTATTGTTATCTGTATGTGTTGCATGAAAAATCTCAATCAGTGAATGTCTTATAGGTGTTCATTGATGAGGTGGAAAGGCAACTGGATAGAAAGGTAAATGTTATGAGGTCAGATAGAGGTGGTGAATATTATAGAAAATCTGATGAAAGTGGACAATGTCCAGGTCCATTTGCAAAACTTCTGGAAAGTCGAGGCATATGTGCACATTATACTATGCCTGGTACACCACAACAAAATAGTGTGGTTGAAAGGCGGAATCGTACTATCATGGAAATTGTTAAGAATATGTTGAGTTACAGTTCTCTACCTATGTCTTTGTGGATGTACGCATTAAAGACCCCTGTGTATCTGCTTAATAGAGTTCCTAGTAAGGTAGTTCCAAAGACTCCTTATGAACTGTAGACAGGAAAGAAACCCAGTTTAAGACACATTCATGTCTGGGGTTGTCCAGCAGAAGTAAGAGTGTATAATCCACATGAAACGAAGCTTGATGCTAGAACCATAAGTGGTTATTTCATCGGCTATCCTGAAAAATCAAAGGGGTATAGATTCTACTGTCTTAACCATAGTATGAGAATAGTTGAATCTGGAAATGCAAGGTTCATTGAAAATGATTAGTTTAGCGGGAGTGGTGAAACACGAAAGGTGGAAATTAAAGAGACACGTACGGAAACTCCTGTAGTTGGTGTCTCTTCTCCAGTTGTTGTTCCTCTTGTTGTATCACGGTCACACAACATAAGGAGACAACAAGTTAATGTTCCAAACTCATAAGAACAACATATAGAGGATGAACCAGCTGAAAATGTGCAAGTCACAAGTGAGCAAGAGGAAGGTGAACCACAAGAGATAGCATTAAGGAGGTCTGTGAGGCAGAAAAGACCAGGTATTTCGAATGACTATGTGGTTTACTCACTTGAGCATGAATGTGACTTGAGTATTGATGAGGATCCAGTCTCATTTAAACAAGCCATAGAATGTTACAATTCTGAAAAGTGGTTGAATGCCATGAAAAAAGAGTTAAAATCAATGAGTGACAACAAGGTATAGGATCTAGTCGAGTTGTTTGAAGGTTCAAAACGAGTCAGTTACAAGTGGGTCTTTAAGACCAAACGTGACTCAAAAGGCAACGTTGAGAGATACAAGGCTAGACTTGTTGCTAAAGGATACACTCAAAAGGATGGCATAGACAATAAAGAGACTTTTTCTCCAGTTTCAAAGAAAGACTCTTTAAGAATTGTTATGGCTTTGGTGGCTCATTATGACTTAGAGCTTCACCAAATGGATGTAAAGACCGCCTTTCTGAATAGTGACTTGGAAGAGGAAGTTTATATGGATCAGCCATATGGCTTCTTGACCGCAAGTAAAGAAAGTATGGTGTGTAAGTTAAAGAAACCAATATATGGGTTGAAACAGGCTTCTAGACAATGGTATCTTAAGTTCAATGATACCATCACGTTATATGATTTTGTAGAGAACACTGTTGACCGGTATATCTATATGAAGGTCAGTGGGAGTAAGTTCATCATTTTAGTCCTGTATGTTGATGACATTCTTCTTGCTACTAATGATGTTGGGTTGTTGCATGATGTAAAAGAATTTCTCTCTAAGAACATTGAGATGAAAGGTATGGGTGAGGCTTCTTATGTGATTGGAATAGAAATATTTCATAATAGATCACAAGGATTATTGGGATTGTCTTAGAAAGGCTACATCAACAAAGTATTAGAGAGATTCAAAATGGAAAAGTGCTCATTAGGAGTTGTTCCAATTCAAAAGAGAGACAAGTTTAGTGAAATGCAATGTCCCAAGAATGAGTTGGAGTAGAAAACAATGGAATCTATTCCCTATGCATTAGTGGTCAAGAGTTTAATGTATGCTCAGACATACACTCGGGCTTATATCAGTTTTGTTGTTGGAATGTTAGGCCGATATCAAAGTAATCCTGAAATGGACCACTAGAAGGCTGCAAAGAAAGTCCTTAGGTATTTACAAGGCAGCAAGGACTACATGCTTACTTATAGGAGATCTAGTCAACTGGAAGTGGTTGGCTACTCAGATTCAGACTATGCTGGATGTGTAGACTCAAGGAAATCGACCTTTGACTATATCTTTTTGTTAGCTAGAGGTGCAATTTCATGGAAGAGCGGATAGGACTCCATTATTGCTACGTCTACCATGGAAGCAGAATTTGTGGCATGCTTTGAGGCCACTATTCATACTTTGTGGCTGCGGAACTTTGTCTTAGGGCTTGGTATTGTTAATAATATAGAAAAATCATTGAGAATGTACTGTGATAATTCTGCAACCATCTTCTTCTCTAAGAATGATAAGTATTCAAAGGGAGCAAAGCATATGGACTTAAAATACTTATCAGTGAAAGAAGAAGTGCGAAAACAGAAAGTGTCTATTGAGCATATTGGTACTGATTTAATGATAGCGGATCCGTTAACTAAGGGATTGCCCCCTAAAATATTTTCTGGCCATGTTGGTAGAATGGGCATTATAGTCAAGTCCTTATTAGTATGATTGTGTGATTCACATATATGTGTATAGATTGTTTTGCTCATATTATTGTAGACATTTTGAGAATTCAATAAAAGTATTATTTCTGCTTGTTTACTTGTTATCTGAATTGTGTTAATGTACATGTATGATTTGAGTTTGATAACAGGTTGAGTGTTAAAAACACATAAGAGTTACAGTCTGTAGTATGATTGATTAAAGCTATTTTGATTTGGGTTGGTTCTGTGATACTTGGAAGGAATCATGTCGTCAAATGACTTGTGACCGCCATGATCCGATCAACTAAAATCATTAAAAGATGATGACTTGATATTATCAATGATATGCGCACTTACAATTCATTGAATCTTCAAGTCGTCACATACGCCAAGTGGGAGATTGTTAGATTATTTTAATAATCTTATTATAGTGGCCTATGTAACTTATAGCATGACTCTAATTAATGATTTAATGTGATGGTGGTTAAATATAAAATATAGAGTCATTGAGGGTATAATTGTAAATACAATTATAAGGAAACCTCCCCTCTCCCTTCATATAAATAAAAGAGCGGTTACCAAATAGAGGTTACGACATTCCCTATTTTTTTACTTTCACGGTCTCTGAGTGAGCTCACAGTAAACACAAGAAAGGAACTTCCTCTCAACCATCCGAGAGGAGCAACATCAAAGAACAACAGATTCAGGTTAGTGCTCTCTAAACCCTTAATTGTGTGAGAACCATATATTGTGTTGTGAGAGCAACATAATTCAAGATCACAAAAGGAAAAAGGTAATTTCATAATAGTCATTGCATAATAGAAATTATATAATGGATTAAAGAAAATTCTAACAGTTGGTATCAGAGCAAGGTTGTAAATTTCGTTGATTCTCCATAAGAGATTGGTTCTCCATTAAAGTTTTTCCCAAATTACATGAACCCTAGGTATTTTATATGATGGATTGGCATTATTTTGATGTTGAATAATTGTTTTGCATAATAGAAATTACATAATGGATTAAAGAAAATTCTAACACTTACAACTTACAAAGTGTCTGATTATGATGTTTCAAGGTTGGTTCCACTTGACCAAATTGAATTAGCCCCAATGGTGCAAGGAGATCCAGAATACATGCAAATAAGTCAATTAACTGCAAAGAAAGATGTGTATCGTTTTGGTGTAGTATTGGTAGAGTTGCTTACTGGGAGAAACCTTTTATTTTTGCCAAGAAAGAAGAGGAAAAAATGTCTTGCTTTGCACTTTCTATCTTGCTTGAAAGAGGATCACTTGTTTGAAGTTTTTCAAGTTGGCATTTTAAACGAAGGAAATAAAAAGGAGATCGTGGAGGTTGCTATTCTTGCTACAAAGTGCTTGAGACTCATTTAGGAGGAAAGGCCTAGCATGAAGGACGTGGCAATGGAATTGGAGAGAATAAGGGTCATAGAGAAGTTCTAATGGATCAAAAGGGACAAAATCTGGTGGAGACTCAAAACTTGCTTGATGAAACATTATCTAGCGTTTATGCACGTGGCGATAGTTGCAGCCATCAATATAGTAATGGGTATGACAACATCATGGATAGTGTACTAATTGCATTGAAAAATGGGAGATGATAATGGCAATGGCAGCATACAGCCTTATATAGTTTTAATGAAATTATGTTTATTATTTTCATATGTGTGGATATGTATGTATGCAAGCATTCTAGTATGTTATGCAGATAGGTTAGAAGAATGTATCCTCAATAACCTTTTCTTCATGACAAACAAAATAATTATATACATAAGTTGTTATGTGATGGAAGAAAAACATATTTTGTTACCAATTCATTGCAAATTATATCTAGGTATCTTATAAGTTGCGTTGCTACCAATTCATTTCAAATTAACATGTTTTGGTTGCTCAATTCTTAAGTTCTATCCAGTTACATATATGTCTTAGTTTCGCATATATTATACCAACATGATGAAGACTAATGTCACTGAGAAATCCAAAGATGAATTCTTGTGAACGTCATTCACCTAAAAACATATGAAGCCAAAAGACCATACACTACACCAAAAATGAGTTTTTGGAGTGTTAACTTAGACAACAGTCAATAAAAGTCGCTTTGTAACTATATATTTAAAGAGCGGTTTTTTATTAACCGCTCTCAGAAGTTAACTGCTCTCTAAAGTCACACATTAGAGAAGGTTAATAAAGAACTCATCTCTAATCTCATTCTTAGAGAGCGGTTAATAATGAACTGTTCTCTAATGTTATTAAAGTCATTTATAAATGAAACACGCTTAGCACATTTCTTCTTCTTAGCTAAAAGAAACTGGTCTCTTTTACTATAAGTTTCTTCTCTGCTTTCTTATACTCTCTTCATCTTCTTTGTTAGGCAACTCTTTCCATCTACTCTCGCTCGCTAACAAATTGATTTATTTTTTTTACAGCTATAGATACCTTTTCATTTAGTCTGCTCTCTTCATCTGCTCTACTCTAACAAATTAGTTTTTTTTTCACATCTGTAGATACTTCTTCATTCTCTCTTTCTTTCTTTTTCTCTCTATTAATGTTAAATTATCCTATTAATTTGTTCTCTTTTTCTCTACTTACTTATGTTTAGTTCATGCAGATGTGTGACTGTTTGATTAATACCAAATATATAAACTCAAGATTTAATTTTGATTTGTGATAAAAATAAAAAAAAGCTCACAAAGAAATCAATTCCTAATTTTGATTTAAACATAATAATAAATTAATTTTATTTTGCAATAGAAAACTAAAAAAAAAATCAATTTCAAATTTCAAATTCGCGGTTTACATCTATACTTTAGAGAGCGGTTCCACGCGAAACCGCTCTTTACTTGTATTTTGGATAGCGGTTTCGCATAGAACTATTCTCCAATCTTAAAATTTAAGAGTAGTTGTTTAACCGCTCTATTAAATATAATACAACAGATAGCACAAGATTTTAAAGTAGTTCTAAATACTCTCTAATTCAAAAAGGAACCGCTCTTTGATCTCCATTCAGGCGTAATGATAACAAGTTCCTTATACTTTGTTTTCGTATCCATGAGATGTTAGGTTGCAAAGAATGATGAAAATAAAAATGTTACCATCAATATCACCTCTTGAAAAAAAATTAATTCGATAAAATAAATATAAATATCACAAGCACAATGCTATATATGGTTCCAGGGTAGCATGAGAAGAGACGGAGTAAATACGGATCAATATCATGAGATGAAAATATTTGTCATTCCTTTTATGCAAACTTATTGCTTTACAAGAATTACATCAATAATTTCTATCTACCTAGAAAATTAAGCGTCACTATGTTATTTTAAGATTTAAAGTTAATATTATTGAGGAAAATATAACCAACATATGAACATCAAGGATGTTAATGTTACAAGAAGTATTATAGCAGATATTGTAGACATGCTTCTACATAGATTTTACAAGAGGAATTGTTATTAATAAGTTTATCCTGTCCAATGTGGAACTGTTACTCCAATATCTTTACAATGGACTATCTTCAGAGTCTCAGATCAAGATCAACGAATCTACAGGAGTGTGATTCTGGTTTACAAGCATCACATGAGGTGAATCTCTGAAACAGATTTGCCAAATTTGAATGCTTTCTTCAAATCAGCAGTGTGTAATGAGAAGGACAGCACTGAGTTATACAGTTAAAGAGAGGTTGCTACCTAGTGTATGAAATGAATCAGCATTAGACCTTTCCATCTGTCGTTGGAATACTATCTTTTTTGGAGTTCAAGGAAGAGGAAGAAGTGGACACGGAATTTGTGCCTTTGGAGGGAGAAGATGAAGGAGAGGGTAGCTTCTTTGGCAACATCTGTTCCCAGTGTTCTTTGGGTAATCTTGACCCTTCTGATAGAATAACAAAGGCAAGAAGGGTCAAAAGCAAGCACTGTTGCCTCCAAGAACCTATCATGATGTGAGTAGTGTTACTCTCACTCAGAAGTGCACAGAGCCCTCCTTTGGCTTTCAGAAAAGAGCAGCTTTAGAGAGCTTCTGGCAGCAGACATGTTCAGTGATGTAGGGAGCTTGCCAAGTTGTTTGTTTGGAAAAGGGTGTGTCAATGACAGACAATGAGGTATTTGATAATGCTAAGCTGTTAAGCAACCCATGTTGTTGCTCTCATTGTCTAATACAATAATAGAATCTTAGTGCGCATGTGTGTGGAATATGAAGAACACTAAAATATTCACTCATACCCTTTACCAGTTGGATACTGATATTTAATTCTTCATGTATTTGTCAGTATATCTTTGTTGTCAAACTTGTTCAAAGTGTGTATAATAAGCAGTGTTGTGGCCTGTGGCCGTTATGTGGCATATGCGGGAGATTTTCTTACTCTTTTTGCAAATCATATCTTCTTAGTGGTTGTCAAAAATTATTATACACCTAAGTTTTGTGTTTATTGTTAAACAATCTGTAATATTAGCACAATAATTTAAGTAACTTATGATAAAAACCAAGACTGCGCTTCCTGACCTTCAAAATTTCGTAAAGAATAAAATTGTTATAGAGACACATGTACAGTAAAGTATAATGTTGTATTGATGCTGGCTAACCTAAAACCACATTTTTGTCATTAATTAAAGTCTCATCATCGAAACCTTGCAAGTCTAGGTTAACTAGGCCGAAGCCGATCTCTAGTATAATAATCTTCATAAATTTCAATCATGCAAACATGAGGAAAATGGTCTTTCTTCAGTACTTACCTTAGCTTAAAAAGCTAAAAGTGGCAAGTTCAATAAGGAAAAAGTTGGTTCATTTGATTGAGTCTACCAAAAGTCCCCCCAAAGAAAAGCATCTTTATATTTTTGTTTGCTGTTTACCCAACAATGGAGTGTATTAACTATATGAAGATACTGGGATACATGGTGTCAGTGAGAAGTGGATAATTTTTAAGAAGTCAGTGTTAGGACCTCTTTTGATCAGTTGAAGGGCACATATATACAAGGGATATACATCATATTCATAAACAAATTAACGCACTTAAACGCAGGTGCAATTTATACACGATTCTAGTTAAGTGGCTACTACTAGCTTGAGCTTTTAATTATGCTCATAAATTTGTATATTTTCTTTTATAAAATAAAGAAAAGTAGAAAGAAAAAAGAGAGAAGAAGATAATAAGACAGTGATGTGAGGGAGAAAAATTTGTTCTAGAATTTTTTATGAAAACAATTTGAATGGTTTGAAAATTATTCCACCAGTGATTTTTTTTTAAAAAAAAAAATCTTCTAAGGTTATTAAGTGAACATAATAATTTTGTGTCTCTAAATTTTATTTTATGAAAAACTATTATTGAAAGATTGTCGGGTTAAAGCTACTATAATAACTACTTGTTTAGTTGGAACTTGGAAGGTGCTAAATGCAATAACATCTACCATGCAAGTGGTAGGGTCAAATTCTTTTCCAAACTGCTTTTTTGTCGCCTACACCTCCACCATCACTTTATTTATTTCTCTACTTACAGCTTTTCTAAACTATTAGCAATTGGACATGAGTATAAGCAAACATTTTAAAATGAATGAAACAAGTTCACTGTCTGGTCTTCTTAGAGATTGTGTTTGGGAATGAGATCAATCACAATTTCCCTAGTCACAAGAACATCCAAGAAAATAAAGACAAAATATCTAGATTGACAACTATTTTCTGCTTGAGTTATTCATTGTTTGGAATACATTCACAAGCAAGGTGTAGATAATTGTGGTACTTACGGCTCCAATTATGGTTACAATTTGATTGTTAAAACCTATAGAAACCTGATATTACAATGAAAGTAATGTACATTTTTTAATATATTCTATATTATTGATTAAAACTTCATTAATACCAAAAATATTTTTACAACAAGTTTTTACATTCATTAATAATTAAATAATTTAACAAAAAGTGCACTGACATGTTTAAAAATAATAAAAATTCTTTAATATCAATTGTTTAAATAACTAATATAGAAAGTACTTTTTATTTTAGTTTAAATTAAACTGACGAAAGAAATACTTTTATATAAATTTTTTATAAAAAAAACACTACAAAATTACAAAAAATTAGAAAATTTTGAAAAACAATTTTGTTCAAACCTCCTTTAGAGTTCAGTGCTCAAGTTCGGTGTATAATTTATATAAATTAGAGTCTTGTATTAAAAGTTGTCACTTCAAAGTCTACAGTTTAAAAACAAAAAATTATAGAATTTTTTTATATAAGTTGCTTTTGGAACTAATGTAAAAAGTAATTTTTACATTGTTTACTTCTATAACCATATAGAATCAATTCAAAATAACATATTTTATAAATGTGAAGAAGCGAAATAACATAAATTAAAGACAATAAACATGAAATCTTACTTACATTCTCAAACTTCTATTAGAAGGATTTGGCTATGTTATTGACAAAAACAAACTCTTACTATGTAAATCAATAATTTTTTCTTACTTTATTATATATTTTCTTCTTCTTTAACTCATTGATACTCAACATTAGTGAATATTGAATATTTTTATTTATAAATTTAACAAAGAATAAATTTTAAATAAATATTGATGAACATTGATAATGAACACTTAATATTTTTCTTGTATACACTTAACAAAAATTAAATCTTGAGTAAATATTAACAAATATTAAAGATGAATATTAACAAACATTGACACTATTAAAAAATTATTTGTTAAACTATTGAAGGAAGATGATTTTATTGAAGAATATGAACAGAAAAAACACTTGTTAGATCTTGTGATATTTTATTATGTTAGTTGTTATAACCAAGGTAAAAAATTCTTACTTTCTATATCATTTATATCTATATTAGTTCTTTAACTTATGTTAAATGTGATTTTTGCACTTGTTTATTTAAAAATTTAAAAATTACATGTCTAATTCTTTTTTTTATCAACAATAATATAGATTTTATTAATAAGGTACCAATGCTACCAATAAATTTACAAAAGCAGATCAAAAGAGAAGAATTTCTAATTCTTAATTTCATGAGTTTTACTCATTTTACAATTTTTAATAAATTTCAAATTTCAAGACTGAATTTTTTTAATAAACTTCAATCAATAAATTAAAGCAAAATAGAAAATGCATGTTAGAGAATATTTTCTTACTTACGACTAAAGTTACGGTTCTAAGAGCACAACTTAAAACTTTGTTTATAGCTATCCCACTTCAACAAATAACAACCTCACTAGTGGTGGGGGAAGAATTGGGTTCGTTCTTGCTGCTTCTCCATTGTCATTGCCTAGTTTCTGGTATATATAAACAGATAAACAAACAAATACAATGATTGAACTGAAGAGAAAGATAAAACGAGGACAGCAAGGAATATATAACAGCCAGTGTATAAATGGAAAATATATCAGCCTTAGGCAGGTAATCAACTTATGACCCCATGTAAATGTCAATTTACTAAGAGAATGTAACTAGAATCAGGTTTAAATATAGTTGAGAAATTTTGCAGGTCATGATGGGTTAGTTGAGCAAATTCATCTTCTGATTCATCCTTCTTATGGTTTATATTTACAAGGAGCAGAACTAGAAATGGAAATAAGTTAAGTATAAATAGGTTTGATCTGTCTAATAATTTGAAGCCTAAGTCTGACCTACCCTAGACTTTTTTATTAAGTCTTATCTGACCTTTTTAAAAGCTTAATTTAACTTATTAGTCTTTTTAATAGTCTACTTCGTATTAAGACATTTAATAAGTCATTAAATTTTCTTATAAGTAAACTATTAAACCATATAAATAGGTATGTCTTTTAAAACTCATAAGTCTTATATCTAAATAAATTATTAAAAAAATAATTCAGCACTTTGAATATTTATAATAAAACTACATATTCTTATTTATCATTTTCAATTCGCATATTTAATTTAATTAAGTAAATTATTACACAATACAAAAGGTACAATAAAATGAATATCAATTGATAAATTATTAAGCAAATCTAGTAATATAAATTCTTACATATTAAATAAACAAACATAATATAACTAAATAAGTTTTAGATTTAAAATTACTAAATGCAATAAACAAAAATCTAAAATGCAACAAGTAGGACCCTCTCTTTGGAGGTATGTAATAGAAACATTATTCAACTCTAACGAAAAAAATTAGAATTTTTAATTTAAAATTTTATCATTTGAAAATTTAATTAATTTAATATACTATTATATTATAATTTTTATATAAAATTATTTAATATATTATTATAAATTTTATGAATTTTAAATAGGTCATTCTATAAGTCTATTAGATTTTTTTTAAAATTTAAGTTTGATTTATTTAATTAATTAAATTTTTAAAAAAATTTAAATTAAATAAGTTAGATCAGATTAAACTTTTAAAAAAAGTTAGATTGTAAGTTCCTATAAGATTGCCTAGCCTATTTTCATTCTTAGGCAAAACTGATGTTTTTGTTCCATTTGTGCCTGACTTAAAGCTTCTCATCCCTTAAAGAGAAGCAACCATTACAGCCATTCATTCTTCTTAATTATACAGACAAAAAGGTCTTGGTCATCTTAAAGAGTATTATTACGCGTCTCATTCACAAGAAGCATAACACGCTTTTGGTACGAACGGCATTGGTCAACAATCACTTCCTGCTTCACACCCTGCATATTTTGTCCAGAATATTAAGAAACAAATTAATATTAACTGCTAGTCATGACTGTTTCTCATAGCAAGCAAAAGCAATAAATTGAAAATTATCAGTTTAATATTTGCAAGTAGTCTTAAGCTTAAGCTGAATACAATGTCCTTCCAAATTTAAATTTTAATTTATTTAATATAATAATATAATTTTGATATAAAATTATTTAATATATTATTATAAATTTATAAAATTTAATAAGCTATTTGAATAGGTTTACTAGACTTTTTTTTAAGTTTAAATTTAACTTATTTAATTAATTAAATCTTTTAAAATGACTAAATTAAGCCTATTACTTAAACAGGTCAGGTTGAGTTAGGCCTTAAAAAAATTAAGTCATAAGTTCCTGTTGGACAGTCTAACTTATTTCTATTCCTACACCCAGTATAAGCTTTTAACACAAAAAAGTAATAAAAATTTAAAAAGTCTTCATATAGAGTTCATACGTGATGAAATAACCACTTTATAAGCAATGACAAAGCCATTATAATAGGATTTGAGTTTGAGATGCCACCATAAAAAATCACAGGAACACCACTTTTATAATAGGATTTGAGTTTGAGACCTTGTAAACCGCAATTACCTAAAAAGTATAAAGTCAATATTAAGAACACAACATGTCATAAAACTTGTCAACGGAAAGTCAAGAACTTATTAAAAATTCATCACAACTCAAAATCAAACACAGTAAGAGCAGCATAACAAACGAAAACGAGAGAGAAAGAGAAATAATCCTCTTGCGTTTCTAATGTCAAATACAAAAATGAGAGCTTGCTTAAGAGTTAAGATTTTAATGAGATAGGAGTTTACAGTGTGTGTAAGGTTGAAATACTGGGTTCAGAACTTTATTAAAGCGATTGAATACAAAAGCACTGTAAATAGATAACATTTATTATAGCATTCGGAAGCGTTGTAACATTTCACAATAGAAGTTCTTTAATATGATAATAGACTTCACAGTGCGTTTAAAACTAAAACTATCAAACGCTATAAATACTATTATTTATTATAACATTTCATAATAGAAACGCTTTAATATGTTATATTACAATAATTTATAGCATTTATTTGTAAAATGCTTTAATATTACTGCTATTAAATTTATTTATTTTTTTGGCATAGTGTTTTTATAAGGCCTTAAGCTCTCCAAATGGTTGCTTTTGTAGCTCGATTCTCTAACAATCATGGGTCTCATAAAAAGCTAGGAAAGAACTAAGGGTGTTCACAAGTTTTCCTGACTCAACGAACCCAACTAACTCAACCCAATCCAATTAAAAGTTAATGGGTTGGTTCGAGTAGATAGATTAGTTCAAATAAAAATATTAGAACCTACTGAAGTATGGGTTGGGTAGTGGGTTTGTAATGTTAAAACCCAATCTAATCCAATAGAGCAATGACCCATTGTACAAGAACTTTTTACTATTAACTTTGTACTATTTTGATTCTTTCTCAATTTGTTTGAAGTGAAAAATTATGATTGACAAGTAAATTGATCTTTCAATTTTTAAATATTGTGTATTGCTTTAAGTGAGATGAATATTGAAATTTGTACTTTATAATTTATAAAATGTTGTTGAAGTTTATTTTTTACTTTATAATTGTTTAACTTTACATGAATATTATGTTTAAAAAAAAAATTCTCATTTAGTTTTAATAGATTTATTATTTGAGACGTTGGAATTAGGTCATCAATCATATAAATTTTTTTTATGCACGGTTGTAGGTATAACTCGACTACCCAATCCAACTCTTCCATGGTTGGGTCAGTTTGGGTCAAATGCAAAATATTTTTTCTCAAAAGCTAACCTAGTAAATTTTAATTAGGCTGAGTCATTTTTTATATCAAAACTCACCTAGTAAATTTTAATCAGGTTGAGTCCTTTTTTATATCAAAACTCACCCAACGTAACCAATGAATACCCTTGGAAAGGACTATAACAAAATCTTCTTTCATCTAGATTATAAGTAAATTGATGTTGGCTAATTAGTATTATGCGAAATAAACTCTTTATTAGAAGTCTTCACTCTCAATAACTTGACATTGAGCTTAGTAGCCTTTTAGAAAGCTTGAGTTTAAGATACAACTAAAAGTATAATCAATGTGATCCAAGCATGCAAATAACAAAGAATGAATGAGTAGATAGGAAAGAATTATCTAGAGGAGCATAGAGAGGACATGACCTCTTGAATTCTCAAGGAGTTTTACTTTTTGAGATAAGTCGTTTTCCCTGTAAATCCATCTTATAGATACATTAATGTCAAAATTATAACATATTTTTTTTTATAAACAATCATAACTGATTAGTGATTTTAAAATGTAGTTACATAATAAGACAGTAGATAAAGTACAAAACAACTAAGTCTTATTCTAATAGATGAGGTTAGTTATATGGATTATATAATACTGTTGAACTCAGTCAAAAATTAAATTTTAAGAAACCTGATTAATCAAAATGTATCTTTTAATAACTTTATCTACGGTTCTTTTGGGTCTTCCTTGATCCCTTTTTAGAGGACTAAAAGTCATGTAATCCACCATACTCACTAGTACCTTTTAAGATCTTTTTTATATGAGACCATACCACCTAAAACACTTTTTAGTTGACTTTACATTACTCCAATATTCTCACGTATACTATCATGTCCTTTCTTGTATGACCACTCATTCATCTTAACATTCTCATTTTTACCATTCTCAATTTCTTCTCATGTTTCTCCTTTAAGCACTACTAGAAAAGCGTGATTTACAGAGAGATATTACAAACAAACAAAAATTTGTCTGTACAAACGACTTTACAGACGGATAATTGAATATTTTTTTAAAATTTTGTAAAAAAATACATCTGTATTATAAATAGATTTTGATCCGTCTGTAACATCTGTCTGTAGTTGGCCTGCCATTTGGCGCAAAATATTACAGACAGAAATTACAGATGGAAAAATTTGTCTGTAATTTGAAAATGAGAGGGAATTTTGGAACGAAAATTACAAATAGAAAAATCCGTCTATAAATTTTGTCATTTTTGACCAACTTTTCACTACCATATAGGATAATTAGTTGTATTTTAGTACGATAAAACTTTTCTTTCAGCTTGATAGACATATAACAGTCACAAATAACTTTTGATGTCTTTGTTCATTTTAACCATCCAACTTGTATTCTATGAGTAATATCTTCAGTAATATATCCATTGAACTTAAACCAGGAAACTTGTGATATAATATAATCTCCAATTTTAACTTTCAACGCATGCATGTTATCTAATTTTACTTTATTTTTTTGCTAAACTTAGGCATATACTTTTTCTTATTTCTAATCAAGCAAAAATCTGTGGATTCTAAAGTCTCATTCCCTAACTCAAGTTTAGTATTAAGCTTTTCTTTTGAATTCTCAACTAACACTATGCCATCTGCAAAAAAACTTGCACTTAAAGATAATCTTTTATACACCATTTATAAGCACAATAGTGTTGGGATGTGCAAACAAAGTCCCACATAAGTATGGTAGATCTCCATTAGTATGAGGCCTTTTGGATGATACCCAAAAACAAAACCATGAGAGCTTAGGCCCAAAGTGGACAATATCATACTAGTGTGGAGATATACTAAAAAGTCCATACTTGTTCCAACAACTAGTATTAGAGTCCGGATCCCAAAGTAGTGCTACATGGATGTGGATGTGGGTATGCATGGTCCCAAGTAGTGTCACATGGATGATGCACGGTGAATTCCATGTGGTGAATCTCTCGAGTAGGACCCGGTGCGACAAGGGCCAAGAACGGGTGAGGGTGCCTCCAAGGTGGGCTCTGGTGTTAGAGGCCTGGTGTTATAGGACTTCGTTCGAGGGAGAGATTATTGTGATGTGCAAACAAAGTCCCACATAAGTATGGTAGATCTCCATTAGTATGAGGCCTTTTGGATAATGTCCAAAAACAAAACCATGAGAGCTTAGGCCCAAAGTGGACAATATCATACTAGTGTGAAGATATACTAAAAAGTCTATACTTGTTCCAACAAATAATATATGAAGCATAATAAAAAATAAAATTTGTAATACCCCGAGTTTTGTAATATATTTGATTATTAATATAATTGTAGAATTCTCATTGAATGTGCATTTGATGTATATAATGATGTGAATATATGTGTATATGTGTGATGACATAGACACGTATGTGTATACGTATATGAATGTGTGTATGTGTTAATTTGTATTGAGAGATTGGATATGGTTGGACTGATTGAGAAAGAAATAGGCTAAGTGTGTGCTGCAGGGGCATTCTCACTATAGCAAGAAGGTTCTGGGTGAATGGCATGATTCTGTTGCATTCTTGCTATAGCGAGAGGCTCTTTGCTACAGCGAGAGGGCAACAGAGGAGAGTGCATTTCTGGGTGCAGTCTCACTTTAGTAAGAGGGATCTCGCTATAACGAGATTATGCAGAACGTGAATGAATTTTCTCATACTAGAAATCCCTTAAATATCCCTCAAATCCGCGCTTTCTCGCTGAAGCGAGGAACTTGCTTGAGCGAGGTGATTCTCACTTGTGCGAGACATATCTCGCTTGGGCGAGAACACCAGACAGTGGACTCTCCAAGCATTTTCTGATATTTTCACTTGAGCGACAGTCATTCTCGCCTGAGCGAGACAACTTCTAGAGAGTTGGACATTTTTCTTATGAGTCATCGCCTGAGCAACTTATCTAGCCTAGGTGAAGTGTCATCTTTTGTTTCGCTTGCCTGAGCGAGACTCATCTAGCCTGAGCGAGATTGCCATAAAAACATGTGATTTTTGGGGCTCAATGTTGCTTGAGTGAGAACTCTTGCCCCAGAATCCTAAGAAACACTATTCTATTCAATTTAAAGCATATCCCAATACTATCCAATATTAGAACAATTTATCAAACAATAGATAAATAAAAAAAGGATATTACAGTAGCAAAATGAACAACTGCCTAGGCTTGAGCAAGAGTAAAGAAAGACATATTGTTTTCTTCTCATGGGGAAAATTCAATTCAAATAGACTGTCAATTAAAAGTAAATGTTTTAGCTTTAAGCCAAATAGTAACAACTTGTTGATATAACATATGTGTGTATGAGCATATGTTGTTAGGGTACAAAATGTAAAAAAGGGAGCAATTATTGGATATGGGCCTAACAAGGCCCTAGGTTCTAAAATTGTAGGAGGATTACATTTTTTAATCTTTCAAATATTGAATTCGTATAAGGGAATTATCTCTAAAAGAGATAAGGCTCTAAAATTTACCTCGTATTCTTATTGACAAATTTAACAAAGAATGACTAAACTCTTATTTTGGTTCCTTAGATAGTAAGTATTGAGTATTTTAATCTCTAAAATTTTAAAAATATCAAATTAGTCCTTAACTTCTATATCTGTCAAGAATTTTAGTCTTTAGACTAAAACACCATTAATAAATAATAACAGAATGCTAACATATCACGCTAAGTAACATGTATAACTAATTATATGACAAAAATAATGTCGTATATGGTATGATATATATTTTCAATTCATTTTGTTCCCTGAGATTGAGATTGTCATGATTCATCAGACATTTTAGTCCTTAGGTTTTAAAATTGTTTATCTACCCATCTTTCTTCTTCATTCTCCTTTACTAAAAACTATAATTGTCGGTCACAATCTGTTTTCTTTACTAGAGACAAAGTTGCCTATCTAGCACTTCTCTGATGTTATCATTTTCTCTCCAACATGATGATTTCTTCTACTTCTCCCACTTTCCTGCATCTTTTTCTTCTCTATCCAAATTTTTATCTCTCGGATTTCCCAACTCAAGATCTCCACCTCTGGCTACCTAGTTGAGGAATGCTTCTAATACAAGATGATTTACAACTTTTGGTTCTTCATATGTTGTATCTTAAAAGAGCTATCTTGGCATTTTTTAAGTTAAAGAGTGTTAGAGGGATTTCAATAAACTAAACACAGAGGAAACGCTTGAGCTCCAAACTATAGAATGTTGAACTTCAATATTTAAGAAAAAGAATGTGGTTGGATGGAGAATTATGACAATAAGGTAAGAGAAGTGTTGAATAGCAGTGACTTTGCCACCAACAAAGAACATAGACGTTGGCCAACAATGATATTTCTAGTGATGGGGAATAAAAAAGAAGAATGGGTAGTTGTCAAATTTTAAGCAATAAAGGTTAAGATGTCTAACGGATAACAATTTTAAGAACTAAAATATCTAATGGATGATAATTTTATGGACCAAAATGTTTGATGGATGATAATCTTAATGATTAAAATAAAATAAAAACATATATTATATCATATTATACATCATCTTTAATATGTGATCAATCATATATATCATTTAACGTGACATGTCATCATTCTATTATTATTTATTGAGAATGTTTAGGTCTAAGAACTAAAATATCCGATGAAGATGAAAGTCAAAGATTAACGTGATATTTTTAAAATTTTAGAGATTAAAATATCTTATACTTACAATATAATTAATTAAATATTACTAAAATAAAAATAATTAAAATATTACTAAAATAAAATTAATTAAAATATATTTACAATATAATTTTTTATTATTATTTAGTTATAAATTGATTATATTAGAAAAAATTATAAAATAAAACTTAATAATAAATATCTAAAAAATTATAATTTTTAACCTACGTGATTGACGTATTGATTTTATTTAATGTGATAAATTTTAATTGTTATTGTTGATTTCATTATAAACTATAATTACGATAACTTTTAATTAACCAATAGTATAATTTTTTAATAATAATGTATAGCCATAAAATATATATTTTTCTTAGATAAACCTAAATTGTTAAATATTGCAGAGTAGAAGCTGTACTCCATTTAGGTACATCGACATGTACAAATTAAGTAAACGCCATAATCATCTCCACTTGCATCGAATTCTTTGTAACCGTCGATCCATTTGCTCCAATTACTATGTATTCCCATCTATTGATCTCTTATTCCCACCCGAATCGATTGGTTTTGTATAATTAAAAACAAAATTTCCCAAAACCCACGTAGCTGTCACACCCCACACTGCCGCATCCATGTGAATGGATTAATATGACTTACAAGATATATTTGTTATAGGGTGAGGCCAAGTTGGGTAAGTCTATAATTAATATTAAACTAATTAAACTTTGGATCTCACCCCAGATTATACATAGCAAAAGGAATGGCTCAACTGCATGCATCTCTACCTATATTAGCTAGTTAGGGGCAAAATAAGCATTATATGTCTTGATCCCTTTATTTATCACTATCATGGCTGAAACAACATCTTTTGATCCTGAATTGCAAGTTGCCCCAGATTATGACAGTGCTTCCTCTCAGCCTGCAGCAAGGACTAATCATCATTCTCATCATTATTCAGCTGTTGATGATGAAATACCCACCGTCGATTATTCCTTAATATTCTCTGATGATCCTGATCAGCGATTCCTTGCCCTTGAAAACCTCCGCCAAGCATGCCAGGAATATGGCACCTTCTATGTAACTCTCGGCCCTTTTGTAGTACAGTTTATACTATAGCATGCCTTACATCACTTTTTTTTTTCTTTTAACATATTATACTTCAACTATTAGATACAGAGTAACACTATTCTAACATTAATTTTTCACAATATATAATCTCTACGACAAGGAGATAGTTAGAAATAGAAGAAAGAAGCATAACAGATGAGTCATGTAAGGAAAAAAGATAAAGCAAAAAAAATAGTGCGCTAAATAAGTGTTGGAAAAAAATGTTATTGGAATAAGAATAACATAATATAATAAAGTTTCAATGATTATTGTTTTGTATGCATGCAGCTGGTAAACCACACCATCCCGGATGAAGTTTTTGACTGTGTTTTGAAGAGAGTTACTGATTACTTTGATCCAACAACGATGGATGAAAGAAAAGTCCATAGTAAGAAAGGTCCTACAGATAAAATTCAATGGCTCCAAAACTCCTCTATTGAAGAAAATAGGGAATGTGTCAAATTTTATGCGCACCCTCAGTTCCATTTTTCATCTAACCCATCGGATATCAGGTGTGTGCGAGCATGCGTGTATTAGAATTTTTTAAAATATTAATTATACTTATTGTGATGTTCCATATATAATTTGCTAACTTGGGATTCTTTTGTGCATTAGAAAACTCTTAGAAAAATTTGGCAAAGAGATGAGAACAATAGTAGTTGGATTAGCAAAGGCGATGTCTAAAACCTTAGGGTTTGAAGAAAACTACTTAGAGAAAGCATTCGACCTGAAGTCAGGGTTTGATGTAATGGTCATGAACCTTTATCCACCTTGTTCTACATCCAAGGGTTCCATTGGTATCCCTGAGCACACTGACCCTGGCTTTATGATTACACTCGTGCAAGATGTAAATGGTGGTCTCCAAATCCTATCTCATAAAGGAATTTGGATTAATGTCACTATTCCTCATCGTGCCATACTCATCCAGCTTGCTGATCAACTTGAGGTACTTTTAGTCAACATAATTATTAATTAAAATAATATCAATCTTAATTAAGTAATTAGACCCTAAAAGTATAAAAAATATTGTCTTAACTCTCTCAAAAAATTATTTAATTTTAGACTTTACATTTAGTAAAAGATAAAACAATTGGTTTTAATTTTTCAGTAAAGACTAAGATCATGTAGTTTTTTTATATTTTTAAAAAATAAAATAAAATAATTTGCTTATAAGAACTTAAACAAAAAGTGGTGGTTTTTGTAGAGATTAACTACTTAATTAATTAAGAAATAAATTACCGGTGATCAATAAATATTTTTAATTATTAACATGCAAGACAACTAATATATCAACTTACATTCAATTAGTAATGTGTGAGTCATATGGCCAATGTAGCAGGTAACCTTCTAAATAGTTTAGCTAGGCCTTTCTAGAATGATGTACATATGCATTGAAGTGTCCAACATAAGGTGCAGCTTGTGTGGATGGCTGCTAATCCTAATTGTTAATAAAAGCATTTTATTAACATTAAAAAATAGTATCTATTATTTGAATAAATTTCCCCTTCTGTTTGATTAACATGCTTTATTAATCTTCAATTATGGTAGATCTTAACCAATGGGAAGTATAAGAGTCAGGTGCATAGGGTTATTGTTGACAACAATAAGGTACAAAGGATAACCGTGGTGACCCTTCATGGACCTTCTTTGGACAAATTCATTGGCCCAGGCACAGAGTTTGTTAATGAAGAAAACCCACAGAAATATCGTGGAATGACATATAAGGAATCCCTGGAAGCAAATGGTGGTGGTGAGATTGATATACATTCAGCACTTAAGCAACTTAGACTTGTGTGAAATTTTGATTAATAAAACTGTGTGCGCACATGCTTTGATATCCATAAAATATCACCTTTTTACTTGATTTGTCACATCAAGATATGAATAAGTTCCATTGAGTTAGCTGAATATTGGTTAAATTGTAAGACAAATTGTTTGCATTTTTGACCACTTGCAAATGTATTCCGTTCCTTTCTCTTTTCCACATCACCCTTTCCTGAGGCTTAGTATAAGTCGTCTCCCTTCGTATAAATAAATAAATTACTTTTTGACTCACTAGTATATTTCACTTATCATTCATATTATCCATTTTGTTTGATTAGAGTTTGTCATATGATTTTTCTAAATAAAGTTTACAATTTAATCAAATGAACAAAAAGAATTGTTTTTTTTTTTTTTTCCTTTTGACAGGAAAGAAAAAATATCAGAAATAAAGTATAAGGGATAAAAAGCCCTTATAAAAGAGAATAAGACATACGAAGTGTAGATATATAGTTACATGGTTTCCCTGCGCCTGTGACACTTGGTATTAAGTAATTGGCTATTTAGTGTTTAATTATATAGCTAACCATACTTGTGAAAATTGTAGTAAAATTTCTAATTTGTTTTTCTTGTTTCGCACAACATATCTAATGTAGTGAGTATAACATATTATGGGGTCTCATAAATATAACGTATTAGAAGTCACATGAACTAATCTTAAACAAAACATATAAAAGTTTTACAGGGGTACCCTTACTGAAGAAAAGAGTTGCCGGTATCAGAGTTGTATGTTAGGACCATATACTATATATATAACAAAATATAAATCATTTAATATCTCTGTCTTGCATTCGAAGGATGAAATTTAAACAATACAATATGTGATCAATTATACTAGACGTATATATTTAAATAAATTATAATCTCATTTTTTTTAAAAAAAATAAAGAACAATGTCTCTTGTATATATCGCTCTTAATTTACCGTTGCGAGAAATTCATAATATATTTTTTCCTTCAAGTTTATCGCATATCTCACATTTATTTTACAAGATATATTAATAATAAACATTAATTATATACCAAATTTATTAGTTTAAACTTAAAATTTTTAATAAATACAAAATAAATGTACGAAGAGAAAACAATATATCGAAATAATATTCCTCTTAAAATGCTTATGTCAAAACAAATAGCAATAATCATTTTTCATGCAATTAAATCTCTTGCACAATATAAGAAATATTATTAAGAACAATTAGAAGGATATAATCCAATAATAATATTTAATCAAGCACGACTATAATTTCTAAAATAAAAATCAATACATTAAGTTTTACATTCCTTAAGGTTGTAAAGAAAGATGAAGATCAAGGAATTATATTGATTGTAAGTGCTTTATTTCAAATTAAACAAGTTAGAAACACTTTCACTAAGATTGTATCTAATTTGTTTTTTTATTTGCATATAAAATAAAGCAAATAACGCCTGGAGCTTTGAAGGGCCATATTTACCTTTTGTTGAAGTTTACACATGCACGGGGTCTATAAATTATGTTGAAGGCCTAGTTGCCATTTTTAAATTTGAGTTATATCGTTTCTTTTTTTCTTTTTTCTTATTTTGCCAATCAAGCATCTTTTAGTGTTGTTGATTTCTAATTTTATCAATTTAGTTTTTCCCATTTTTCGTACTATTGATATTTGTCTTTTTTCTTTTTTCTTTTCATTCCTTTTATATAGAGAGAGACCAATGACGTAACTTAAGTTGACCGACGAAAGATACATATTGCCTTACTTTGTGCATCGTACGTCTTTTCCTCTTTTTTTTTTTTTTCTAAATTTTTTATATTTATAAGTTACTCCTTCCATTTAAAAAAAAATGTGTATATAAGTTTTTATACGCATATTTATTTTTAATTTAATTTCTATCATTGCATTTAAATTAAAAGAGGTGGGTCTTTATGTGCAACTTTTTGAAGGACCATTCATCTCCAACCTCTTCGTCGATCGCCCCTTGTTTTCCTTCCTCAAGGTTTGAGCAGCCACTGTGGCTCTCTGCACAGTCGAAGACCTCCGGTGACTGCAACCAAACATGGACCTCATCGATTGGCTCGCGCTTTTCTTCGAGTTCCAAAAAGACAACATTCGCAGCCAACCCAAGCACTTGGTTCTCCACCTCGTCAATGCTCAGATGCGTCTCACTCCGTCGCCGGACAACATCGACACTCTTAATAGGGGCGCTCTCCGGCATTTCACAAGAAGTTCTTGAAAAACTACACTTCCTGGTGCTCATACCTTGAAAAGAAGTCAAACATTTGGATCTTCGGTAGCCGCCAAGCTGACGACTCTGAGCTCCCCCATTAGCTCCTTTACATCTCCTTTACCTCCTCATATAAGGAAAGGCCGTCAACCTACGTTTTGTTCCTAAGTGCATTTGTTACGTCTTTCATAACATGACCAACAAAAAACATTATCTTGGAGAATTAGCCAATAATGCTTTTGATTTCTAGTAAGAACGCATTTTTTAACTTTATGGTGAAACCTATCTATGAGGCAATAAATAAAGTTGCTCCTCATAGTGATGGGAGGAACTATGATGACGAAGGAGCAATGCAAATAGCTGATTATGAATGGAGGAGGAAAATGAATAGTTATTCAAAAATTTATAGATCCACCTTGGATCCGTTAGCACCACATAACAAACGTCGTGTAATTTAAATATAATGCCTGAGATTAATTCAAAAATAAATGTACTCATAGAAACTGACAACATGCAGTCACTAACTTACAATCGTGAATTAAGTATGATGGCGAAAATATCATTTAAATCAAAATATAAATATTATTCATCGTAGATTGTTAATTATTATTATGTCAAGGGATGTGTTATTTCTGATTATGTTTGTGTTACTTTATCTAATCTATCATTTATAATTGATATCCTTTTTTTATATAAAAATTCAAATAACAAAAATTGAATCTCATACAATGATTTAAGATATTGACGTATTCTTCTTCCTGATATGATATTTCTATAATAAAAGTATAAATGTATTGTTAATTTTTAATTTTCTTAAAAAGAAAAAGGGAATGTTTAGTTTTCTTATATATTAATTGAAGTGTTATGAATTTGGGACTAATGACTGACACAGTTAAAATAATTAACAGTAGTTTAACCGATAAGTTATTATTTCAATCAGTTAAGTATATAATTATATATATAATTAATCTTTTTATTTGTTATATTTTCTATTCATTTATTTTAAAAAAATAAATATAATTTAATTAAGCACAAATATTGAAAATTATAAAAATATGAGAGAATATTTAAATTATAACTAAAAGAGTTAAAATCAGCTAAATTTCATAATTTTTAATATATTTTAATTTATGATAAATATTTTTTAAAAGATGATGCTTCTATTTCTCGTTTGAAGATACATAAAACAATCCTATTTAAAAAAGTCAAAACTTAATTAACAGACTTTTTTTATATGGTAAATTTTGTTATAATTATTAAAATATGGGTTTTTTTTGGGTGAAATATAAGAATATGGGATTTATGTAAATGTCATTTACTGTCAGGGATGTAGTTAAATTTTCAAAAATTGTTATTAACTAAACTTCGGCTTGAAAATTTCTGTCAATAAAAAGAATTATCATTGACGAGTGCTACAGGCTAATTTTTTTTTTTATTTTCTCAAAAAATTTTATTAACGAATTTTAATATTTTAAAATTTTTTGTATTTAAGTCCACCAAAACTTGCCATTCAAGTTTTTTATTGGCCAAAATTGTAATCGGAGTTTTTTGACTCAAAATTGTCACGGAAGATTTTTGAATCCTCAACTGTATAAACTCATTTTCGCCTATTTTCATCCATAGCTAATTGCAATTCTTTCGAGTTTTGGTTGATCTTTGACGAACAAAAATAAGTGAAAATATAATAGTATATTATGATGATAATATTCTTATAAATACGGGTTAAAGTGTGACATTTAGATGCGAAAGATTAATACATTTACAGTTTTGTTTAATGTATATTTTGAGAACTAGATAGTATGTTATGTTAATATATTGGAGTTAAGAGTTCAAAAATAGTGAAAAAAAAAACATATATAGATATCCAACATTAATTTTTTAGTAGTTTCATGCGATACTATGCAATTTTAGTAAGTAATGACAATAATTTTAAAGAAATGTTTTAGATCTATAAATAACAGCATCCTTAAATTCTTGACATTAAGTTGTATGTTATTTTTTAAAAAAGACCATTTTGACAATTACAAATTCTAAAAGTAAGCATAAAAAATTTAATACTTAATGATATAAAATTCTTAAATTTGCATATATATTTTAACATTTTATATTATAAAAATTAAGAAATTACCATAATTATGCCATATTTTTTTTATTTAATAGCATAAATTAATATTTTTAATTAAAAAATTGCTAAAAATAAATTTACACTTATACCAATAATCATAAAATGTCATTACTTTTCAATTTTTACTTTTTTTTTAAAGTAACCATATAAAATTTGGTAAAATTTTATAAACTTTATAGCATTCGCAAACCTATTGAAAAGTACTAACATTTAATTTAACACTAATTTAACCATTGAATAACTACTTCCAAAAAATTGCACATATTTTCCTTATTTAATTTAACATTTTTATTTCAAAAAGTATTTTAAAAATTATATAAAACTAATGCAATAATAATAAAATTTCATTTAAATAAACTTTTTACTCTTTTAGAAGTAACCATAAAAAAAGGAAATAAACAGAAATAATTTACCCTTTATACCATAAAAATTTATCAATCCATATATAATTTTAGAAAAATGCTAATAAATTCTATTTTAACACTAACAATCATTAAAACTAAAAATTTTGCACCAAAATTTAATCAATTTAAATAAAAATTATAATATTTTATACCATAAAAATGCTTTTTCCCTTTATATTTAATTTAATTTTTTCATAATATTTTCCAAAATAAATTAACACTTATAGCAATAATAAATAATTTTTGTTTACAAACACTTAAACTTTCTTCTAAAGTAGCCCAAATAAATTAATATAAATAATTAACACTTTATAACATTCAAAATAATTTTACACAATTGCTAATAAACATTTCAATAACGATGATCAATATTTATTAAATAATAACATTTTATTTTATGCTAATAATTACTACATATAAAATTTAAAATAAAATGTTGTATTAACATAATTTTGTATAATTAAATTAATAGTTTAATTAATATTAAATTAACATTTTATTAACTATTTCTTTTTATAAAATCACTACCAACATTAAAACTACAATATCCAAATAATTAACAATTTTTTATTAAAACTGCTTGCATTGTAATTTTTTTTCCTGAAATATGCCTACGTAAATCTACGGTTGAATCATAAAACATTTTTTCTTATCTTTCTTTTATTAATTAAAATTTTCTATTTTTTAACAAATTTAAACACTATTTTTCTTTTTTATAAAAATATAAAAATCTATTTTCTCTAATATGTTTTTTTGGTGGCTCCTTCTTCTTCTACACGTATGCACTCCTCTCCTTTCCTTCTTCTTAGGCTGCATTTTATCGCCTAGTTTATAGCTTTGAAACTCGTCATTAACAAATTTTGAACGAGACCATAGGAATAGGACGTTGCTGCAGAGATTCCTGTCACCAAAACTCGTCACTAATAATTTTTCTGCCTTCATAGCAACAAACCAACATGCTATTGGAGCTTAAATATGCACTGTTTATGGCTGGCCACCCAAAACTCGCCAATGATAATTTTTTAAAATTCATGTATAAATATTTTACTCAAAAACTTCGTATTCGTGTAATTTTCATTCTTAAATACCGTATTAAAATTAATTATTTAAATTAATACAATTTTTATTATTTGCACAGGAAATGAAGAGTGTATAAATTTTATATAAAAAGTCAATAGCATAATGACTAAACTCTCATTTTATTTTTCGAAAATAATAAGATGCATAAAACAAGGTCTCTTGGATATAAACATATTATCATTTATTTTAGTTAAAACAATGTAAAAGATTACAGAAATCAAGAAACTATAATATTATTATCGTCCACCAATTGAAGGAAGCTAACTAGAGGCGTAGAGGTAATAAAAAATAAAAAAGGAGTAATAAAAAAGAAAAGAAACATTAATTAGAGCACAACTCTTTGTACATGTAAAACAAAGTTGTATTCGCCAAGTCACCTTTCACATTATATAAGTTAGGAAATGCAGAGATTTAGAACGAAAACTAAAGTCTCGTCACTCTGCTGGAAAAGCACTGGAAAGTTGAAGTTGAAATTGAAAGACGGCATCGGCATCAGAAAGAGAAAAACAATATTATCCTTGATCGTTTCACTTAAGAAATATTTAAATTTTCTCGCAGAAATCATCTTCTCAACGCAGTGTTTCGACTTTTTTTTTGTTTTTTAATTTCATTTTAGCCATGGTGAGGAGCTCCATTTTCATTTCAGCTAGAGCTGCAGATAGTTTTCCTTCAAGAATGACAATGAGCTTTTATGCTGGCGACAATAAATTAATGAGAAATGATGATTTCATTGAAGATGAACATGTTTTTGGTTGTGTTAAAACGTATGAGGTGTGTGTATTTGGTTTTTGTTTTTCTGTGTATCAATGATTTTTTTTAGATAGTTAAAGGTTTTATTTTAAGGCAGAAAAATCATCGAAGTAGGAACGATTTTTTCTAATAAAGTTTATTTTATAATTACGATCAAGAATCTTTAAGAAACGCTACCTAATTTCGACTAACTATGCTGTGCCTTTAATATATTAGATCTTGTAGAAAGCTAAGTTCAATTGGTCCATAACAAACCCTTTTTTTAACTTTTTTCTTTTTCTTACTGCATTTAACAAGGAAAATTCGACTCAGTTGTACAGAAAGTCAGCAACTAATGGATAAAGATTCACGTCTTAAGGGTTTGATGAATAGCGTGCGTCGTTGTTTTCTCTGCTTATATTTAGCAGTGTGAAAACTCCAAATCGTGCAACAACCGTTTTATTAACCGGTTCTGATACAACTAATTAAAAAGTGATATTAACCATTGTAACTAATATTGTAAACACCTTTTTGGTAATCTAATATTATAAACACTTAATTTTATTTATTTATTATTTTTTATACATACATTTTAAAAATACACCACGAAATTAAACTCCTTAATCTCTTAAAAAAAATATTTCTGCACCGAAATTTTCAAAGTTGACAGTTAGCTTGGAACCAAATAAAGATGGACAGTTACCTAGTTAGCTTCGAGAACATGCACTTAATAAAAAAAGAGATTATGACATTTGAAAAGCAAATTCAAAATTTATCATTATAAATTAAAGTCTCTTCAGTGAATTCTTTTGATCTCACCTTAAATGTGAGTCCTTCCTTGTACCTAAATTATTAAAAAAAAAAAAAAACAAAAGGATATCAAACTAAAACAAAAGCAAACAATCGAAATCAATATCGACGACTTCGGCTGTTTTTCTTTTAGATTCTTCGATTATCTAAGTTTCTATTTTTTTTTACATAGTGATTTTCCTTTGTAACTTGAGTTGACCCTGTCTTGTCCCAATATTATTGGATTTTGATCGGATTCGGGTAAAAAAATCTACCTTTTATATCAAAATTTTGAGCTGAATAAGGAACCCATCTTAACTCGTCCTTTTTACACCGCTACTTCTGGTTTTGCTGTTTGGGCCTTTGACCTCCTTTCTAGCTTCCCATCAATATCAAAGGATCACAAGAAGATTAAGGATTCATTACATTCACTAATTGGATTACATTTAGAAAAGCAAACAAAGAATTCATGAAAATAATTTATGATTTTAATAAGTATTTTTAACTTATTAAAATAATTTTTTTAATTATGTTAATAAATTAAATGATCAAATTTATGGTGTAATTTTTTATTTAATAAAAACTTATTAAACATATACTTAATTAAATTATTATCCAAATCCATTTTTATTAAGTTAACAATAAAATCTTTCACGTTAATGACAATCACATCTGCACTAATTAAATGATAAAATCTACTATAAATTTAGTCTATATAAATTAATTATATATATATCATATCAATGGAAATCAACATTATTATTTTTACTATATTTAAAGTCAATAAAATAGATATGTTAAACCGAACTGACTTGAATTTGTCTAATAAAATAAAGGATTTAGACTTTTAATTTTAAATTTAAATTAATTAATTTTTTTTATTTTAATCCCGTCAAACCTAACGTAGGCAAAAATTAAAAATCAAGCATCACTCGTTTTTGCCATAATTTTTCTAGCTCAAATTAAATTCAAATCTTGTTAAGCCGATTTGCTAAAGCCTGATTGATGACTACCGTAAACTAAACCGAATAAACCAAATAACTCATTTTATGCATAAACATTTATGTAACTGTGTTGACAAATCAGCCAAACTAATAGAGGATGTTGGATACACATGCGAGGTCGACAAATGCTGCAGGCAGAGGCTGCTGTGCAAGACTCATGTAATTCACTTTATAAGCATAAATTATTTTAAATTTTATCTAATTCAAATATATTTTAAATTTTATCTAATTCAAATATATTTTAAGATAGTCTCTACATTTAAGCTAACATTAATAAAATCTATTATAATTTTTTCTTCGACATTTATAACTTAATATATTATGTGACGTTACAAATAAAATAATCTAAACCTTGGCCATTTTTTCAGATCAGGATGCCACATTCCCGTTAACAAACTTTCCAGCCACAAAGAAATTGACTTGAAAGATGTTGCCAGGGCAAAAGAAAAAATAATTTACGCTATTCTTATTATCCCACTTTCTACATAGCTTATTTTAACAAATTGATTATTTATCAAGCAATGTATAAAATTGGTGCAGAAAATCTTCTTTTGCACCCACGTCCCTTTAAAAATTTGAGTGAAACGTCAATTCAAAATTAGAGAGCAAATGAAGTCAGTCTATTTCTCTAACATGCTTTAACCATTTTAAACTTATAATTATCTTACTTATACTTTAATAGATTGCTAACCACCATCAAAAAATATTTTTTAATATCTAACAACCTAAACTGAACCAACTCAAATGTACGTATGCAGAGAATATGCTAGTCACCTATTAATATCCTTTTCATAAACAACATTTCATCCCTTTAATAAACAACGAGACGTTCAGTAGGTGTTACCTCTGCCCCTAACTTGCTGCATAACAAAACCCTTGCAGCTAGAGTTATCATATACTACATGGCTGCAGCCTGATAAAAAGCGTTAATATGATTATGGTCTGATAACCGCAAATAAATACAAAACAAGTGCAGAATTCAGTCGTCGCCTTGGAGATTTAGAAAGATTTCAATTTCCCCCCATCAAACTTCTTTTGAGAAATTCCAGTTGTTGGCCAAATACAAAAGGAACCTTTACGTTAAAATGAGTGGCGGACCCAAAACTGATGGAGAGCAACGAGGAAATAAGTTTGTACCTTCAATTACTAATGTTAAAAACATGCATAATTTATCAGCACGATAACATAATTATTAATTGCTTTTGTTTTTTAATAATGCACTGTTAATTTATTCTTACTTAACTACCTCTATGACTCTAACTCAATGACGTAAACGCCCAAATGATGCATCGTAGTTTCGTTTCGATTTCATTTACACCTAACCATAGTTTGTCCTCTTTTAACGAACTATATGTGAATTCCCAATCATGACATACGAGAAATATTTAAGAAAGTGCTATAACATGCATGGACTGACAAGTTGGGCCATAATACCTGTAGAAATATTTTTTCTTTTTAAGGAAAGAAATAATACAAAATTGTCCAGTTGTGTAAGATGGCCATATAATAATGAACAAAGCTCTCGGTAGTCTTCACATCCACGCCTATAAATAGCAGCACAAGTTCATGCATTTTCACAAAATATATTAGTTGTGGGTAATAGCCAAGCTTTCTCTTGCTCTCTTATCATTCTTTGTCATGGCTAAAATAACATCATTTGTAACCCGACTACACTCTTCCGTCGAACCTAGTAAGTTTAATGTTGCCCCACTTTACCATAATTTTTCCTCACAGCAGCTAGCCGTGGCAGGTGATCAGCATGCTGATACATATTCAGCTTTTGATGATGAAATACCCACGGTTGATTACTCTATTCTTTTCTCTGATGACCCTGATCAGCAATTCCTAGCCCTTGAAAAACTCAGCCACGCATGCCACGAATATGGCTTCTTCTATGTAAATTCTCATGAGCTCTTGTGTGCTAATATACTTATACCATGTATATGCCATGCATGACTGGCTTCTCTCTAATTAAAATTATTCTGCTTCAAATGTTATAAACTGTAAACAAGCACATTTCAACATATATGTAGTAATCATTGCTTTGTATCAATGCAGCTGGTGAACCATACCATCCCAGATAAAGTGTTGGACAATGTTTTGAAAGGATTTTCTGATTATTTTGATCCAACAACAATAGATGAAAGAAGGGTCTACCGCAAAAATGCCCCATCGGATAAAATCCGATGGGACCTAAACTCTTATACTGGGGAAAATAGAGAATATCTGAAGGTTATTGCACATCCCCAATATCATGCTCCTGCTAGCCCATCACATAGGTACAGACGAATATTTATTTTGCGTTCATATTTATTATAAATTTGAATATATTATATAATCTTTATTGAGGCGTTTCCTTTGATGTCACTTTGTTTTGGGTTATTTCTAGCATCAGCAAAATTTTAGAAGAATATCACAAAGCAATGAGAATGATAGTAGTGGGACTAGCAAGGGCAGTGTCCAAAACCTTAGGATTTGAAGAAAACTACATCGAGAAGGCATTCAACCTAAAGTCAGGATTTGATGTGATGGCTATGAACCTTTACCCACCCAATTCTAGATCCAAAGGGTCCATTGGTATCCCTGAACACACTGACCCTGGCTTTGTAGTTACACTCACGCAAGATGTAAATGGTGGTCTCCAGATCCTATCCCATCAAGGAAAGTGGATTAATGTTTATATTCCCCATCATGCCATACTCATCCAGCTTGGCGATCATCTTGAGGTACTTTTCTTTAATTTAGTCTGACACAAAACTTAGGTAAACTATCAATAATATTTTTGGTTTTTTAATTAAAATTTAACTTTTATATTAATAATATACATAATAACAAAGGTTAACACATTATTCAAATAAAATTCTGATCTTGACTCTAACGCTTAAATTTTATTCTTTAATTTAATTCTTGTGCCTTGATTAAGTAGGCTTTTTTTTTTTTTTTCCCTATTTGAACAAATTTCCACCATCCTCAATAATTAACATTTGTTTAATCTTACCTTAGATCTTAACCAATGGAAAGTATAAGAGTCATATCCATCGAGTTATTGTCGACAACAATAAGGTTCAGAGGATATCTGTGGTCACCCTTCATGGACCTGCGTTGGACAAATTCATCAGCCCAGGCACAGAGTTCATTGATGAAGAGCACCCACAAAAATATCGTGGACTCACCTATAAGGAATCCTTGGAGGCAAGTGGGGGCGATGAGATCGATGTGCAGTCATCACTTGAGCAACTAAGACTTGTGTAAACCTTAAATTAATAAACCCTCTCTATGTCACATAACATGTTGTAATAAGATATGAAAATTTATATTTATATAACATATAAATCTGTTTTATAACAAATGATGTGATAGATAGATAAAAAAAATGAAAGAAATATTATATAAGTAGTTGCATAATTTTGTCGTACGAATATAATAAGATATCATGTATCATATTGCATAAGTGTGTTACTCGATGAATGAAACCAAATCAACCTGTTCTTAATTTGGCTAATTTGGTGTAAGTTTGGCATAAAATGTAAAATATAGTGATTTTAAGAATATTTATCTCTCCTAAAATCAAATATAAACAAACCCATAGACTTCCTTAATAACATGTTTTGTATTGAAACTTATATATCAAATGAGATAGGTGCCATTGAAACCTATGCATTATTTCTAACAAATTATATTATTTTTATATGATAATAAAATTACAAGAGATAATATTTCTTTATTATTAAAATAATTAAAGTTCACATATAATTAGCATTATTAATATCAATAACAAAATAGTATAATTAAAAACCATTATATTCTTTTACTTGTTAAAATGATTACTTAAGTGTTTTGAAATAATTTTAAAATTATACGTGAAAAAGGCTTTATTAATGGTTATTTATACTTTGGTTGATGATTTAGATCCCTTCAAGATACTACACTCATGACAAAAGAAAATTGATAGTTGACTCTAAAATTGAATTCAGAATAAAAGACTGAGATGTGATTTTATTTATTGACCTCCATACTTAGATTTGATGTAAGTTAGTACAGTGATAATAATAATTTTTGTTTTATCTTCAAAATAATTTTATTTAGTAGCATAAACTTTTACATAATCACTGTCTACAAATATGTCTAACAACACGTATCAATACATGGCAAAGGATTTGGTAACAAGTTATAGAAAGAAAAAATATCCCTTCAAACCTAGTTTTAACCTATAATCACACTTTAATAGCAAAATTTTTTGAGGATCAAATTTTATCTTGTTAAAAATAATATAGGTTTTATGCAACCATAATAACCACGTGATTGTATATTAGGTAGTCATCCAGATTTTACTCTTCTCTCTGCATAAAATTTTAGCATGATGCATAAAGTGAGGTTTGCAATCCAATGATAGAACAATATGGTGAAACCCTGCAAACGTAGCACCTCATCCAAATATTGTGAGACAATTTACAAAAAAGAAAAAAAAGGTAAATAAAAGACAAGTTTTCACTTTTGTCCTCCTTAGTTTGTTTTCGTATAAAATATATAAAAAAATTATAATTTTTAATAATAATGTATCAAAGCATAAAATATATATTTTCTTAGATAAACCAAAACTATCAAATATTGCAAAGAAGAAGCACATCGTCGTATACAAATTAAGAAAGCACCGTTATCCTCTCTACTTACCCAATTCTTTGTAATTTATTATGAACTGTCCCTCCATTTGCTCCAATTATCGATCTCTTATTTGTATAACTAATTATTTTCTTCTAAAAACCACGTGGCTGTCTATGAGGCCCACGCCGCCACACCTATCCATGTGAATTAATTAATGTCATATTGTGATGCCAAGTTGGGTAAATCTATAATTAATATTAAACTAATTAAACTGCATGCATCCCTACCTATGTTTGCTAGTTAGAGGCCAGATAAGCGTCTTCATCCTTTTATATATCATTAGCTTAAACAACATCTCTACTTAAGAAAACCTTGATTTAGAGACAAATATTTATGTTTCTATTAAAATTTGAGACACAGATGAATTATATAATTTAGAGGCCAAACTTAAAAATTAAAATAAAATAACATATTCAACGTATCAACTGATAGAAATATATATATATTAGCAACATTTTTTAAAGACACAATTAAGTTGGTCAAACTTTCCGTCTCTAAATTTGTCTTTTTTTTATTAAACAAAATTTGTCTCGAACAATTTCTGTCTTTGAATTTAGAAAATGATTTATAATATTTTTTAAAGAATGATATAAAATTTCAATTTATTTATTATAAATTAATATAATTAGTTTATAGTTTGAAGGATTGTTATCTTTAAATTTATATACAAATTAATATATTTGAATTGTAAAAAATATATAAATATACAAATTAATTGAACAAAATATTTCAATGTAGATTCAACACATCAAATTAATATATTAAAATTTTATCAATAATCTTAAAAAATATTATTTATTTATTTTAGAATTATAAATATTAAAGTTAGTTCAGTATAATGGGTAAATCTAAACAAATTTACAATACATTGATACTAAAAAAAATTGACAGGGATGGACAAATTTAACAGCTCAACCCAAAATTATTATAATAAATTACTGTTATAATTGAAATCTTAAGTTAAAATTTTAATAAACTACGTTTATTTTACTATTTTAGATAGATATGATGAATATACATAAATAAAATATTTATTAAATAATGATTTAATCTAGTATAATATTTGAAACTTGTTTATGACCTTCAATTCTTACTTTTTATACCATTTACATTTTGGAATTTTTTAATTTGGAAATTTTTTGGTATTGTATGGTAATTATTAAATACATAAAAATTTTAAATTTAAATAAAAAGAAATTATATAATTAATTTTAAATTTAATAAATTTGAAAAATACTAAACATTATAAGTATTTATAATAAATATTTTATAATATTAAATAAAATTAAATAAGTGGATAAATTTTATAAATTTTAAAAAATAAATATTATAATAAATAAAATAAAATAAAAATATACATTTTTAAATTCAAAACAAATTATGAAATATATATATGAAAGTTGTCTTTAACAAAGTTATCATGAACACAACATCAGAAGTGAGTTCCATACTACCTGGGGTTGGGACGTAGCAGTGAAAAGTATGCACTTCACTGTTAAACAAAGTTAAGTCCTTTGATTTAATCTAATTTTTCATTAGATTTGACTTGTTCTAATTTTGCTTTAGTACATCTTAAGATTTTCACTCGTTTTGATTCCTCTCTACGTTATTTGTGTTACATTTCTTTTCTTTTGAGAATTGATCCGTGAAAAGCACGTGTAATTGAGGTATAATAGGATGAGAAGAAAGTTTTGGTTGATCGGGCATAAATTGGAGATAGGTTTGTATAAATGGTTTTGTAGTTTGTGGTGTGTTAGTCAAGGCTCGCATATTTTAATTAGTTAAAGTAAAAGTATGGAATTTTGAACAATGGGTGAAAAAGGATGCAGATGAAAAGTAAAATGAAAAATAGTCTATAATAAAAATAGATAAGTAAAAAAAAAAAAACAATAAAAAAAATAGGCATGCCAAAGCGGCATAATGTGTATAGTAGAAGATCTACACATGCAAAAGAACATGCTGAACAATAGTACTACAATTTGTTTAACTCATTATTGTCTAATAAAATTTATATTCACTTCATATCTATTTTTTATTCTTTTAGAAAATGCAATTGAATAGAGAACTAGCATGTTTTGAACGTTATGAGAGACTTTATAAGCTTGAGGGAAAGCCAAATGAATTGTTTAGCAAATAATAATAAAAAAATATAGTTATGTATGATATAATTGTCCAAGTTTCCTTATTTTGCATATTTAAATTTTATCTAATAATTAAACATTTTCAGAAAATGCACAAGAGTTGAATTACTAAGAAAGAAAGCCAACGTAATGAAGGTAGCAACATCTAACAATTTGATAATAGCATTTACTTAAAAGTTGTTAAAGATATTAGAAAGAAAGAGGCTATATTTATTAACTATAAGATCAAAGGCTATTGAAGTTGCATAATTTTTCTACTTCATCTTTTACCTGATTGGACTGTGTGTCTTCAAAGGAGGTTACCCACTTGAAGTCTACAAGTAAGGCTCTTGTTAATTAACTTCAATGAAAAAAAATATAAACAGAAGATGTTAAAGAAGAAAATAGAGAAATGAAAGCAAAGATCTCAAAGGTTTATATTGTATAATAATGCAACATCTTCAGTTACACACTTACAAAGAGATGGTTAAAAAATACATAGAAGATCATATTAACCCAACCTTTTAGCATTAATATTATTTATAACTCTTAATATTTAGGACTATGAATTTCGCAGTACTCCATATCACGTTATGTACTTAAATTGGAATATCTTTTGAATGATTATCTAATTTTATTATTTTGAATTTAATTTTCATGATTCTAAAATATAATTATTTTGAATTGTGTAAAATATTTATTGAAAAAATATACCTAAATTATTGAATTTAGAGGTAAAATTAAAAATAATTATATTCAAATTATAAATAAGTTAGAGACTTTAGATAGAATTGACTTTACCCCCAGAGACAAAATAACTATCGATTCAAGAAAGAAAAAAATCTGGCATTTAGAAACTAATTTATATATGGAATTATGTTCAGATTTAGTAACACGATCAAAGAAAAAAAATAATATATAGAGGCAAAATTAAAAATAATTATATAGAGAAGTTAGAGACAGAATAAACTTTATGTCTAGAGACGACAATGGCAGAGAAAAATAACTATTGATTCAGAGACACAAATATCCTATCTTTAAAGACTGATTTAGATACAAAATTATGTTTAAATTTAGAGTCAGAATTACAGATAAAAATAATAATCAATCTAAAGACAGACTTAGAGGCAAACATATTATATGTTTAGAGAGACACAAATATATAAAATTAGTGATAAACTATTTTCTTTTTTTTTTTGTTATATAACTAGTTTCTATTTTTTAGAGAGATAAAAATTCATCTCTCAAAATAAAGTAAAAAATTATAATCTATAAATGGATATCCTGTGTCTCTAAACAAAGACCAAAATAAATTTTTGACACTAACATTATTGCAACGCCAATATTAATAAAATTTTGTATATACAAATGACAAAAAAAAAAAACATTCCTTGTCCCTGAAAACCTTCCAATAGTATTCAGCTGTTAAGGATGAAATATTTACCGTTGATAATTGTTTAATGTTATCTAATGGTCCTGATCAGCGATTCCTTGTCCCCGAAAACCTCTGCCAATCATACCAGGAATAAGGCACCTGAACAGTTCGTTCCCGTAGTTCTTCTGAATTTTGAATAATTCTTAAGATTCTCTGCTTCTATTATCTAATTAATAAATCACTTAACGATTCAAAATGCATAGCATGCCGTGCATGACTACTACTTTTCTTTTAAAAGTATTATACTCACGGGTAACACTATTCCAAAATAAGAATAAATAATATAACGAAATTTCAATTATTATTGTTTTGTATGCATGCAGCTGCTAAACCATACCATCCCGTGTTTTGAAGAGAGTCACTGGTTACTCTGATCCAACAACTATGGATAAAAGAAAAGTCTAGTGAAAAAGGTCTAAAACTCAATGGGCTCCAGTGGTTCCTTCTTCGCGTTTGCATTCCTCTCTTCTTCCGCTGCCTTTTGAACATGGGAGATTTGTCTGAACCACTTGTTAGATTATTTTAATAATCTCATTATATAATTTATAGCATGACTCTAATCAAAAATTTAATATGATGATAGTTAAATATAAAATATAGAGTCATTGAGAGTATAATTGTAAATACAATTATAAGGAAACTATCTTCTTTCCCTTCTTAAATAAAAAAGCAGTTATTAAATTACGATATTCTCTATTGAGACGATCACTTTCACAGTCTCACGGTAATCGTAAAAAAAAACTTTCTCTCAACCATCAGAGAGAAGCTAAAAGAAGAAGGAAGAGTTAAAGAAAATACTAAGAACTCAACAACATCAAAGATAGAAGTAACATCAAGGAACAATGGATTCAGGTTAGTGTTCTCTAAACTCTTAATTGTGTGAAAATCATATATATTGTTGTGAGAACCACATAATTTAAGATCAATAGAAATAGTAATTTTATAATAGTTACATCAAAGATGAAAATTACATAATGGATTAAAATCTAATAGTTGGTATCAAAGCGTTGGTTGTAAATTCTGTAATTCTCTATAAAAGATTGGTTCTTAGTTAAAATTTTTTCCTAAATTACATGAACCCTAAATATATTATATGATGGATTCTCATTATTTTGATGTTGAATGATAGTTTAGGATTCAATAATTGAAAATACTAAGCTTTTGAAAGTTAGAACATTAGGTTTTGAATCTGTAATTTAAGTAGGGTCATGTATCAGGAACAAGCACAATCATGCTTTAACGAAGCACAACCATGCATCAAGTATAAGCACGACCATGCATCAGAAATAAGTATGGCCATACATCAAGTAAAAGCATGACCGTGCATAGTAACTTCACGGCAGAATAAGGAACATAATTCATAAAATTTGTAGATCATTTTTGAATTATATAAAAGAAGATTTTATTCACCAAAGTGATTAAATTCTCAAGTTAATTAATTCTAAATTGTATGATCATAATGGAAACCTCGCAATTTAGTGCTTAATTTTAAGGGTAGCTTGTTAGTCACCAAAGTGGCCTGACTTTCAGGTTTGTTCAAGCATTTAATTGTGTGCTGTAAATTTTTTGAAATTGTTTGATGCTATATGGTAACATAAAGGGTGAACAATTTAGCTCATTAATTATAACGCTAGGAGATCACCCAAAGGTGTATCATTGCATATGATTAATGACATTAAGGAGACATGTAAGCACTTCATAATATGTTTGTATATCCAAAGATGATTTGCATATTGGTTTGAGTGGCTAGTTGTTAATTAAAGTTTTTTAGCATCACTATAGATAAATTATGTACTTAGGCATTACCCAAAGGTAAACTTAGATGCATAATTGATGATGGTTGGTTGTCTGAATCCATTAAGTTTATTCAAAGCGTAAATGTTTAAGCATATGTTAAATATTTTAGTTCTTATGAGTACGATGGCATGAGCAATGGTGTAGTCAAGTTCAATTGGCTCAACTATGATGATTCAGCTGAGCAAGTTCGATTCCAACTAGGTATTATAGAGTTGGAGCTGATAATCATTATGGAATAGGAGCCTACAACCATCACATAGACTAGTACTAAAGAGGAAAAGGCTCTTCGTGAGGCTTGGGAAAGGTCTAATAGGTTGAGCTTGAGCTTGCTGAAAATGACTATGGCTAAAAATGTGAAGCCAGTACCAAAGACTAAAAATGCTAGGGAATTTATGGCAAAGGTAAAAAAGTATACATAATCGGACATTATTGACAAGTCTGTTTGAAGTATCCTATTGACTGACTGAGCTGACTACTAAGAAGTTTGATTGGTCACGGCCAATTCATGATCATGTGACTTATATGATCAATCAAACAGCAAAGTTGAAATCAATGAGCATGGAGGTAAAGGAATTCTTTCTACAACATTATTAAGGATAAATAGAACATACAAGAAATCAAGGCCATGTTAGTTTAGGAGGAAGAGAGGCTGAAAAAGGTGAAAGAACACTCCGTCCATTACACATTCCATGAAAGGGCTAGTAGTAACAAGGACAATAAAGATAAGAAAGATAAGTCCTTATTAAAGGTTTGTGAAGGCTGAATCTAAAAGGGCCAAAGATACTTCTTCTGCAAGAAGGCTGGCCACTTCAAGAAAGATTGTCTGAAGAAAAAGGTTTGGTTCAAAAAGAAAGATATATATTATGTTTCACTATACTTTGAATCAAATCTTATTGAGGTACGTAAAATACCTGGTAGTTAGATTTTTGGTGCAACTACTCATGTGACACATGTAATGCAGGGATTTCTTTCGATTTAGCCCATAAGCGGAACTGAAAAGTTCTTGTACATGGAAAAGAGAATGAAGGATAGAAGGAATAGGGACTTATAAATTGATCTTGCATACTGGTTGCTGCATAGATCTAGAAAAATGTCTCTATGTTCCTGAATATGCTAGAAATTTGGTTTCTGTTACAAAGTGATGATTCATATTTTGTACTCACATTTATAATCTTATTGCATCTTCCAAAATACCTTTCCTTCTTTATTTATTTCATTTAGCATAGTTTTGCATTTCTTGCATTAAATTGGAGTTTTTATGAATATTTGTTATCTTTACTTTATATTTCATATTTTCTCTATTCTGACTTTTGTCTACTATTTCGGCCATAACTTTTTCTGTAGATCTCCTTTTTGGTTGATTCTTTCTGCAATGGATTCCTGACTTCCTAGGATTCAATTTAGAGATATTAATGGTGCTATTTGGAGTTCAGAGATATTTCTTTTATTAATTTTTGAAGTTCAGACTTAAAGCTTACATTTTATATTTAGGGTTTTTATTTAGGCTTTTATTATAATTACTTGTGGCAGCCTTAGCCCGTTTATTACCGTCTCATTTAAGACCAGTATATATAGGGGTCAATAATTTTGGATTTTGTAAGACTTTTTCCCGCTTTTGAGATAAAACCTTTTTCGTTACATTTACTTGCCTCTTTTCAGATTATGTAACAAATTTAATTTTTAATTCTGCTACGACTGTCAATTTTTCTTTTCTGACACGGTTGAATCTTGAGTCATCTCATCTCAAGTGTGGATTGCAAGACCGATTGATCGTTCTGAGTTTGTCTTTTCACCTTTTCGTAATTCTTGATTAAGATTTGTGCATGCATAATTCGATTAAATTTGATTTTTATTCTTGAGTGTAAGATTGATCGATTGGTTTCTTTTGCATTCAAGGTTTAGGCAAATTTAGTAGAGTAATACTAGTTTATGTTTGTGATTCTTGGTTTTAATTCGTGTCGTTTTAATTGGCATTTATTTTATCTCAATTTGTTTTCATTCCATTCATTTTTTTGGGTTTCGCTTTCAATTTGTGCACATATGGTGTTTGGGTTTCACTTTCAATTTAGGTTTCGTTCCAAGCAAGATCTTAAGTTTGGGGTGGTGACCATTATACATGTCAAAAAAAAAATACTTGAAGAAAAGAATGATTACCAAAGTCCAGTGAATCACAAAATTGAATGAATGGAAGTGAAAGGAAAAGAAAAAGAAAAATAGAGCAAGTCATTTTTGATAGAAAAAGAATTCCCACATAAGGCAAAATAATGAAAAATATGGTGAAAGAATGTTTGAACCTCTTAAGCTGCATCATTTAATGCATTCCATTCTAGTTGTTGCACTCATTCACTCAAAGGAATTCCCTCCTCTTAAAAACCCACTTGAACTTTTGTCCTTCCTTGATCAAAATTAAACCTAACCTAAGCCTATTTGTGACTAACAAAGCCCTTATGATAGGTGGTTCATTGTATCTAAGCAAAGGAGATTGAGAATATGGGCAAGCATATGACAGGGTGAGGCAAAATGCATGAATTGAGAAAAAACACTTAACCTGAAACATTGATGAGTGAAGAGTGAAACACCATCCTGAGAGCTAGATAATTTCTTTTGACTGTGTGGATTGCATAAAACCTTGCTGGACTTTTGTTTTAGTTTAGTAAGACTTTGCATGAAAATAATTGATATGGATATGATTTTTTTATTGAATGAATCCATTATTTTGAAAATATTGGAAGTACTAATTAGAGTCTAAGATTAGAATGAAAAATTTTGAAAAAATAAATATTTGGATAAATCCAACCCTTTTACATGCAACTTTCTTAAGTTTTGATTTGCTTAAGGACAAGCAAAAGTTTAAGTTTGGGGTTGTGATGAATCCACATTTTATTGAATTTTTACTTGTCATTTTAGTGTTCCTTAATAGAAAAAGTAGACTTAAGAAGTGTAAATAACATAAAAACATCATTTTGGTCAAATATCATAGGTTTCTTAATTTTTGGTTAATTTACATTGAATTACATAGATATAATTTGCAATTTTGATCATTTGAATAATTGTGCAGGAATTTCTAGGCTTATTCCATGGATTTTTAGCCTTTGAAAACTTTTGAGTTGAAAGTGATCACTTTCAGAAGTGAAAGTGGACACTACAACAAGCTAGATCCAGAAGGCAGACCAAAGTGATTACTTTTAGAGTGATAATGGACACTACAGAGACCCCAGTTTACAAGAAGACCTACGCGTAGACACTCTGGTTCCATAGTGAACACTCTAGAGAAAGCCAATTTCACCTAGAACTGCGCGTGTTTACTCTTGTAAACGATAGTAAACACTCCAGAGAGCCCCAAAGTTGATGACCCTGTGCTTGTTTACTCTTGTGAATGATAGTAATCATTATGCTCGCGCTTGTTTACTCTTATGAATGATTGTAATTACTATGCTCGAGAGTGTTTACTGTCGTAAACGAGAGTAACTACTCTGAAGGCGTCAACCTTTCCATATATAGATTTTTACCATTTAGGGTTAGAAACTTTTGTAGAACTTTTTCCTTCAGATATTTTAGGGTTTTTAGGATACTTTTGGAGAGCCTAGGTCGGCCTTGGGTAATAGCCAAAGATCCAACCTAGGGTTTGATTTCCATTTTCTCTTTACTTCTCTTTGATTTTTGCATTGATGTTTTTGATTTCTCTTTAATTTTACTTTGTAATTGTGAGACCTATCCTTATGGAGGGCTAAATCTTTTGTAATCCTTAGTGAGTTCATATGGATTCTTGAATTTCTTGGTTTTTGAATATAAATATAATTCCTTTTCTTTCATGAATTTCTTCTTCCTAATCTCTTGAATTGAATTAATGGTTGAATGAGGGAGACATTGCTTAATTCACCCTAATTTGTTTTAATGAGATTCTAAACTTGAATTGCTTAATTTTGGGTTTATTTCTAAGGTTGCGTAATCTTGGGATGAGAGATTGGAGTCCATTGAATTACTTAATTTGTATGGAAATATAAGGTTGATTTTCGCTTGTTAAATTAACCTAATTCTGGGAGGAGAGGAAGAGTACTAAATTTTGAGAGGAATAGGGATAGAGTCTACATGAATGAACTAGGGATTACTACATTTTATTAATTGAACTTTGTAATTTAATTTTCTGCTTAATTTGATTGAACTTGAAATCACAAACCCCCCTTTTTACTTGCTTTCTGAATACATGTTTGATATTTGGTTACTCATCCAATGATTCATAGGAGACGACCTAGGTTAACACCCTAGTATTACATTAATTTCTGTTTATATTTTGATGAGGATTCGCCACAAATTTTTCGTATTATCAATACTATACTTGGTACAACACAACAAAATGGTGTGACTGAAAAGTGTAATCATATTATTATGGAAATGGTTAGGAGTATGTTGAGTTATAGTTTTGTACCTATGTCTTTGTGGATGTACGCATTAAAGACCATCTACGTATCTGCTTAACAAAGTTTCTAGTAAGACAGTTTCAAATATTCCTTAAGAACTGTGGACCAAAAAGAAACTCAGTTTAAGAGAAATTCATGTTTGGGGTTATCCAGCAGAAGTAAGAGTGTATAATCTACCCGAAAAGAAGTTTGATCTTAGAACCATTAGTGATTATTTCATCAACTATCCTGAGAAATCAAATGATACAGATTCTACTGCCCTAATCATAGTATAAGAATAATTGAGTCTAGAAATGCAAGGTTCATTGAAAATGGTCAGTTTAGTAGGAGCGATGAAACACGAAAGGTGGAAATTAAAGAGACACATGCAAAAACTTTTGTGGTTGGTGTCTCTTCTCAAGTTGTTGTCCCTCTTGTTGTATCACGGTTACACAACATAAGAAGATAACAAGTTAACGTTCTAAAGCCATAAGAACAACATATAGAGGATGAACCAGCTGACAATGCACAAGTCACAAACGAACAAGAGGAAGGTGAACCACAAGAGATAACATCAAGGAGGTCTACAAGGCAGAAAAGACCTACTATTTCAGACGATTATGTGGTTTACTAATTTGAGCATAAATGTGACTTGAGTATTGATGAGGATCCAGTCTCATTTAAGTAAGCCATGGAATGTAACAATTCTGAAAAGTGGTTGAATGCCATGAAAGAATAATTCAAATCTATGAGTGACAATAAGGTATGAGATCTAGTCGAGTTTCCTGAAGGTTCAAAATGAGTCGGTTGCAAGTGGGTCTTTAAGATCAAATGTGACTCAAAAGGTAATGTTGAAAGATACAAGGCTAGACTTGTTGCTAAAGAATATACTCAAAAGGATGTCATAGACTATAAAGAGACTTTTTCTCCAGTTTCAAAGAAGGACACTTTAAGAATTGTTATGGCTTTGGTGGCTCATTATGACTTAGAGCTTCACCAAATAGATATAAATACCACTTTTTTTAATGGTAACTTGGAAGAGAAAATATATATGGATCAATAGATGGCTTCTTGACCACAGGTAAAGAAAGTTTGGTGTGTAAGTTAAAGAAATTAATATACGGGTTAAAATAGGCTTCCAGACAATGGTATCTTAAGTTCAATGATATCATCACGTCATATGGTTTTGTAGAGAACATCGTTGACCAGTGTATCTACATGAAGGTCAGTGGGAGCAAGTTCATCATTTTAGTCCTATATGTTGATAACATTTTTCTCACTAATAATAATGTTGAGTTGTTGCATGATGTAAAGGAGTTTCTCTCTAAGAACTTTGAGATGAAAGATATGGGTAAGGCTTCCTATGTGATTGGAATAGAACTATTCAGTAATAGATCATAAGGATTACTAGATTGTCTCAAAAAGGCTACATTAACAAAGTCTTAGAGAGATTCAAAATGGAAAAGTGCTCATCAAGGGTGATTCCAATTTAAAAGGGAGACAAGTTTAGTGAAATGTAATGTCCCAAGAATGAGTTAGAACAGAAAGCAATAGAATCTATTCCTTACGCATCAGTGGTTGGGAGTTTAATGTATGCTCAAACATGCACTCAGCTTGATATTAATTTTGCTATTGGAATGTTAGGCCGATATCAAAGTAATCCCAGAACGGACCATTGGAAGGCTGCAAAGAAAGTCTTTAGGTATTTACAAGGCACCAAGGACTATATGCTTACTTATAGGAGATCTAGTCACCTGGAAGTAGTTGACTATTAAGATTTAGACTATGCTGGATGTGTAGACTCACAGAAATTGACCTTTGGCTACATCTTCCTGTTGGTTGGAGGTGCGATTTTATAGAAAAGCAGAAATGAGTCCATTATTGCTACATCTACCATGGAAGCAAAATTTGTGGTATGTTTTGACGCCACTATTCATGCTTTGTGGCTACGGAACTTTGTCTTAGGGCTTAATATTGTTGACAATATAGAAAAGCTACTAAGAATATACTGTGATAATTCTGTAGTCGTCTTCTTCTCTAAGAATGATAAGTATTCGAAGGAGCAAAGCATATAGACTTAAAATACTTATCAGTGAAAGAAGAAGTGCAGAAACAGAAAGTGTCTATTGAGTATACTGGTGCTGATTTAATGATAGTTGATTTGCTAACTAAAGGATTGTCCCCTAAAACATTTTCTTGCCATGTTGGAAGAATAGGCATTATAGACAAGTCTTTGTTAGCATGATAGTGTGATTCACATATATGTGTATAGATTGTTTCCCTCATACTATTATAGACATTTTTTGAGAATTCAATAAAAGTATTGTTTATGTTTATTTATTTGTTATCTACAATATATTAATGTACATGTATGGTTTGAGCTTGATAACAGGTTGAGTAATAACAAACCATGAAAGTTGCAGTTTATTGTATGACTAATTAAAGTAATTTTGATTTGAGTTGATTCTGTGATACTTGGAAGGAACTATGTCATTGAATGACTTGTAACTGTGATAGACGATGCCGAGTTACTATCAAAGCAATTAAGATTTTTTAAAGATTTTGTAGTATAGATCCAAACCTAGGTCGATTCATGGAGATACATTCTTAGACAAATTCAAGTTTAGGTTTTCTTCGAAAAAAAATGCAAATTAAGGTTTTTGGGGTTTTGAAAATTACAAATTAATCGAATTAAATTATGAACAGAATAAAATTGAGTAAAAATGAATTAAGAAACACCAATCTACAGAATACCAAATGCGTGTAACTCCGGCTATCACAATATCTAAATATTTAAATCCGCGTTTGAATAATCACTCAATTCAATTATTAATTCAATCGAATAACCTAATTGAACAGAATTACGAATTAAATGAAACAATCATTTAAACCTATCCACATTAATTATCAAATCAGAGCAATAATCAAGTCCTAATTTAAACTCTAACGACAGAAAAGTTAATCACAATCGCAATACATAATTCTAAGATTGGAGAGAAAAAGAGAACAAACTTAGAGCAATTTTACTCAGAACTCAAGTCAGAATTACAACGTTTAGATTCTGCAAATTGAACGAGAGGTGTAGTCTTCCATAGAAGCACTTAACCCACGCAAGAATAAGAAAAGAACGAGAGAAAGTAAAAGCAAGGATTATTATTTTGACCAAATCTCAAAAACTCAAAGTGTCTAATTGCCTCCTCCTAAATTAGAACCTTCTTAATCTATTTATAAGGGTATTATATATTTTATAATTTAATTTATATATTTCATGATTAAAGTATATTAACTTGAGGATTTCGTTTTAATGCAAGCGTGATTAAAACTCCTTTTTGGAATTCATGTTCGCATTATACTTATATTAATTAGGAACATGTTGATCAAGAAATGGAAAATTTAGATGTTCATGTAGATGAAGCATGGAGGGGGGTGATGCATTATATGTTAGGCTAGTGTTTGAGTCTAAAGGTGATGTAAAAATGGTTATTAAACATTTTGCAATGGAAACACATCAAAGTTATTTTGTGGTGGAAGCAAAACCAACAAAGTTGCATGTGAAATTTCCAAATCATACAAGTGGATGCCATTGGAGAGTTACAACAACATTGGGCAAAAATTATAACAAGTGGAAAATCATAAGATGTGGTGGAACAGATACACGTGTTAATCCAATGATGTCTCTAGACCACAAAAAACATGATTCAAACTTCATTTTCTCTTATGTTCTCGGTAAGTTTTACTAAATAATTGTCATTTCTTGTTTAAAGATTGTAAAATTTATTGAAGAATGTTACTAAAATTTATATTATTAATCGTAGGTATGGTAAAAGAACAACCGTCAGTGCCAATCACATTAATTTAATAAAGAATTAATGGTCAATTTGGTTATCAAGTTTCTTACAAGAAAGGATGGAAGGCAAAACAAAAAGCCATTGTAAGGGTTTTTGATGATTGGGATGAATCATTTGCTACATTGCCCAGATGGTTGGAGTACATGCAATTATATGCTCCTGGGTTGTTTATAAGATTGAAACCAATGACTATGTGAGGGGTCACCAAGCTGAGAATAGATATAAAGTATTTCTCGGTTATTTTGGTCATTCAGACAATGCAAAAGTGCTTTTAATTTTCGCAAATCTTTAATACAATTGATAGTATGTTCTTGTATGGTAAGCACCGACAAACTTTATTGATTGCTATCAATCAAGATGGAAATAATTGCGTGCTTCGAATTGTATTTGCAATTATGGAAGGAGAAACTTTGTTAGCATGGGAATGGTTTTTTGCTCTCATTCGTCTTCATGTCATAGAAAAGGCAACTAACTCTTTAATATCTAATAGACATCAAAGTATCAAAGGTGCAGTGTCTAATCTACATATTGGATGGCAACTTCCCAATGCATATCATGTGTATTGCATTGTCACATAGCAAGCAATTTTAATCAGCGAGTCAAAAACCTAAATTTGAAGAAAGAGCTTATAAAATTAGGTATGAACTGGGTTGTTTTAATTTATGTGGATTTTGTAGTTCTTGTTTATGGTTACAATAATATTTTGACTAATACTATTATATCATTGGTTTTAATAGGATATACAACATGCAAACAAATATTTGAAGAAAAATTGCAATGATTTCGTAATTAGTTAGAGGACATAAGAGGTAGGATTGACTGTATCTCCAAAGAAAAGTGGACTTTGTCCTATGATGACGAAGGAAGGCGTTATGGACATATGACAACCAATTTTTCAGAATCAGTTAACAAAATTTTAAAAAGAGTGAGAAATTTGATCATAACTACACTAGTAAAATGTATGTATTCAGGCTTAGTTGAGTATTTTGTTAAATGTGGTCAAGAAGCAACAATATAGCTTAATAATGGTAAGAGATTTTGTCATAAATTAATGCAACAAATGAAAAAAAAAATTCAACAAAAAGTGTCTTCACGTCAAGTTTGGACACTTCAAGTTTGACGATATGACATTCAAAAAACAAGGTTTGAAATAGATAATGCATTTAATCCTTTCATGCAACGAGGTGGTAATAAGTGGACTGTCATATTATCCAATTAATATTGCCAAAGAAAAAAGTCTCAAGTGTATCGATTTCTATGCTCACATGTCATAGCTGCTTGTGCATCAGTCAATATAGGTTATTGGTAATAGGTTGATCCTGTTTATTCAGTGCAATATGTTGTTAATGCATACTCATTGCAGTGGTGGCCTCTTAGAAATGAAAACATTTTAACGTCCAACAAATGGAAGTTACTACCTCACGAACAAAGAATAAGGGTAAAAGGTCAACCAAAGTCTACATGTATTAGGAATGAAATGGACTAAGTGGACTCTCAACCACGTCAACGATATTCTTTGTGTAGAGAAATTGATCACAACCAATGTCATTGCCTAGACAAAGTTAGGGCAACTGAGAATAATGCAGTATATATTGTTTAGTATGTATGTTGTTTCTACTTACATATTTACTTTACGCTACTATGTATTTTGTTTATAATTACATGTTTACTTTGTTAAGCATGGTGATGTATGACTATTTCAGTGGTAGTTAGAATTTTGTTGGAAATGTCACTATGTACTATATTTCATAATGTTGATGACATGAATGTGTATATATATGGTAATAGTATGATAAATGTCAATTTATAAATAAATAACATATATACAACATCATTAGCCATACTACATAATGAACATAAGTTATACTAAGATTGTAATATCAATGTTGTCCTCCCTACTAATTATGGTCCTCATGTGGAGTTAAGATGCAATATCAAGGTTGATCTCTGGCCTCTCGATAAGGATTACGTTTCACATGTTGCTCACCAGTATCTGCAACCGCTCCAAACTGAGAATTTAGATCAATGCCACGATCCCTCAATGGCTCTACATAAGCCTCTCCCCTTGTCTCATACAATGGACCTTGTGCAGATGGTCTGAACAATGAAGGATCTTATGGAGGATAGTCATAAAATGATGGAAGTCGAGAACATACTCTTGTGAACTACTAAACGGAGAACCAACATGTGTGGTAGGTTATGATGAGTGAAAGTATGAACTCTGTGTAGACTGAGAAGGGATGAATGACACCTGTGGAGGGAACAAATATAGCCCGTCCTATCTAACTGGTAGAAGGGGTATAGTCCATGTTGTAGCTTGCACTTGTGTCCTACTGTCACACTTCTAAGGAGAAGTTGATTTAACTAGCAAGTGTACTAGTGTTGATGTGGCAAGTTATAAAAAATGATAGAACTGTGTTAGAGTCCCAAGTATCGATCTCAGGGAATAAAAGTATTCAATTACCACTTCACAAGGCCACAATTAGTTGAGCTTAACGAATTTCAAAGAGTGTTTGGAATTAAAATTGACAAATATTGAAATCAGAAAAAAAACAGAACAATGAACAAGCAAATGTGAGAAAACAGAGGTAGAAACCATAGCTAGGGAATTGCTTTACCAAAACTCCAGTGTTGAATCAATAAAGTTCTGAACTTACAAGTAATTGGAAAGAATGACAATCAGTTTCACGTTGTATTATTCAGAGGTTAATTCCTTAACTCAGTGAACCTAACATTCAATTAAATCACTCTAATTCCTTAGATCTGATTCAATTCAATGTTGCTTTAAGTGTGAGAAACCAGAGGATTGCAAGATCAAGTTCTCTTATCCCTAAAAAAGCTATAATCTTGGTGATTGGTTCAGATTTGAAGAATAAATTCAATTTCCATTGACAAGAGTTCCTCTGAAATTAGTTAATCAAATTTCCATTCAATTACTACGTAAAGTGCAGAATCAACCATTCAATCCATTCCAAAATTTGAAATCCAGATCCAGAATCAATTCAACATGTTCTTTTTGGATCTACAATTCCTAACTATGAAGAAATTACACAGTCATTGTAGCAGAGAAAGAAAAAGAAAGAGAAGAAGAGGAAAACGTAGAAGAAGCATCTTCAACTGATCTTCAATCCAATTCCTCTAGGTTGAAGCTCGATGTTCGTCCCCACTCTCTCTCTTAGACTCTCTCCACACCCAAGAACTAAGTGAAAATGAAAAATGAACAAAAAGATCCAAAAATCTGAGCGTTTCTGCAATTTATAATTTTTCTGCCATGAACGCGTTATCACTTTACTTCACAAGAATAGCCACGCGCAGGCTTCTCTGATGTTCTGGAAGGCTGGAGTGATCACTTTCATTCATAAAAGTGGCAACGCTGGAAGTCGAGTTGTGCATGTGTTTCACTTTCATGAGTAAAAGTGACCACGCGCAAGTTCTCAAGCTGAGGTCTCTCTGGAATGTTCACTTTCGTTGGTAAGAGTGATAATGCGTTTCTCGCTATGTATAGAGCTTCTATGGAACATCCACTTTCTCCAGTAAGAGTGGTAACACACTCTTTGTTGTGAATGGGTTCCTCTGGAACACTTACTTTCACCAGCGAAAGTGACAACACGCTACTTGCTAAGTCTGAAGCCCCTCTGGAACGCTCACTTTTACTAGCGAAAGTGATAACGCACAGACTCCACTTTATTTCCATGCTCTGGAACGCTCACTTTTTCCAGGGAAAGTGACGACGCCAGCTTACATTCCATTAAACCTTGTTCTTTGAGTCTAGACTTGCTACTTTTCTTCTATCTTTCTATTGATCTTCCATCTTCATGAATTTTGCTCATGATTTTCTACAAAAACATGCTTGAATTATTAATTTCTACACAGAAAATTCACAAATGCTAAAATAACTATGTTATTTAAGGAAATCCTCCAATCATTCTAATTTTATGAGTTTTTCTACGTTTTCCAACATATTTCCCTTATCAAATGGATTAAAACTATAGTAAAATACTAGTAGAAATATGGATTCATCACCTACATCATTGCAAACGTTTCCCTTCTTTGCGTCCCTCAGGCTGTCCAAGATCAATATGTGGGTCCTCTATGCATCTACCCTGAACAAGTTGGTTGGATGACAAAACTAGTTCTAATATGCGAGCTTGTTCACTTTGTAGAGACAACATGGTCTCACATAATGTGTGCAGCTCATCGAATGTGAATGATTGTTGGCCATTAGTAGCCAAGTAGTATGTCCTCTCATGTACATCTCCCTGCAATGCATAACCAGATGTAAATGGGTTGATTAAAATTTACTTATTTAAAACATTATAAGTCATATTATGTAGATTAATTTAGGGACATGTATACAAATACATACCAGAAGTGAAAAAAACTACTACATCTCTCGTCATCCAATGTTTGGAATGAGTAATATACCACCGCATGTATTCTGAATTAGAACTCAATAATCCAATTTAAGGGTCATTGCTGAAAACCTAATCATTACGCCTCTCCCATAATGCTAAGATGTGTCTAAACTTATCATTCCAATTCTCTCCCGTCTTCTCTCTCAATGTGATGTCATGTAATGCATCAGATTGGTATAGAGCACAAGGAATGTGTTGCACCATTCCAAACTGATGCATTACACGGTCTAGTTGGTGTCAGTCACAAATTTGAACAAATAAAGGGCACCACTAACCTCCAAATGTTCATCCCTTGCAAGCAAGCATATGGAGGGCAATGCTTTAAGTAACTCTTGACTATAAGGCTATCATACAATCTGAAAATTGAAAAACAAAATTCATTAAATAACATTGATTTAAATATTAATAACATAGCATTTAGAAATTAAAAATAAGCAATACCTCATCACGTTTTAGACAATCAAATTTATATCTATAATATGTAAAATCTTTCTTCACTTTTTGATAAACGATTGTCGAGTCGCTATCAAAACAACTAAGTTTTCTAAATATTTTGTAGTATAGAGTCAAAACTAGGTCAGGTCATGGAGACACATTCTCAGTAAAATTCAATTTTAGGTTTTCTTTTAAAAAATAAAAAAAAGATTTTTGGGATTTTAAAAATTGCAATTAATCAAATTAAATTATGAACATAATTAAAGTGAGTAAAAAATGAATTAAAAAAATATCAATCCACAGAATACCAATTGCGTGTAATTCTTACTATCATAGTATCTAAAGATTTAAATTCACGTTTGAACAATCACTCAATTCAATTATTAATTCAATCGAATAACCTAGTTGAATAGAGTTACAAATTAAATCAAATAATCCTTTAACCTAATTCACATTAATTATCAAATTAGAACATCAATCGAGTCCTAATTTGAAATCTAACAACAGAAAAGTCAATCACGATCGTAATAAACAATTCGAATATTAGAGAGAAAAAGAGAACAAACTTGGAGTAATTAGCGCATAACTCAGGTTGAAATACAGCGTTTGGATTCCACGGATTGAACGAGAGGTTTAGCCTTCCATTGAAACACTTAACCCATGCAAAAATGAGAAAAGAACGAGAGAGTTTGAGAGAAAGTAAAAATAAGAATTCTTATTTCAGCCAAGTCTTGAAAGCTCAAAGTATCTAATTACCTCCCAAATTCAGAACCTTATTAGTCTATTTATAGGTTCTGATTAGGGTAAATTAAGTGGCCAAAATGCGAGCCTCAATAATATCTAAAAGCCCAAATACAATTATCAAATAACAAGGGTCAAAATGTAATCCCGCAATAATATTCAACAAATCTATCTGAACTTCAAAAAATCATAAAAAATTGAAAAAAACTCCAAATCTAGCGATCCATATATGCATGTTGAAGCGCTGGATCTGTAGAATCCAATGAAGCTAGAATCAGCCAAAAATAATATATGTAGAAAAAGTTATGGCTAAAAGAGTAGTCAGAAGTCAGAATTACCAAAAAATAAGAAATTAAAACATTTATTTATAATAGGCCTAATTTATTCCAATAAGTAAAAAAATGGTAAAAGCTATAAAAATAAAGCATATTAAAAGTGTTTATAAATGAGAATAAAACTATAAATATAGACATAAAATATGTTATATCACCTTTCTGGGCACCCAATTTACTAACCACCTGAACAATAACAAAGTAAACAAAGTTAATATAAAAAAATTAAATTATATGTAATAATTTATAAAACTAGAAAAGTGGTCAAGTTGCATACCTAGTACCATATGGAAGATCATGTTGTAAATGTGGAGGATTGGGAAGAGACAAACGTGGGAAACTATCCCACACTCATATAACCAACAATGGAGTCAAACATCCAATGACAACTCTGTCAATGTTTGTCACCATGTATAACTCTCTATATAAGAAACTGAGAGCTGCTCCTCCCTAGTTATATTGCCTTGTGTTTGTGAAGTCCTCAAGTAAAGGCAAATATCGAACTATGACTCTGCTGCTAGAGTGGTTTGCTAGCATAAACCCTCCGATCATTTTCATAATATATGCTCTAGCAAATCTCGTCAGTTGAACCTCATTTTGATTATGCATGGCAATGTTAGTGAAATGTTGGTCTAACCAACTAAGCTTCAAGCTGCTCTTCACAAAAGCCTCTGGTGGTGACCTAACACCTCGACTATCCTCGACTATCTGTGACCAATTACCTCTAGTAGTTGTAAATACTAAAAGTTTATCAACCCGAAGACCTATTTGGATGGCTATATCTTGAAACGTTATGATATACTCTCCTAGCGGTATATGAAACGTATGAGTCTCAGGCTTTCATCTTTTAACCAATGCGGTGATGAAATGCTTAACCAATGGAAAGTTGGCAAGCTGTGTCACTACAGCAAAGTCAGTCAACTCCAAATGTGGTAGAATCTCTGCTGGAACATCATCTAAACTAACTAGTATAAATTGACACCTCCTAACCTTCATCATGGGATGCTCTCAACCATCTTTAATGTGTTCAAACACATGTATACTTTGAAAACACAACAATGATGAATCATCTAGCCCTAAATTAATCACTAGACCTTGTGAAAAAGATGAAGTTATACAAAAATTTAAAATAAAATTTTAATATTATTATCATATTAAACATGACAATAAATTAGTTAAATTAATATTTAAATAATTTAAATACACAACTTCAAATATACTTGAACAAGTTACAATATACAGAATCGTATGTATAATAGAAAATAATATTACAATTACATATTCATACTCAGTATACTTTAATTTCATATTTCTACAAACTATAAGTATATAAACATTACAAAACTAGTTACTACATATTAGCATTTTTGTTTAATATGCATAATAAACTTTGTGTTCATAAACTGTAAAGATAATAATCATATCTAGTATTTGATACACTTCTAATAGTACACTTTTATTATTATATAACGGATATTTAAATTTTATTATATATTTAGTTATATATATATATATATATATGCCCAATATATTAATTTATTACATACAATAACATATTTGTTCCATGAAATAATAATACAACTGTATCATTCCTACCACAATATTTATATTAAAAAGTTTGTTTGTTTGATAACATATAATTTTTATTCGAGGCATACTAGTTTAATATTTGGTTATGACAATATATTTATTAACTTACATAAATAATTTTCTTGAATATTATGTTAATTCTTCTATTTTTAATATACCAGAATTTAATTAATCTAATTTAATCACATTTTTACTTTATTATATTTTTTATTTAATATTGTATTCTAAAGTTATTTCACAACCTTTATTAATATTAATCTATTTTACCATAATATTTTATAAATTCATTTGACTTTATATTATTATATTCATTTTACAAAAGACGTGTATCTCTAATTTCACGTATTTACTTTTTTTATAACAACTATTACCCATGCAAATTCTATTTTACTCTACAAGAACCTAAAAAGTGAAAATTAATTTAACATAATATCAATATATTTTTAATAATTTATGTTTTTACCTATCTTGTAATAATATATTTAATTTTTTTTAACAATATTGCAATCTTATTATTTAAATTGAACTACATATATTTAATTTTAACTATAATTTAAATTTCCTCTTAATATCAAATTAAGAATGAATTAATTTATAAATTTTATCATTTAAAAATCTATAATTTCTACCTTACTGGTAACGAATTTTAAATTACTGGTTACCATTTTTAAAATTTATTTACCTAAAATTTTCTTTTTGTCTACTCAGGCCTAATAAAAAAATATTCTACATTTTAAAGTTTTTTGTTCATTAAATTTTTTACACCTTTAATTCACCCTCCTAATTAATCTTAACAATAATAAGGTTTTTCATGAAATTTTAATCAATATTTCATGTTTTATTATGCAATTATCTTTTTTTTTTAAATTTAAGTAATTATCTATTTTTTATCTACTGAAACTTAATATATTATTATAATGTAATTATACACTTCTGTAATTTTAATTTACTAATTTATAAATTAATTAAACTAAAAATAAATTTTATTAACATTTACAAAAAAATATCCATCTTTTTTTACTGGCATTACAAAAATTTTAAAAAATTACAATTTTTTCAATTGATGTTGCACTTAAACCTAAAGATACTAACAAATTTTTTAATTTAATGCAGCCCTAAACTTCCAGATTACATATTACAACAATTAACGAAATTCAAAATCTACTTTCTTAACAAAAAATTAATTCAAATATTAAAATTTCAATTATTTTTACATAAAATTACGAAAAAAATATATACACACTCAAATAAATTATAAATATATATATATATATATATATATATAATTTTCATTCTGCACTGACCTTTACTATCGACAAAAATGAACTTTCACTTTATCACCTCACCAACATCAGTAAAATTTTAAAATAAAACTAAATTGTTAATTTTTTTTTCTAAAAATAAAACAAAACTTATTTATTTCATATTTTTATTTTTACCTTTGGATTTTTCTCATAATAACACTGCAAAATTAAAAATTCGTTTAGAGAAATTTTACAGAAATAATAAACAAATTTCTCTTAGCCAACGTTAATGGAGGGAACAAAGAAGAAGGGCCTTCGCAGCGCCCATTTTGACAATGCTACATGTCAAGATCCGACACAATATCACCATAGGTGCTTCAATAGGGCTGAATAGGGCTGTCTACACGTCAAAATTGATACTACCTACGATTTAAACATGTGGCTCATTTTCTCCCTAGCCGTTGATATTTGAATCTAAATTTGATTTATGCTTGTGATTAGTGTTTGTCTTACTATAGATACTTATATGTTGTGAATTAGTCACTTGTAATATAACTCTAATTAATTACATTGTAGGTGATCGTACCACAATCAGTTAACGGGCCTCTAAAATAAAATTAGACAAAAGATTAGGTAGATTAAACCAACATTTCTCTTCCAATCGTTATTGAATTAACAAGTTGATAGATGCTTCATGTGTTTTTTAATTGATATTTTATATGACCATTGTGGATGTTAATTTATAGAAAAAAAATTAATATTATATGACTGATTGGGTATTGTTCGTAGGCAAGTGTATCCATCGAAATGTAATAAATGGTTTAAAATTAAGTTTCCAAGTTATCGTCTCACAAAAATTATTTTTAAGTATCAAGAATACCTCGATTTAATTGTTTAATCTAAAAAGATGCGCAGTGAATTAAAAACAAGAAGAATTTGAATTTAAAGGGTAATTGAAAAGACACGAAAGTAATTTTTTATAGAAATTGGATGAGAGGAGCGTAGGGCATATAGTTTCACCTATTACATCTTTCTATGTTTTCTTTAGTTTAATTTCATTATTAATTTCTTTAACATTTACCAACCACCCATACTTATTTTATTGACACCTAATGATTATGCAATGCTAATATTATTTTCCCTAGGCGATTACCTCTAATGATCATACAAGGCAAAAGGTAGAGAAAGTAAAAAAGCCTATACGTTTGTTAATTCAATAATGGTTGGAAGAGAATAATTAAGTTAGATTTACTTGACCTTTTATCATGTTTTATCCTATAGTTTCATTAATTACATGTGGTACGTACGACCACCTACGATGCAATTAATTATGAGATGCTAAGGGTGATTAATTTTTAACATGCAAAACTCAATTCGGTAGGATAAAACCAAACATTAAAAAATACTAATATTGTTATTAAACATAAAAATCACATAGGGTATGCAATAGGATCTGTCATAGTCTCAGCTATGAACTTAGCTATCCATAACAAAATAAATAACGAAAAGCATGATAAATAAATTCATAAACACAAAGAAAAATTCAAACTGAAAAGGTCCAAAAGGGAAAAGGATGAAGATACCTCTCGTTCTCTAAGGACGCTCAATCACTCACTCGGACTCTGAAGGAATGTTTGTCGTTTTTGCCAATAATCTCCAATAACTTTATATAGTAGATTAAGTCAGAACTTAGAGAAAGAAGATGGTGTGTAGAAGATGTCTCTGTCAAGTGCATAAAGTTTCTTTATCTAGAGTGTGCACTGAGTTCCCCGATTGTCACTTGCCCTTTATTCAACAACTCAAAGAGACAAGTCATATGTTGAATGGTGACGTTGTCACATGGTATGGTCATTATCAATAAAAATGCTGCACAAATTTAGATAAAAACAATGGAGAAAAAATTAACTTTGTAGAAATGGAAGATGAGGTGTCTCTTTTGATGGTTTGCTACATAGAGGAAGAAACTCAACAAAACATGTGGTATTTAGACATAGGCTGCAACAACCACATATGTTGAGACAACAAGGCTTTTTCTGAATTAGACAAGACTTTCCGTAATACAATAATCAAGTTTGGTGATAACTTCACAATTTGTATTATGGGAAAAAGAAGAATAACACTTCATACCAAGGAAAATTTAACTCACTATCTCTAATGTTTAGTTTGTTCTAGATTTAAAAACTAATTTACTCAGTATGGGTCAACTACAAGAGAAAGGATGTGAAATTTCTATTAAAGATGGGGTATGCAAAGTTAGGCCTAATTGCCCAAGTTAACATGACATCAAATCATGTTCCCACTTTATCTCCATATCACCAGTCGTTCATGTTTTTTAAACAAATTAAAAGATGATGCATGGCTTTGGAATGTTCGCTATAGTCACTTAAAATTTGGTGGATTAAAGACTTTATTATAAATAAAAAATGATAACAAGCCTTCCTCAATTCATTACTTACTCTGAAGTTTGTGGAGAATGTGTTGTTAGCATAAAACACTGAAATCAATTTCCACAAGGAAAATGATAGCGAGCAAGAAAGGCATTGGAGTTAGAGCATTTGTGGGATAATAAACCCACATTTAAATGGTGGTAAAAGATATTTGATCACCATTATTGATGATTTTCAAAGCAAAACATGCATGTATTTTTCAAAAAAAAATCTAAAGCATTTGTTGTATTTAAAATTTTTGAAGTATTCATTGAGAAAGAAGTTGATAGCTAAAATAAAGAATTTCGCATTAATCATGGTGGTGAAGAATACAACTCATATGAATTCACATATTTTTGTGGAATCAAGAGGTAACTTACAGAGACCTACATGCCTCAACAAAATGGAGTACGCAAGAGGAAGAATGGCACAGTTATGAACATGGTGTGCAATCTTTTGACAAAGAGTGGTGTTTGAAAAAAAATTTGGCCTAAAGCTGTAAAATGGAACATTCATACTTTGAATAGAAATCCTACACTAGTTGTTCAAAATATGACACCAAAGGAGCAGACTAAAAACAACAATAGATCAATTTTGAATTTTTAGGTGTGTTGCCTATGCCCACTTTCCATATCAAAAGAAAACAAAGCTAGACAAGAAAGGAGAAAAATGTATCTTGTTTTGGTATTAGTGAACAATCAAAATCTTACAAATTGTATAATCCAATCACCAAGAAAATGTTCATTAGTCGTGATGTGATTTTTGATGAAGAGTATTTTTGGATTTGGAATAAAAATGAAGTTCAACAACGCATACAAGCTGATTTGACAGATACAATAGATAAGAAAGGCAACAACCCTTGGAGAATGCACAACTTGCAACAAATGAGCAACAACTACTGATATCGAAGATGAGCGACCTCAACGAATAAAAAGGAAACTTGCATGGATGATAGATTATAAAGTTACAAGAATTGAACAAGGTGATGATCCACTTACTCAATTTGCTCTATTTTCAAATTGTAATCCTATAACCTTTGAAGAATATGGTAAGGAATAAAAATGAAGAGACAATATGGCTATCGAGATTGCTTCTATTGAGAGAAACAACACTTGGGAGTTAATCCAGCTTCTAAATGGGCCTTTAAAAAATTTAGAATCGACTACAAAGAAGTCTTTGCTCCAGTGGCGAGGCATGATACAATCTTGTGGGTGATTTCTTTAACAGCTTAAAATTTATGGTCTAATTTTCAATTGAATGTCAAATTGACGTTCTTGTATGAGAATTTGAAAGAAGAGAATATTAATTGAACAACCTCCTAGATTTAGAAAAATTGGAAATGAGCATAAAGTATATAGACTAAAAAAAACTTTATATGGATTAAAGCAAACTCCAAGAACTTGGTATAGTCTACTTGAAGCTTATGTTTTGAAAGAAAGATTTCTGAAATGTCTTTACGAGTACACATTATTTATCAAAACTGGTGATGATGGAAAAATGCTTACTGTTTATGTGTTTGTGGATCATCATATTATTTTTACTAAGAATGATGCTACCATGATTCACAAATTTATGAAGTCCATGATGATTGAATTTGATATGATTGATCTAGGTATGTTGCATTATATTTTGGGCATTGAAGTTGTGTAAACTGCTACTAGAATCTTTAGTTCTCAAAAGAAATATGTGCAAGAAATTTTAGATAGGTTTCATATGAAGAACTACAATTAACACACTAACTAAGTGTCGTTTGAAACTGACCAAAGATCATGGAGGAAAAATGGTTAACAACACACTTTACAATCAAATTGTAGAAAGTTTAATGTACTTGACAACACAAGGCCTGATGTTGTGTATATTGTATGTCAAATTAGCATATATGTGGATACTTTGATAGAGATGCATCTTCTAGCTGCCAAAAGAATCTTCTAATACTTGCAAGGTACTGCAAATTTTGGACTATTCTACAAAATGGGACTAAAGATAGATTTAGTTGGCTTCACAAATAGTGATTTTGCTAGTGATCAAGATGATAGAAAAAGTACTTTCAAGTATGTTTTATGTTGAGTTCAGGAGTTGTTTTATGGTCTTCGAAGAAGTAGCCAATTATCACTTTATCAAGTTGAATATGTTGCTGCAACTTCGTATGCTTGTCAAGCAATATGGTTGAAGAATATCCTTGAAGATCTTCACTTTAAAAGGCATGGCCTATTACAATTTTATGTGATAATAATTTTACGACAGTTACTTCATGGAAGTGAGCTAATAAGGAGGATCTCATTGGGTCTTATTTACCATCAATACGTTGGAAGAGATAATCTATTAGTTAGATATTATGCATGTTAATCCTGGATCAGGATCCCCATATTTTTGCTGTGAAACATGACTCTTATGTTAATTTATTTTTATTTTTTTCTTAAGCAAAATTTTGTTCGCTTAAACAAAAATTCAAAATACTTAACAATGTAACATGAAGGGATCCGTTTCCGTTAATCCTAAAGATCATCCACAAATAACATACGTATTTAATGGTATGAATGATAATTAATCTTTGTACATATTTTGCGATAAGTGTAATATATATATATATATATATATATATATATATATATATATATATATATATATATATATATATATATATATGGTCTTTTCGATCCTTTTTTTCAGTATGATTTATACTTACCATGCACTTCAAAGAGTTAAAGAACCAAAATCAAATGTCAAAATTAGATGGTTAAGGAATGGTATGTCTAGAACCTAACTTTACTTTTATTTACATTAAACATTAAGTTCATTTTGTGTTTAATTTTATATGTAGTGTCCTCAACAACCAAATGGCATAGACTATTATGTGCTCAGATTTAATAAGGAAATTCTACGTTAAAGAAAACTAGGATTGTAAAGACAGTGTAAAATTAATCTCTTCAATGTATCTTTCTTTACAAATTTTATAATTGTTTTGCTAATTTATATTCTAATGAGTTAACTTGTAGCATTTCTCTTAAGTACTGATTTACCAACAACACGAATAAGCAACTTGATGAAATCACAGAAGAGATGTACACATATCTTTTTAATAACTTAGATTCAATAACTTTACTATCCATATTAATTTCGTAAGTTGATGGATATATATCTGTTTGAGACTTCAATAATATTCATGTTTGCTGTAGATGATGGTATATGGTCTTATATAATTATTGTTATTTGTTTCTTCATTTAAAGCGTTATATTTAGGCTTTTTTTATTTGAATAATATTTTTTTAAAATAAATTACTAAATTATAACTTTTTTAAAACTATTTTTTTTGTCTGCAGTGATTTTAATCATGTGTCATATGTTTATTTTAAAAAATAAATTTTGTCACTAAAAATGTGAAATTATGATTTTTTTAAAAATAAATTTCATCATAAAAAATGTAAAACTTGTAAAATTTTTGCATGTGTCAAACTATTATAAATTTTGTAATTACAATAATATTATTTATTTAAAAGAATGAAAAAAATTTCATCAAAAGAATGGCGAAACTATTTATTAAAAAAAAAATTTAACGTTACAGTGCACCTTTGCCAAAAGAACTAAGAAAAAAATTTATTTATTAGACATTTTATTGGAACTGTGCATGTGATTAGCGAGTCAATGTGAAGTAATCTAATAAGAACTTCTAACACAAGGGAGTACTAGACAGAGCTTTAACAAGTGGAAATCAAGCCAGCAACAAGTTCGATTTTGAATTAGATAATTTTCTTTCATTTTTTGATCTCCAAATTTGAAAGGGGCAGTCTTCTATGTCACTTGGAAGGTCAAGGTAGATGAACCAAGCCGTTTCGGGATTGAAAATGGAAGTTGTTAACTCAGCATTTTTCTTTTTTAACAAACAGTTTCGCCATTCATTTGGCAAAACTTTTTTATTTTTAAAATAAATATTTTAATTATAATTACAAATTTTGTAATAATTTGATACGTGTAAAAATCTTCTAAGTTTTATATTTTTTGTGATGAAATTTATTTTAAAAAATAAAAAAAAATTACATTTTACATTTTTAGTAGTAAATTCTTTTTAAAATTTAAAAATAAAAATTTCGTTAACAGTTATAGCAAAACATATAACACGTGGTTAAAATCACTCTAAATAGAAAAATAATTATAAAAAATTTATAATTTAGTAATTTTTTTTTAAAAATTATTATTTAAATAAAAAAGTCTATGTTGAGGATACTATACTTTTTTATTAGTTATAATTGTCAGACTGTAAATTGATCGGTATTAATACTTTGGATAAGTTTACAAAATTGTCATGAAATTTTGAGTAATTAGTTGAAATTCTGTAAAATTGATCTATACAAGTGTTTAGCAATTTGAACAAGAAAAAGATAGAAAAATATTTATCAAATTTTTTTAAAAATTTTTTGACATCTAGTTAAAATTGTGTAATATTAATATATATATTTATCAATATTTCTTGTAGTTATAATATATAAAATATAGTCAACTTCATAAAGGTAAACAAATTTATTTTTATTCATGTCTCAAATTTGCGCATAATAAATTAGTGTAAAAGTTTTGCAAAAATAAATGCAATTATTTAAAAATTATATTAAATAAATTTTCATTTACAACCTTAACGTAATAATTAATTGAGATGGAAATAAAGTAGTCAAGCTAAGCTTTGACTTAAATAAGCTTAGTTTGACTGACAAAAGTTTTGAGGCTTCGCCCAAAGGCCTGTTTATAATATATACATACTTTATTATAACGTAAATATATAAGTCAACATACTTATTCCTAGGTAGGTGAGCAGTCTTCAAATAAGTTAGTGGATTAAATTTTTTACCAACTAATGCAATAATATAATTATATAATGATATTAAAATAAAAGTTATAAATTAATTTTATATTTAAATAGTATGTGTATAAATTTATATAGGTAAATACGTTGGCCATTAAATCTAAAAGACATCTTAAAAGACCTAAACTTTACTTAATTAACTAAATAAAAAATATATTTTTTTTAAAAGCCTTAACCTTATCTTTTTGCTTGGGGACAGGTAAGGCCTTGAATAACTTATTTTCATTCTCAATTACTTCTAAAATTTTAAGCTGCTTCAATCTGTTATCCGAGACACAGATCTATGTTCATCTTTAAATAAAGAAAGCATAAAATAGAAGATACATCATTAAAATTTCTCTGGGAAAATACACACACACTTCGTTTTGCATACTTTTATCTGCCTAGTAATGTCTAAAACCGATGAAAACTACAATTGCATAAATATGCATTTGATATGGTACTTTGGATCATCAGCGCCAACACTTACTTTTGTGAAAGACTTTCGGGTCTTCGTATGAAAGGCCAGCAACTACTAACACTTATCTCATGCCTGCATTGCATAGAAAAAAAATAGTGATTTTAGCCGACAATGATATGATAAACATATATGATATTATCACACACTAAAACGAATCTCTTTCTGCTAAATCTGGAATTACAATCTATCTGAACACACAAAAAATTAGTTGTTATTCACGATTTGTTAGGCTGTTTGTTGTTATTCGTTGGAACAGTTGTTATGCAACGAGTCAACAATTGTGTTGTTAATCAGATTAGTGTACGACAAAAATGTACCAAGCTAGCAAACAAGACCACGCCATAGCTTCTTTTTCTTTATCCACCAACAACAACTAAACACCTTGAACATTTCGATTTGATTTAAAGTCCTTAAAAGCTACGCCATTAAACTTTATCAATTAAAAGACTACAATACCACGCCTTCGTCCCTTTAATATCCGTGACGCAAGGCCAAACTACCCGACAACCTGTGCATACTTTTGGCATCATTCATTGACTTTGTCACTTACCAGAGACACCGCAGATTTCAAGCATATACTTCGCAAGAAACAAATTTGAAAGAGAAACAACCCATTGTTCTGATTAGAATCATACAAAGCATTTCATGAAAATATCTACAAGGTTAGTAGGAAACCATATATGTATGCTAAAAACGTTTGCTTATGATTTATATATCTTAATCAAAGTGCATCTGAGAACATTTACTCTAACCTATCAAGTACTCAGAAAAGTAAAGACATTCAACTTTCAATTGGATTTATAAATTGAAAATACATTACTTTAGTTAATTACTTAATTTCCCCTCTGCAATTAATTGGTTAATTGCATCATCATTCTAAACAAAATACCATATTGGGAAGAGCATGCAATTATTTGATCGATTTTTGTACAATTTCAACATATAAACTCAAAAACATAGATTTTCTATTTTCTATTAGTTTTAACTTCGAGCATACCTGCTATTACTTCTGCTGCTGCTACCGCTGCTGCTACTTGAACTTTTCATGCTTCCACTATTAATACTTGATATACCACTATCACTCTCTCCACCAGAAGCTGAAAGGTTCTTCTTCCACCATTCTTTATCAAGGCTTTTAGTGGATCCATCAGAAACAGATGTTCTAGGAGACACCTTGTTTGGACTATTATTATTCACCGAGAAGTCATAATTCATCTTCTTTTTAGATCCCAAAGAAATTGGAAAGACCATTTTGAGATAGAACCCTCCATTATCAATATTCCCACTTCTCTTCACCTGTTTTTTCTTATCAACCTTTCTATTGTGCATATTTTTGTTGCTCAATTTCTTCTCCCCTCCTTTTCTCTCTTCGCCAACTTCAACCCTTGGGTGTTCCACGAGATCTTTCAAAGAAAGCTCGTAACTTGACTCGGGCATGTTCTTAACCATTTCCATGAGCTCCCTTTGGCCCCTTGCAATGGCTTGAGTCTTCGATGCAGGGGAAAGACATCGATAATAGTTTTTGCGATGATGGGAACTCCTTGGTGGGCTTGTAGCCCATAGAGGAGGTGAACAAATACCAGACTCATCAACCTTCGATCCTGTTCCCAATTGAACTTCCATATCATTGTAGCTATGACAATTCTTGTAGCTCTTAGATTGTTTCTTTGAAGCAAAAAAATCAGAATTTGTGGCTCCCCATGCATCATAACAATGAGTTGTGTGTCCCATTTCATTGGACAACGGAAAAGAAATTGGGGGTTGGTCTCTTCGAGGATCAAGCATGGTTTTCTTTTTGTGTTTTGTTATGGGTGTTTGTGTGAGTTGGTTTGAAGAGGAAGAAAAAATAATTGCGTAGGCTTGTGTTGTGTGTGGTTGGTTTGGAAAGCAGGGGAGGGTGAAGGGGGTAATTTGAATAGCTTCACAATCACAACGTTGTTAGCTTCAAGGGTGATGATGCTGTTCAATTTCTTGGTGACTAAGAATTTTAAAGGGGGAATTGATTAGGGATAGAGAGAGTGAGTGAGAAAGCGTCCTCAAAGTCAAGGGATTCTAGATGGGCCCTTATTCTCTATTCACCCCATTTTTGTCTTTCAATGACCATTGCTTTGTCTTTCAATTTTACTCTTTAGTTTTGTGGAAGAAAACACGCGGTCACCGTGTCTCTCCCTCACTCACTTTTTTTTCCCCAACTTTGTTAAATAGCCAAGACATGACGTACCTTTGCCTCGTGAGTTGGCTATTTCTCTCAAGTTTCCATCAATTACCTATTTATAGGACACAAAATTAGGACTTCAGCATCTTTAAAATAAGAGATTTCTTTTAGAGATTTCTATCAATCACCTATATAGTAAATTATGTCAATATAAATTTTGATTTATTTTATGAAGTAAATATTTTTGTTTAAAGGAGCTAAATTCCAAACTTTAATTGTTATAAGGAAGAGCTACTAACCAGAAAATTTATTGGATTAAGGGTTGGTGCTCTTTTTCACTGGGACTTTGTTGTGTACCTTGTGCTCCTCATTCTGGCTTTTTTGGGCATGATATTCCTTTTATTCTGATGAGTTGTAACAAAGAATTAGAGGAAAGGCTGCCCTTACAAGGATCGGTTTCTTGGAATTATTTGCTTGGGTGTTCCACGTGTCAAAAGCTTGAGATATTGGAGAATGGAGAGGACCTCAAATAATAATTGCAATGGAATCACAGCCCCACATCAGGAGCTGCACTAAGATGTGGAGTGGATCATAAAGCCGTAGTCACAATAATGTTGTCTCTCTTTCATTGCCTTAATAGACAATAATGGTTGCTTTTTCTGTGACGAATCTGTGTTCAGTAATCATTATCACCTCATTAATTTGGTAATAGTGACAAATACTACTACTATTGGATGTTTTCCACGCAATGCACGGTAGTATAGCATTTACCATCATGGAAGTGTAGCTGTAAAGCGAGATGGGAAGTTTAGTGGGTAGCTGTAAAAATCAGTTCTTGTAGTTGTGATACCAGTGTCAATGAAGTTCCTCTACCGAGCAGGATCACCGGCAGACTTCAGCTGAAAAACAAAAAAAATACTACCAAGCTGTTGCATCTAATTGATACAAATCACCTTGTGTATACATTTTTATGTTATTACTTCATGATTAATCTAATAAAGAGTTTGAGTGGCAAATGTTTCGGTAGCTTTAACTAAAGTCTCAATTCGAGTTTATGAATGTGTAAAAAATATCTTAGAGTCAAATTTAAATTAAATCAGATAAAAAATTTTTAAAAAATATTATTTATTATTAGCTAGGGCATCAACTTTATTTTTTTATGTGATTATTTTATTTTGAAATTATAAAAATATGAAATTTTGTTTATTAAAATTACGATTCAAAAATATTTAATTTAAAAATTGTTAATAACATTTTTAATTGTCAAATAATTAATTATAATAAAAAATTACTATTAATAAGATTAAAAAAATAATTTTTTACTTTAAAAAATATTGTGACTACTAAAATTGTCATCGGTAACTCTTACATAGAAAAAGTTTCCCTAAGTTTGAAAAGTGGCCAATAACATCTTTTAAAGGTTTAAAATAATTAAAAAATTATCAATTCACTAAAAAATTGATCAACATTGTTTAAAAAGAAATATTGTCATTGACATATTGCTAAACATATAAATATTGCATTCCTCATTTGTAACAAATTACAAGAGAAGGCTTTTAGAAGTAGGCTTAATTCATTCATGAAAAAAAAAATATGATTTTGTCAATATTAATATACCTGAAATTCTTACAAACACTCATAAATGTATGACATTTAGGTGAAAATAATCAATATATGTATATATGGCAAATAATATATCATTTGGAAAACTGAAGTACTTGTTTAGTCAATATGTTAAAGTAATGTTTCCAAAAATAGTGAAAAATATTGCGTATAAGTGTCTAATATCAATATTTGGTAATTTCATGCAATATCAAACATTTCTAATAATAAATGATAATGGTATTTAACAAATGTTTTAGATACATCAACAGCATTGTCCTCCAACTCTTGCTATTATGTTGTATATTGATTTCAAAGAAGTTTCAGTAGGCATTTATCAAGATAATAAGGAGGAAGCATATGCAACACTATGCTCGACAAAGAGGTAAAAAGGGAATAGAACAACATTAAAAGTAATGACAATGATTTTGGAGGAAAATATGGAAGCAATAAAGAAAGTAAAGATGAGAATGTGCATGATGATGTTAATGATGATGAGCCTCATTTGTCAAACACAATGTAGATGGAAAATTGCATGTTGAAAAACAATTCAATGATAAAGAAATTGTTATGCAAACAATTAAGCATTACATTATATTAAAAGGAGTGAACTACAGAGGGTTTGAGTTAGAATTAAATACATTTTATTATAAATGCGTGAGATATAAAATAGATTATTTATGGCTTCTTCGATCTACTTTTGGAAAGAACAAGTATATTTGAGAGATTAGAAAGTATAATGGCCTGCACACTTGTACAATGGGTAGGATTTCTTAGGATCATAGGAAGTTAAATTTAAACACAATTGTAGAATGTTCATGCTAATGGTAGAGTCTGACCCTTCTTTTAAGATGAAATTTGTGATTGATGAGATTTAGTCTCCGTATAGATACACAACAACGTAATAGAAAGCATAGATGAGAAAGCAAAAGGCAATTGAAAAAAATTTTGGTAAGTAAAAAGCCTTATTTGAAGCTTTGCCACAATGTGTAGTAATGTGTGACACTGTTTGAGGATTCATTGTTCAATTGAATCATGCAAAAGCTTACCGTAATGATGAGTTAGTTCCTAATGCTCAAATATTATATCAAGTGTTTTTAGAGCTTTGGTCCCTATATTAGAGCATTTATATATTGCAAACTATTTGTGCAGTTCATGAAACACATTTGTATGGAAAATACAAAATAATTCTATTAGTGGTCGTTACACATGATGGTAATCAAAATATATTGTTGATTGTTTTGCTACTGTTAAGGGTGAGACTACGGATAATAGTGTGTATCATGCCAATATTCATCAGAAGGAATAATTATAGCCAATTTATTGCATATAATGTGTACCATGCATGTCTAATATTTAGAAGGATAATAGTTGTCAGTTGGCAACCCTTATAAGACACATTGATACTAATACTCCTACATTATTACTTGACCATCATGAATGAGTCTTTAATTCTTTAGTTCTGCTAATCCTCATAAGTCTTTGTTATTAACTCTTATAAGACTTTTGGGTAGGAGAAGAATAGGTTAAGCATATTGAAATTGACAAATTACACAGTCAATTGTGTCACCCTATAACTTCAAAATAAATCAAAGGATTAATAGTTAAACACACAATTCATTCTCTTATCACATTATCTACAATTACAACATCAATATCATTATCCTTATATGGACACAGAAATTGCAATTAATAACCAAATATTAGTGTTATATACAAAAAAATAATAATGCTTTATAGACAGAAATTTAACATATTTAACAACACATCAATAATTTATCTTCTGAACACCCATATGATCCAAAACCAATTTGATAGTCCTAAGATCCCTAAAGGGAGGGTTCGTTGGATATCGCAACTATCTCCATTCGAGAGCAAGTGAGAATACTATTGGTTTACCAGGGATTAAAGTCAACTATGTTAGTCGATGCTATGCCTATACCTGTAGCAGTATATGCAGGTACAACTTTCTCTAGCATCATGACATGAACCATAATCTAAGCCACTATTAAGAAAGGAAAAACATGTTGAACCTTAATTATAATTTCCAATCACATAATTGCTTTTATTCGACATTAAAACATATCATAACAAAGAAAGTATATATACTCGCGCATGTTATGCTATCCTAATGTCATAATTTACAAAAAGTCAACCAATGTATTGTACTAGTCACTTTAATCTAATTTATGATCCTTCAATATTGTTTATTGTTGATCAACTGTCTAATAACTCATCACACATATATCTTGAACAATTGTGGAATAAAGGTTAGTAAAATCAATCAAGAGTAGATCATTAATCTAAAGTGTGTGTATCTCAGAGTTCTAACATTTCACAAGTATATTAACAAGATGATTATTTATTTGCATTTGATAAATTTAAGTAACCCAGTCAAAGACAACATGTTGTAAAATGTTATTTATTTCTAAAATGTTATTTATTTCTTACTTAAGTGGCATGATTGATAAGTAATGATAGCATAATTGTCTTATGACAAATAAAAAATTGTTGTTAGTGACAAAAAATCAATTTCACAAAAATATTTATCAATTTCACAAATAATAATTATAAATATTTGATAAATTATTAAATTAATCTAAATGTATTATAATCTATTACAATTAGTAACTAATTATATCAAAATAAAAACATTTTTGTTATGTTTTTTAAGTTATAAAATTTTTAGAGAAATGTTAATAAATGTCAAAAACACTAATTACAAAAATTTTAAAAATTAAATAAATTAAACTAAATATATTATAAGCAAACTTAATTAATTCATAAATTTTAATAAAATGATTTCTACTCATAAATCATGTTGGATTTCGCTGCACCTTGAAATCATATTTATAATCTTAAAGGTTACTAATGGCAATTTTTTGGAGCACATATTTGTGTGCCTAACTTCTACGGTGAAAATAGTAGAGATTTTTGACTCAAAAGGTCGTTAATGGTAATTTTTTAAAATGACACAGAGATTTTTCCTCACGTAACATGCTACAATGAAGCTTTAGAGTTAAAGGTAAATTTTTCTGATTAAAGATTCTTAGTAACAACTTTTTAAGGCATCTAGGTCATGTTAATAAAACTTTAGATTGCATCAATCAACTCCTAAAATTTCTACAATTTGTTCATGTTCGCATGTCAAAAATTGTCAATGACAAATTTAAGAGCTCTAAAATGACCTCCAAATCGCGTTAATCAATTCTTGAAACTTCTGCTTTTGTTTCTATTCATAAATAAAAAGAAATACTAATAACATTTTTACAATGTCCATAAAGTTATACAAAAATAAATAAATAAAAGCTTCAAAAATAAATAATATATCCCAAAAAATAATTATCATTCAAAATTTATAAATATATACTCTTGTTATTATCATTAACAATGGCAGAAAATAAAAATATTTTTAAGGGTGACTATTATCTTGCTGTGGGTTGAATAATTAGTAATACAAATTGGTCGGATTACTTAGTATTTTTATAGAATGAACATTGATAAGAACTGTATACTTTAGCCGTGGATTCTCAGTTTATCTTAATAAAAAAGGGCTAAAATAGAAACATTATTATGCGGACTCTTGGATAGTTATAATCCATAACCATACCCACTTGAGGGAGTTGTTTTCAAGCTAGCTTTACTTTAAATAAATGACATGGAGGAAATATCAGGCTTTTTAAAATTGTTTTGTATTTGTAAAAAAAAAAATGTTTGATAAAGTTTATTTTTATTTATTGTTTTGAAAAAAGGTTTAAACATTATTTTATTAAGAAACTGAAAAAACAAAAACAAGTTTATAATGTTTTAAAAAGTGAAAACCATTTTAAGAATTATAAACTGGGCTTAGTGGGATAATGGTAATGGTACGAAGAAGTTAATTTTTATTTTAAATTGTTTGATTAAGTAATTTTTTTCTAAAATTGTTTAATAAAACAGTTTATTAAAAACCCAAACAAAAACAATATCAAACAAGTCCACGCCATCTTCTTTAATGACTTTTTGAGTCTTAAAAGCATTTTCTAATTTTGATGAGCACCCAGGATTCAATCCACTTAAACATATTTTGTAACCAGAAAATAAAAACAAGCCCATCATTAAAACAATGAATTTTTATGAGCAAAAAAAATAATATATTTCTCTCTCTCCTTTATTTTCATAGTTTTAGTATGTAAATTATGGTATAAACTAAATCATAAATAACTAGATACAAATTAATCATTAATTGATTTGAAACTAAATACTTAATTTTAAAAAATAAATAACTAAATACAAATATAAACTAATTAAGTTTTATGTTAATTTCCTTTGATGATAAAAAGAACTAATTGAAATTCACAAGCAATATCTAGCTAGCTAGTATGTAGAATTCCATATTCATAAGAATAGCTAATGAAATTTGAATGCATTAAAAGCGAAATGACCTTGTCTTCTTCAATATGCAAGACGCAATTATTAAAACAGAAGTTGTACTGATGAAATTTTTAACAAAAATATTAAATATCTACAATATCATTTTTCTTTTCTATTAATAGAAAAACAAATAGTACTTGTTTTGGTATTCACGTAGATTGCTCGAGTTTGAATAAACCATTGCTACTTCTCCTGAGGCTTCACCTGCGACGTGATAGGTCCGACATAATTCATGGCTTCAAGAAAACATTAGCGTATATGCACACGTTTTGCAACTTTAATGTAATTATGTCATTCCAGTGATTATTGGGAGAGATGTAAATTTACTGAAACTTGTACTCTGCATACTGTGGTTTTCTCTGGGAAAGGGCAAAGGGCAATCAAGGACTCTCAATATCTGCTCCAAAGTCCTTGTGGCTACGCAATCATTTAAATGAGCACGATTAAGTTAATGGATCCTTGACTTTCTATTGTCTTCTATAATTGACTTTTCTGTAAGCAATGTTCCAAAAAGAGAAATTGCAAAAATTTACAAGAATTTCAATTACTAGAGTGAAACATTTCATACAAAAATTTGCTTACAAATCTATCCAGGACTATTTTATTTGGATTTACTTGCATTATTATAGTGAATTTTCTGGTAGATAAATCCAAAATTATATTTCTTGCAAGAAAAATTATTAATAATAATGATATAAGAAGATAAATAGTGCAAAAAGTTCATTTATTATAATTTATCTTTTTGCAGGAAATGTCCAGCAAATTTTAAATCTTCAAGGCTGACTTATCTATGAAGTTTCTTTTTTCTGAAGGACCAAACTCTGTATAACAAATCAGCAAATTTTTACTACCGATTCATTCAAATAGAATTTGAAAAAAGTTGAAAATTTAACGCAACAGCGGGTGGAGTCTTGGAGAGCGATGATAGCTAGGTGCGACTTTGAGATAGGGATGACAATGGGTAAAGTATCCGATGGGCACCCGTAAAATTTACCCATAATGAGTAGAGTATTTACCCACTATACGGGTACGGGTATGGTTATGGGTAAAAACCCGTAAATTTTAATGGGGATGGGTGCGGGTATGGGTATCTAAGTACCCACCCCGCCCCATACCCGCATATATATATATATATATATATATATATATGCTTGAACTTTATTCTACAATTATGAATTGAATTTTTGTATTATTATATTACTTATGTGAAGTTATATAAGATTAATATAAAAATATATTTAATAATAAAGTAAACCAAAAAATTTATTTTGGTTTATATTTTTAATAGAAAAATTTATTTACTATTTTATATCATTTAATTCGGCTAACACAATTTAATTATTACATAGTTAATATGAGATTGACTTTTTTTAAAATATTATTTATATATGACACACATAAAATATTTTTTACACAAATATTTTTGTTAATAAAATTATATTGATGTTTTAATCATAAAGTGAATGATAAATAATAAATATATTATAAATATTTTATAAATTTTACAATCACCTACTATTACCGTAAACTTATTATTTATTAATAATATTTAAATTTAAATTTTATATTTTAATTTAAAATAATATTTTTTTATGGAACATATGTATTACAAGTACAACTATAATTTATTGAATCTAAATAATATTATTCTTACTATTTATTCACATTCAAAGAAGTTTTTGAAAAGATATAAATATAAAAAATTATTGTTAATTTTTATTTGTTAATTTTTTTAAGATAAAAAAGTATAATTTTTTTAATATACACGTATATTTCTTTATTATAAAATTTTATTGTAACTATTTATCTTTTATTCAAATTCTTTTTTTTTAAATTTATATACATTAGAAATATTTAATTCACTAAAATAATTTTTCAAAAATTTATATTTTTGATAAAATACTTTCGTATAGTATATGAGTTAAAAAATACTAGTATTAATATATATATATATATATATATATATATATATTATATTATATTATTTTAATTAAATCTATTATTTTTCTTACAATTTGAAATTCAAAAGTTAAAAAAAATATTTTATGTATCAACTTTCTATTGTTAGTATTGAACTTCTCTACTCTAACTCTATTCTCATTCTCAATGTCTGTCTCACTAAAATTTAATAACTATGAAATGTTATTCATTAGAATTAGTTGTTAATGCCGTCACAAGAGGTTACTAAGTGATCCCACACGAAGGGACAACCATTGTACAGATCTATTTCGTTATCGTTCTGACATTACTAATCAATCAAATCTCACACAAGATAGAATTATCACTGACAAATAACTTGTGTGTTTAGTTTTGCTTATTATTTCTAAGAATTTTAATTTAGAAAATTATTATATTAAGATACATTTAACATTTATGATCTTTGAATATTTGTTTTTTTATCTATATTTGTACCTTGTTCGACAACTACATATTGAATTTTTGTATTATTATGCTACTTATGTGAAATTATATAAACATATTTTTCTTTATAAATATTTTTTTCTCAAACAAACGCGGGTAATGGGTACAAGACGGGTATGCGGGTACCCAGAGGGTACGGGTACGGGGATTAATGTTCATACTCACGCGGGTATGGGGCTGAGTATGGGTATTTTTTTAAAACGCGGGTATGGGGATGGGTACTGTGGTACCCTACCCATACCCTACCCATTGCCATCCCTACTTTGAGATAAGCAAAAACAGTTTAATTTGATATCATGTATTTTTGAGGAGGCTTAAAAACAAAATAAATAGATAAAATGATTAGTTTTTTTTATAAATTAAAACTAATTTATGTAAATTATATTTTTTAAAAATTAAATAAGAAAACATCTAAAAATATAAATTAATTGTACTTATATAAAAATTCATTACTTTTATTTTTTTTATATAAATATATATTACAAAAAATATCTAGCTTAGGGCACCGTTGCATAATTGGCAGTTTCTCGCTTAACATTTGGCTTCAGAGGTGGTTGAGATTGTGCTCCAATAGAATAATAGACACAAAATATTCATAATTTTACATTATTATTCTTTATATGTCATCCACTAGCTTCTGCACCAACTTTAAAATATTATCAATCTAATACTTTTAGCAAAATTTTAGACCCTACAACTGGATTACAACGTATAATTAACGACCAAACTTTTATTTATTTATTTTTACATTTTATGCATAAATTATTGTATAAAAATATAAATTTTAAATTTTATAAAAAAATATACATTCAAATTTTTATGCAAAATAATAAAAATTAAAGTATAAAAAATTAAAATAAAAATATTTTACAAAATTGAAGATTAAAATAAAAATTTTATAAAATTAAGAACTTTTAATTTTAGAAATCAAAACGATAATTTTCTCCAACATTTGACAATTGCATACCCCCAAGAATACGTCAAACTATTGGTAGAAATTAGTGGGAAATGACAAACAGAAGAAAACGATTATCAAGAAATGTTGTACCAAATAATGCTAAACAAATCCTTCTATAATTGTTAGAGCACTCACATAGGCTGCTTAAACCAAGTCAACAAAATCTCCATTGCACAAAGCTACTAACAAAGATGTAATTAATTTCCCGTTGTGTATGGACTTGGATTAACTTTTTGCTTGATTTTTAAGAACAATAAGTTTTTTTCGACCTTTATTTATCAGGCTGGTCGTATAAACATGATCCTTCCCTATCATCACTACGACCATAGTTTAGATATAGAAATGTGGTTTAATTAAAATTAAAATTTTATTTGAATAAAGTACATTAAATTTTAATCTATTATTTTTTATTGACTGGCTTATTTGCGAAGATTTGTCGTTTTAATTTTAAAATATTACTGACTACTGATATGTAATTTGCAACTAAATTATCATCTAGTATTTAAATTAATGAAATTTTAAAAATTTTAAATTAAAAAGTTAGATTGACGAAATTCACTTCTATAAAAAGTTATTTAAAGTGTACGTGTGAGTGTATGGTAGATATCTAATTTAGTAAAATAATCTAATAATATTTTATAGAGATAAATTAATTTAATCTAATTATTAAATTTTAAGTTTTTCATAAAAGAAATTAAATTAAAAAGATTTCACATATTTAAAAATTTAACATAAAATTAGTATTTTTATTCTCTAAATTTAAGATTAACTTTAAAATTAATATTTTTGCCTCGTTAGCCAATACCTATTTACAATCCAAGTATTTTTCACTCTACCTCTATGTTATGATTCAAACTTTTTTTATAATAAAAATTTTTATACAGAAGAATGATAGTTGAGAAATAGAAAGTATTGTCTTGTAAATGCATCTAGCAATATCTTTTATCTCTATCTTTATGCGACTGTCTTTGATGTACCGTAGTCATGAGAATGTTTACTTAGGAATCACTATATTTCTCTGTTAGATTCATCAAATTCCTTTTCTATAAAAAATTTTAATATGTCTAAAACCTTTGCTTAGTTTTTTTATTCTTTTGAAGAAGTTACTTATAAAGCATAATATCATAGTCGTTATCTGAATGTGATTTTAAAAAGTAGTTATGTATTAATTATTCTCAAAGTTACTTTTTATAGAAGTTACTTTTTGAGTAGAGCTGATATATATTAACCGCTTCTACAAAATAAAATCTTAAAAATTCTAATAATTTTTAACTCATAAATCCGTGTAGGGATAAAACATGTTCAACTTATATATTAGTTCCATGAATATTAATTTTAATAGTCTTTTTTTTATTTGTGTTGTTAGCTCTTAGTATTAATGTTTTGAAACCTTGAATGTCTCAATGGGTCATGTATCATATATCTTACTACTTTAGATAGTCTACACATGCATTGTCTTACAACGGCACTTTAAACATTCAAATAGTGTAATTAAAGATTTTAGACAATTTAACTAAGATAAAAATATTTTTTATCGATCAAAATTTAAATTTTTTATCTTTTAAAAAAATTTACTTTCTCATTTTTCATTTAAATAACTACTAATAAAGAGTTATGATGGGGTTTCTCAAACCCCTTAGAGAAAAAGACCTAATTAGGACTAGGAACATTCAAATTGAAAGAAGAAATTAGAATTTCTAATTTATACCTTGAACCTTAGACATTGGGAGGATAGATTTTGTCACAACCGGGTGGTCGCAACGGTACGACGAAAAACGTTTTCAAATATATCAGAGGAGTCACCACCAAAGTTTATTTTAAGAAAAACTTTGGAAAAACTTAAATATAATACGATCTTTGAAACCAAAAATGAGTTCGGGAGTTATTTACGTGTAGGGAAGGTATTAGCACCCTACAACGTCTTTTTAAAAACGGTTACCTAAAATTAATTGTGCAAATTCATTCTAATTTTGAAAAAAATATTTATTTAACCCCTAAAGATTAATTATTTTATTTTAGAAGAAGAAATATTATTTATTGAAATATTATTTGGGTTATTTTAAAAATTATTTTGACTTGACGGGTTCGATTCCCGCTTCTACGTATCCCTGGGTGCAATGGGGAACTCAAAGTTACGTAGTTCTATCTAAAAAGTTATGAGGTTGGTTAATTAAAATTAAGTTTAGTAAAGAAAATTTATTTTGAGATTGAAATTATTTTCATAAAATTATAATGTTTAGGATACAAGATAACGCGGTTATACATGTACCCTACGAGAAACAATACAGAAAGTGAAGGAAGATCACACAATTATATTGCAAATCATTAAGAAATATTTTATTCGTAAATGGAGTATTTGAATTTTAATTTTGATTATGATTAATATTGAAAGAAATTTAAGATAGCGTAAGCTATACATAAACCTCTTATAATTTTAAACTATCGAAGGCAATATAAATTACACATCGATATTATAGAAATTTATAAAATGAAGAAATGATAATAATTTAATTTATCAAAATTTGAAATATGACTTAAGAAAATTTAAAATATGAAATTAATTCTATTTTAATAAAAAATAATTTTATTTGAATTGATTAAAAAAGATACTCATTTAATAAAAACATTAAAAATTTCATTTGATAGATTTATATTATATAAAACCTAAGGTAACGTTGGTACATATAGATTTTGACAATTTATAACGCATAAAGGTAGAGTCGCTATACATTAGCATTATAAATTGTTTCTTAATAAAATAATTTAGATTTAAATTAGTTGATTGATTTGTAAGTTCGTATTTAGAAGAGAAATACATCTTGCATTATTATTAAAGTGGTTAACTAATTAATAAATGACAATATATGATAAATTAATATTGCATAAAGTCTTGGTACCGTAGGTACACATAGACTTTATCAATTTATAATACATGACGATAGAGAAGTTATACGTTAGTATTATAAATTGATACAATTATATTATTATTTATTAATTAATTATACAAAAAATAAGTAATTTAGTATTCACAATATAAGATAAAGTAATCATAAACATAAAATTAAATCGCATTAATATGATACAAATATACAATAAATAAAATAAAAGATAACAATCCTAAAAAGTAAGATATAAATAATGAAATATAAAAGAAGAAATAATTTATTGTTAATGTTAAAATGAGATAAAAAAATAACTAACTTAAATATGATATTGTAAAGTAAACGGTATCAAGAGATTTTAAATAAAATAAATAAAATAAAATAATTTAAACAAGGCTAACATAAAAAAAATAAAAATAAATAATAAGAACTCATTCATTAAATAAATTAATAATTATCATAATAACAAATAATAATGATCATGAATAAATAAATAAAACTAAAATAAGAAATTGTATGTTGAACTAAATAATAATAAAAATAAAAATAAAAATAAATAAAAAAATTAGGACAAAAAAATAAAAAAAATAAAAAAAAGGGTAAAATGGTCCCAAATTTAAATTTTTCAGATTTGAGAGGGAAGGACTTTAGGGTTAGGGGTGTGCTTTTCTCCAAGAAAAACAAAAAAAGTTATGAAAGGGTGAAGGTGAGGTTAATGGAGGCCATGGTTTTGAGCGATGAAGGTTAGTGAGAGCAAAAGGAAGATGAATGAGAAAAGGTAAGGAAAGAGTTTTTTTATGGTGAGTTTTGTGTTTGTAGATGATGATAGATAGAGGAATGGGTGGAGAGGTGGTGAGACATGGATGTTTGAAGTGGTAGTTTGAAACTATTTTTTTTTTTGTCATTTGAGATTGATTTGATATAGGAAATGTTTATTCAAAATATAAATATGTATGAAGAAGAAAAATGTATAAAATGCATGATGAAGCTTACTTGATATTCTTGAAAATTTTTGCTTGCCTTTTGTTCTTCCTCCTTTCCACTAACCTTTCTTTCTCTATATTTTCTCTTTTTCTCTCCAAGTTTAAGAATCCTCCTCTCAAAATTTTTTTAGCCTCCTTTGATGCCTCCTCTACTCCATGATTCTTTTTTTCTTTTATTGCTAGGGTTTTCACAAAAGGCCAAAAATTCTGAAATTTTTCCTTTTTATGTATAAAGTAACATTGGTTCAAGAGTTTGATTATTTGTCATATTCTACTTTCTTTTTAAAAATTAATTCTGAATTTTCCTATTTTATTAAGACAAATTTTTGTTTTTTTCTTTAAAACCTTTTGATTCCATTCTCCTTTTATAATATTAGAATTTTTTTTAAATAAAAAATTTTAAATCAAAATTTTGGTGTTTACAGATTTAACTTGAGGAAAGAAAACAAACAAAAACAAAAAAATAATTATGCAACTACAGAACGAAATAAAATTAGGTTGTATCTTACTTTATAAATTTTGGATTATGGTGTTTCTAAAATGAGGTGAAACTTACATTTTGAATTACAATTTTGGCTCAAGAATCACTGGAAAAGGCATTGTATAACAAGAGATATGATATAGGTTAATTTGGAATGAGATTTTAGGATTAGGATGAAAATTGACAAATTTTTAAACCCTAGGTCAGATTTAGATTTCTCATTGTTAATGCATATAAAACAAAGAATTTTGAAGAAAGAACAAGGATAGGTGCCACAAACCTATTTGGTTGATAAGTTTAAGATGATCGCCACAAGAATGTGAATTCTTGATAAGACCTTAGAAGTAAGAAAGAACCCTAGCATATAGAGAAAATCTCACAATTCTAAATTTGTTCAATTTGCATTCTGTCTTTTCCATTTAGTTCAAGTGTTTTTAGTACAATGCATATTAAGAGTTTGCCTGATTAAAATCAAACAAGAGAAAAAGAAAAACACCTTTAGTACAAGTAAACTAAGATGTCCCAGTGGTTATTAGGATTACACTTAGTCACAAGTACTTAGGTTCAAGTCTTAAAACATAAGAGAAAGAAAAATAAATAAAAACTTCAATTTGAGTCATTGGACTTATATCCTTTAAGGTAAACAAAAACAAGACAAGTGATGGGCTTCAACTCCATGGATGGATTGTCTTTAGTATCATGAGCTTTAAATTGATGTTGGGCTTCTAATACAAGACTTCTAATACAAGATGCATTTCATATGCTAATGCTTCTTGAGCTTTCTTAGCTCTTGACCTTATCATTAGCCCACTTAAGTCTTCAAGTAGATCTTAGGCCTTCCTTGATGCGTGACTTCTTCCATGGGCCTAAGCCTGGGCTTTAGCTTGGGCTTGGATATCCTCATCAAGTTATTTTTAGTGGTTATTATTACTGTCTACTAAGAAAAGTTTTTAAAATTTATCGAGATGTCTAACATCCCTTTTTTTTGCTTAAGCAAAATTTTTCAATCATTTTTAACTATTAATGTTATGTGCTTTTAATCTAATGACTAGGATTTAACACAAAAAATTAGAAACTTTTTAGATGATAACACATTAATGAAGGGTAAAAGGGTAAATATCAGCACTTACTGCAATCTTCTCTACTCACTTTCCACTCCAATTTGCTCTCTACTCACTCCTTTATCATCCCTCCATGTGCGGGCATTCCATTCCACTGATTCAGATCACCCACAAATGCTTATAATCATCATAGCTCTTGTGGCATCCTGCATAATTATGAAGATATTGATCATTAAAAATTATGAACATCTATTGTAGTATTAAGATATTAGTTTGTTAAAAACTCTTAATTCTAACAAGTCTTTTCCTTGTAATCTAAGAATGATGCTATTATTTTCTTGGAGATAAGAAAATAGAATAAATTCTTAAGGCTTTGTTTAATAGTTACATTTAGGAGGAGAAGGGTTAGTGAGATTTAATTCTTGTTTAGGAGTTAATTAATTTGGAGAGAGAGAGTTAGGGAGTTTTTTTAAACCCAAAACCACCCTAAACTTAATTTTGTGAGTTCTCTCATTTTGAGGAGTTTTTTAAATAGATTTATAAAATGACTAATTTAAGATAAAAAAAATATTTAAAAAAATATTTTTTAGAGTGAGAGATTTTTAAAATTATTAAAAAATAGAAATATAAATTTTAAAAATATTAATTTTTAGAGGAAGAAAAATATATAATTTGTGTATTTTTTGAAAAAAATTTAAAAAAGAATAACAATAAATTAATTTTTTTTAAAAAATATATTAGTTTTTAGAGTGAGAATTTTTTAAAAAATTTATAAAAAATACAAATATAAATCTTAAAAATATAAATTTTTAGAAAAAATAATTTAATTTTTTCAAAAAATATATAAATAAAAGATAAAAAAATGATATTATTCATATTATTAACCTCCCAATCACCCTATTCTCTTCATATTAAACATCTAAATAGGAGAGAGGTTTAATCTCCATTCCCTTCCCTTCCCCTGCTTCCTCCATCAAACTCTTTTCCTCTCTCTCCTCCACTCTTAAACAAAACTTAAATTATTTTTTCAGGCAACACATTATTTATGTCACTAAATTAGGTATTTAATGGTTTAAAAAATTATTATATTAATCTTTAATTCAAAAATCTCAACATTAAATTTTAAAATCTATAATTCATTATTAAATAAGTCTCTCGTTCAATTTTTGTTTATTTTGTTTCACTACTCCATTAAACGACTATGATGATAACGTAAAAACTTCGCAGTCAACAATTTGGTGTACGAGTTCTTGAAAATTAAACTGAATAACTGAGTGTATAACTTGACAGGATCGATCAACTTAAAAATTTACTTAAACAAATTCAGACATGTACGAAAATAATAACCAAATAAAACAACTAATTAAGAAAGCAATATGAACACGAAGGTGGCGGGAAGGGAAGATTGAATAGAATATGGAATATAAGGAAGCATGTGCTAATAAGAAAGACCATGCCTTTGTGTCTTGAAACTCATCGTACTCTTTTCCACTTTGGCCCAATTCGTGCCGGCTTATGATTTAATTTCAGCGAAATTGAACCCTTAGAATATACTCTGGCATATTATCTTGGAATCTTCGAACTCTTCTCGCTCATCCAATAGATTCTAGGGAGAGAAAGATGGGTAGTGTCATAGTTGCTGTGGCACAATTTTTCTTCTGTCTTGAAATTATTGGACATTGAGTCTCAATCTTTGATTATTATCTAATTAAATCATGCCATTATGTAGTTTTTGCACCACTCTCAAAATAAAGGTTTGTGAATTAAAAGCCACGTACACTACAAGGTGTCAGAGATATAGGGACCAAAGGTGCCTATGATTCGAAATTGAAATACGCATATTTGTGGGTTTTGCTAAGTTATGAGCATGGAAAACGTTCGTCACCCGTCTTACGTTGTGGTTGCATGTGATGCCACGAAAGATCGCAATGAGCATGAGATCAAACTTTTCGTTGATCACCTTCGAAGCAAGGGTAGGATTCTTTCTTCTGGAGACACCTTGCTTGTGCTGGGTGCGTTGCATAAGGTGCCTCACCCAAGTACGTATATATATACGAGATGATTTTTTAATGTCTCTTAACATGGACTATTGCAGATACTGTGAAATTCTTTGGTTGAGTTTAATTGTATTGGTACTTTCATTTGGTTCTTTTCAGAGAATGGTAACGTTAAAATCGTTACCTTGCATTTTGTTTACATTTTTATTTGAGCTCATGAAATTGGCTTATGATCTTTGTATAAGTTCTTTTTAACTCGTTTCCTTTTCATCCAAAGCTTACCTAAATAAGCTCTTTTTAATAATTTTCATTGTTAAGTTTATGAATAGATGTTTAATTAAACGATTTAACTAAATTCCAATCTCATAATAGTACTAGTTAAGTCTTGTATAATGTGATTTCACTATATCACCAGTCCAATGTCGCTTCATTAAGTTATGATGTAGCTGATAATATTTATAACAGAAGGAGGTTTCTTCTTTCTTATCACCATGAAATTTTACTTATTGCAAGAGAATTCAATTGAAGATCGGTCTGTTCAGTTGATCCACTTGAATGTGAATATAGGACATTTTAGTAGTGTGCATATTTTTAATTTCCTTCCCACTTTCGGTTTACTCCTGTCACTCTCTCTCTCTCTCTCTCTCTCTCTCTCTCTCTCACACACACACACACACACACACACACACACACACACATATCTTTGTGACTTTGACCCTTTTATATCAACAGTGGGATATCAGACATTAGCATGCCCAGATTCCTTTGCTGGCACGAACTTTCGTGCAATGGAGGAAGAACTTAACAGGAAAGTTGCTGCATATAAAAGTGCGCTTCTGCCTAGTTATGAAGAATGTGAAAATAAAGGGGTAAGTTCTAATTTTATTTTTGTTTTGCGAATGCTTTCCTATCCAACTAAATCTAATAAACATGCTTAGTTACGTAATGATTATATAGTTTTATTATTAGGCTCATACATTACATGCCATTCTTGGTACTGAAAATGTATATCAGTGGGATGCCCAGGACTTCTAGTTTCTCGATCAGTGTAACCCAAGAGTTACTATTATATTTATCATCTTAGATTATGAAAAGCGCTCTTTGAGAATGTGTTATAATTTTGATTTGTTTCTATCCTTGTTTCTGATTGCAGATATATAAAATCATTCATTCACATTTTATTGTATAATACTTTAAGCATTTAGAACGGTAGATTGTTGATATAGTTTCAGTCTGTATGTTTAATATGATAGAAGATAGATATACTAATTTTGTGATGTTTACATCTTTCTGTTTGTTATTCTATGTCAAGTAATTGCTTATCTCACTAGCTAAGGTTAAATGGTGGTGGCATTCTAGAGAGAATATTTTCATTTAACTACTCAAGAATTCATGGGATATGGTAGTCTTTCTGTTCCTGTAAAATTCTGCAAAAGCTTAGAGTAGCAAGATGACTTTTAATTTGGAGATAAATATTACTCATTTTATCGTTACTTAATTGTAGCGCAGTACATGCATATAACTTAATAGATTAATGAATGATTCCTATAATTCTAGGAAGGAATGTAGAAAGCACATTATCGCTTAACTAGTGTTATTTAGTATTTTTCATTTGTATCCTACTGTAATATAAACCTCAAAAGAATGAATGAATTATACTTGTTGTCCTTTCAATTTTAACATCCAATTTAGACAATGTAGTGCTTTGGGTTGTACATCGCTGTAAATCAGCATCACTAAATGAATCAGTGAAGGTTTTCAAGTAATATATTTTTGTTCATCATTCTTATTATAAATTTGTGTCCAGGTTAGAATTGAGGTTAAAGTCTCAGCAGGTTTTCCAATTAGACAGGTTATTTTACAAGAGGTTACACAATACAATGCATCTTGGATTATCCTTGATAGGTACTACTTTCTTTACACTGTTAAATGACCATTCGATCTCTTACATTTGACAGATGTGTTTTATGAATCTTTATATAAACATGGATATTACAATTCATTTTCCCTGATCCAAAGTGGGAATAGGTTAAATTAATTTGTGCATACTTATTTTTTTTCTTGCAAAATTTCTTCTTGGTGTGGAAATTTTTGCCTCTCACATATTCAGAATAAAACATGCTATCAACCTAGCCTTAATTAATTTTTTCTAGTAACCAAATTTTTTTTTATCGTTGATTAATTTTTTCTAGCTTTGAATTAATCTTTAACTTTTATGACAAATCTTCACTTTAGCTAACTATCCTACTTCCAGAATTAGGCATATGCACATGAAAGGTTAAGTTGATTTAAATTAAGGTTTTCCTCTGGTGATTCGAAACCCACGTGAGCTTATTGTTAACTCTACATGAATTTCTTCTTTTCATATCAAGCATTAGTACCCTCAGCATTCTTCATTTCACATTCTATTTCAGAATTAAGATTCTCCAACATTTTTTAGTCACCGTAGTGCATGATATATGCATACTTTTCTTTATACTGTATTTCTCTAATTAATTATGTGGTGATGGTACTTTGACACCTACTCAAGGGAAGTAGTTCGGGGTATGGGTTAAAGTAAAACAAAAGGAAAAAGAAAATGTGATAGATGGTTTAATATAGAAAGAAGAGAGATATAAAAATTGAATAATAAAAATGAGTTATAAAAATATTATTATCGTTAATTTATCATCATCATCTTTTTTTTTTTTTTTTTGCTGTATATCATCATCTCCTTTTTACACTACTCTTTTGCACATTTGCATTCTTTCATTTTCCTTATTTTTCTTGATATGTATATATATTCAGTATGGTTGTTAACATGTTATAAAGAGTAAAATACTCAATTAGTTCCTTAAATTATAACTATTATTCAATTTAATTCTTGGAATAAAAATATCATGTTAAACTCCAAAATTATGAAATATTGATTCTTTTAATTATTTAAAGAACTTCAACTACTAAAATATCAATATTTTATAACTTCAAGGATTAAAATAATGTTCTTATAATTTTCAAAAAATAAATTAGTTAATACTCAAAGTTCCATTTACTAATTTGATGTATTACTTTTTAATATTATAAAATATGATAAAATCTATTTGTTTTCTTGATGCTTAAACTATGGTCTTACCTCAAGTTATATGCCGATGTTCTTCATGATCTGTAGAATAATTTATATTCTTCTATGAGATGAAGTCGAATTTCCTGGAAAACAATCGAACAAAATTAGTCATCCAAAATGCTTTATTAAACAATTTTCCACATTAAGAAATAAAATACTCGTAAACTTATGCTTTACGTTATGAAAACAGTCGGTTCAATATTATATGTAATTCACCATTTTCTTTATATATATACATTTCTCTTAGGCATCTTCGGCGAGACCTGAGATTCTACAGGAACAAGATATCATGTAAGGTTGCATTGATTAAAGATGACTTGTCGGTGGATATTTGGAGATCCAATCATATAACAGAAAGAGGTGTCACTGAACAAAAGGTTATCTATTCATTGTCAAAGTGTGTTTCACTATCACAATCAGATTCTCATAACATTGGAGACGAGGAGCAATCTATAATTGTATGCAAAAGTCACCCTCATTCCGTTACTTCTTCTGAGAGCTCTAATATGTTTAAGGCCAATATGAAACATTCAATTGCTAACAAGTCAGGAGAGCACAGTTCAATAGACTTTGGATCTTCTTCAGGTCAGAAATCTCCTTCAAATTTATACTAATCTGCTTTCTACTTTCATTTCTTACAAATATGCTTGCTGCATTAAATTTCCTTAATAAAATAGAGAAGAAAAAGAAAGAAATAAAAAAAAGTAGAGCGAAAAAGAAATGTTTGAATAGAATAAGTACAAAGAAGAAAAAGAAGTAAAAAATATCTTAAGATTGTATCGAAATATTTTTATAATAATAAAAATTTAATTTAATAAAAAGTTAAACTTTTAATATAATATGTTTTCTGAATATTAATTAATTTTAAATTGTAAATTTTTATATTATCTTAAATAATAATAATAATAATAAACCAAGCATACGACCCACGCAATTTCATGGCATCAATGGGGTGAAATTATTTTTGTGGGCTTCACTTAATTTCTCTGTTTCCACTGAATGACAAAGTCATCAACAAAAGAAAGCTCACTCTTCATCTCCTTAAAGTTACTCTTATAAAAAAATTCTTTCAAATTCATCTTATTCAAACATATCCCCCATTCACCGTCACATTCTTTCTGTCTCACCCTTTTCTAGTGTGTGCTATAAAATTTTAAAAATTTGTTATAGATACTAAACCCAAAAAATTTATGCTAATACTAAAAAAAACATGTGATAAATTAAAAAAAAATTATTATAAATAATTTATTTAAAAATATATTATTTATATTGTTTGTTACATAATTTTTCTTATGTGCATTCAAAATTTAAGATTTTAAATATTTTTAAGCCCAGAGCATCGCTGCTCCGCTCCGCTTGTGCGTCGCTGCTCCCCTTTGCATTCCCTCCGTTAACATTCACCTTCTCCATCTCCCCCTCTCTCTTTCTCCCTCTGTCACACGCCATGGATCCTTGCCTTTCGTGCGCCTAAGCATTGGTAACCTCCCTCGTTCACCCTTCTTCTTCTCCATGCTTCGGCAAGATCAAGCTCAAAAACTTTCCTCTCCAATCTGCACTCGTCCCCTTCATCCCTCCCAATACCCACTTTCCTGACTCTCAGGTTCAGCCCATCGTTGCCACCTTCCACCTCAGCAAGTCCAATTTCAACAGGCTCGCCGGAAAATCCATCTTCGCCGGCAAACTCTGCCTCAAAATCTCCTTCTACAACGGCCGCCGCGGCACCACCTGCGATGTCAATTCCAGGAGGCTTCTGGGCAAAGTGTCTGTGCCGTTGGATCTAGTGGGAACCATGACCAAGGCTATGGTGTTCCACAATGGGTGGATTATACGGTGTGAAATCCGAACCTCATCCTTCTAAGTACAGCTTAAATTTTAATTTTTAATTAACAATAATTATTAAGGACTAATTGATAAATAAAATAATGTAATATAATATAATATAATAATTTATTATTAAATAAATTTATTATTTAAATATATTTTTAAATATTATTAATTAAAATTTTTCCTATAATATCATGAAAACTTTTAAGGGTACCACATAACTTTTTTTTAACATATCATCGATAAGATATTTTTGACTTTCTGTCTCTTTTTGTTTTTTCCATTTTGTTACTATACTTCTCTTTACATCACCCAGCTAACTTCGAAGACACGAGTGTTAACATAACTGTGGTCATTTCTTATGACTAATTTTACTGCATGTTGAAAATGAAAACAAGCTTGATACATCAACCATTTATTATGCACATCTATAGAAATTCTTATATCTTTACATTCATGTACCAATAAGATCAATATATTAATTTATTCATGTATACTTTAATTGTTATCAAGAAACATAATGTATAAGAAAAAGATGGGTAACGTTAAAAAAAATAATTGTTATTGATTTTAATTCAAGTGTTTTTATCAATATTAATTTTTGCTAGCATGTGTACAAAGGCATACTATTAAAAATCAATATAGAATAAGTTTTTATTAAAATTTGTAACATGCAGTTTCAGTACGTTAGATTCACTAATATTGATGATGTGATTTTTAGTAAAAATTTTACTATTCATATAAAATTTTATTTTATATTTTTAAGCATATATTAAAAAATAGTTATAAATATATCTAATTTTAAATCAACCCATCACATAATACAGCTGCTCCGAGAAGCAAGGGCAAAACCCTAACTCAACCTTGGCACTTTTGACCTAGCATATGAAAATTGCTATACTGTATCCCATACAATTAACTTATTAAAAATGGAATCATGCTAACTTCCACGAATGATTCTTAATATTCATCAGCTTCCAACCAACAGCTAAAAAGAATTGCTCCCAATTAAAAAAACTTCACAGAATAACAAGATATGTGCAATAGCTTTTACCTCAGCCTCATATGAACAAAAAGTGCCAATAGCTTTTTAAAACAGCCCAAGCACAATCACTCTTTGCATTCCTCAATACTCCACCTGCTCTTGCAGCATTAGGCTTAATGCTCCGTCTACATCCATGATCAATCTATAACATGCATAACATTTTTTATTTTTTTATTAAGTTTTCTAACTTTTTATTTATATGTTACCTGATCTTTTATATTAAAAATCTCTCAACATTTTCTTATATTTTTATAATCAAATTTAAGTTTTTATTTTGACAAAAGAAAGGCCATAACAAATACAATTCTTTTCATAAAATTAAACTTCTTATTAAATACGTTAAATAGAGAAAGTAAAAATATATATTAATTTAATACTCAATATAAAAAAAAGTTATTTATTTTGATAATATTTGGTTATAAATAAATATTTTATTAATTAAAATTTAAGAATAGAAGAAAATAAAAAAAATTACTTTTAAACACTTTTAATTTTTAAAAGAAACTGAAATTGTAACAAAAAAAAATTGTTAGATTTGATACGTTTTATTACTAGACAGTACTTATGACAGTACTTATAACATTAATTTAATTTTTTAAATATTTACGATATGTAGTCCATTAAAAATAAAAAATATTTTTTTTTCAATTTATAAATTAATAAAATAACTTACTACCTCCGGTATTTATAAAAATAAATAAATACTTAATTCAACATTATCAATAAAAGTAGTTATATGTTATAAATTTATATTTAATTTAGTTTAGAAATAGTCATTGTATTAATTGACGTTTTGTATATGAGTTGAATAAAATTCATTTATATGAATAAGGGGTATAAATATTTTTATAACATAAATCCCACGAGAAATGAAGGTACAAAAGAAAAATAATTAATGATTTAAAATTGAATATTTATTTTAATTTAAATAAAAAATATTGATAGTTATTCTTATAAATAAAACGTGGAAGTAATATTTAATATTACTAATAGCTAATTAACTTAATTTCTGCATTTTAATTAAAGTTAAGGGATTGTCCATTGAGTGTCCAGCACTCACTTTGTACTCTATTAAGTTGTTTTTAATCTTATGACTAAAAATAAGAGTTTTAAATATCTTACAGGCATAAGTATTAAAGAAGGATATAAAGATCCCATTAGTTCTCAAATTTTCCAGAAACAAAACAAATATGGGTTTCTACCAAATTCTTCAGATGCTCCAATTCTTTGTGCTGGTTGTGGGACACCAGCAGAATTATATACCACGGAATTAGTGAGGTTCAACTATTTTGATATACAGCTTGCAACAGATGACTTCTCAAAGAATAACTTATTAGGTGAAGGTGGATATGGTCGTGTATACAAGGGCATGCTTAAAGATGGGCAACAAATAGCTGCTAAGGTAAGGAGAGAAGAAAGTAAACAAGGCTTTTCTGAATTTAGTTCTGAGGTTTACGTGTTGAGTCTTGCTCGTCACAAGAATATAGTGATGCTTTTGGGATTCTGCTTCAAAGAAAGGTTAAATATTCTGGTATATGAATATATTTGCAACAAGTCTCTTGAATGGCATCTATTCGGTAAGTATTTTAGTTTTATTAACTCTTTTACTAATTTTTTTTTATAAATTTTATTAACCTCAATTCTTAAGACTGAATTTAAAGAAAAGAAGTAAGTTTTTATTTTAAAAATAAATTTATTACATTAAAGTTACAAAAGTGTAATAAAAAAGTTAATAATTTATTATTATTATTAATTGCTTAACTCAGTCTTAAGAGTTATATTAACATTTATTAATTATCTCTCTTGTTTTCTTTACACTAAGAATTAAATTTTATGAAATTTGGGTAAACAAATTTGTAGATAAAAAAGCCGAAGTTCTCGAGTGGCACCAAAGATACGCCATTGCCATTGGAACTGCGAAAGGATTGCGTTTTCTACACGAAGAATGTCGTGGAGGTCCTATCATTCATCGAGACATGAGACCTAGCAATATACTACTCACTCATGATTTTGTTCCAATGGTAAAATAGAACAACATGCTTCATTCTCTTTTTTGGCAATTCACGAGCATACTAAACCAAATTTCAATTTTCACTTGGTCATAAGAAAGGGTGGGTGTTATCAATTGAATAATGCATATATATAAATACAGCTAGGTGACTTTGGCCTTGCCAAATGGAAGACTAGTGATAAGACACTGCAAACAAGGATAATGGGCACATTAGGGTGAGGATTTATTCAAAAAAATTATTCTTCTTATGTGAAACTAATAATAAACAAGATCTTTCTTTATGTGTAGATACCTTGCCCCTGAATATGCTGAGGACGGTATATTTTCTGTGCAAATAGATGTGTATGCTTATGGGATTGTTCTTTTACAATTGATAACAGGACGCAAGGCCATTTCTAGTCCAGAGCAACATCTCTCCCTTCGACAATGGGTAATTCATCACTTCAGATATTTTCAAATATTGCCCTTCAACATATTATTGACTAATGTTTAGAAACATGTAATTTTAAAATTAATATTATTTATATTTTTTTAAAAAAATATATTATACTTTAAAATAGTATTTCTCGTGAAGTGTCTACTCTTTATTTTGTATGATTTTTTTTTTTGTACACAATATATTGAAAAAGATATTTTATTTTAATGGTTGAGTTGGTAAACTTTAATATTTAAAGAGTTATGAAACAAAATAACATTAATAAAAGTTATTATTAAAACAACTTGATTTGCATTTTATCTCACTTAATTTCAACTTGACTAATTTTTGCAATATTACAAATGAAAAATTTTAGGCAGAGCCCAAAATTGAGAAGTTAGCATTTCATGAACTTGTAGATTCCCGTTTGGGGGAGTCATATAACTCAGATGAGCTATACGTAATGGCCAAGGTAGCATACCATTGC